>NW_027271847.1:50000-382500 GCF_040938485.1 Diadema antillarum | reverse complement strand
TCTCAGACAATTACGTGCGAGAGTATTGTTCTTGTGCGCTGACACCTCGCTGAATGCTCTGAACAAGATTACGCTCCTTGTCAGTAAGCCAGTTCGGGGTTAGCTCATGTGAACATGGGTATAAGTGACCTTTCTTCTTTCTCAGTTGTGAGGCACTCCAAGTTTTCAAGCAACAGAATGCATTAGCTTTCCCGACGTAACAATTTATGGAATTTTTAGTCATGTTCAAACAAATGAAGAACTTGCGTAAACCAGGACCCCAGAATGATTCATCAATAAATTCTATTGCCACTTTGGAAAGCACACATTTCATTATTTTGCATTGAATGTATTAACAATCATTTTCTATTGATATTGCCAAATGCTGCGTTTGATGTTAGGTGGATGTGCTGGCAAGCACCACTTATAAGGATCACTTAAATAATCATTACATCACAGATGTTTATATCAGTGAATTTAAAAATCAACATACTCTGCTGGTACAATAGTGCCCTTTGGCGCTCATGCTAAAAGTAGAACCCCGAAATGGCTTATACTGTAGATTCGTGCAGATTCGTGATTTCAGTTGACTGGACCTCAACGCGCTTTTCCAAGTCCATTATCCAAGCCTCATTCGCCTCGACACGTTGAACAATGCATGATAGTTCGGACAGCATTCCTGAGTGCTTTGAGGAGTGCATCTTCTTCAACAAAAGCCTTCATTGTCTCATCAATGATGGCTCGGACCTATTCCTGAGTCATCGACGAGTTAGGCATGATGGCAGATGAGATTGAGAGATGATATATGACGAGTATACAAACAGGAGCCCAAGTAGGCTAAGTCAAATAAGAATTGAAATGATGTAGTACAAATGAAGTTGTATGATTGTAAAATGGCTCAAAGATGACAGATGAAACTCCGTTAAAAAAAGATCCAAGAGTCAAATCAGTTCACACGACTATTTTCAACATGGCGCCGGCGCATGGCTACGTGTAATGCCCATTGCAACAAGTGGCTATATTCGGAGTTCAAAACGACGAAATTTACGAGGCATTCTCAAATGTAAACATCAGGTAATGTTAATGGTTCATTGATACTGCAAAAGTGGCCATATAAAAATTGTCTATACAAAATGTATGTCGGAAAGGTATGCAAGAGCTATATACGCGGTGAGTAATGGACGTTCAACATTCCACGTTTGCATGTGCGTCCAACACGTTGTAACGGCAATGGCCGCAACAGTACGCAATTACGTCCAAGTTCCTCGATCACAATCTCTTGAAAATATGAGCCTATCCAGCAAGTTAAGAAAAAAACACGGCCGCTGTGACTTTGTAAAAAATACAAAATAAAGGGAAAGTTATCTGAGTCCATTAATGAGACTCTTTGTTTGTGTTTTTGTATTTGACATTTATGTGCATTTTAAAATGTCTGTATTTTGTCATGTGGGATGATCTCCATTCCTGCATGTGATAATGCAGTGGTGAACAACCTGTTTGTTGAGTAACCTTACGTTAAGCCACACTCTACACTGTCTTTTCACCAAAACATCATGAGTATGAATGTCACATTAAACCTGCGGGTGATAAGGAAGACTAATTTGCTTAATAGTTTCATCTCAAAAGTTAAACTTTTAAATGTTCTACAGCTCTTATAAATCACTGAAACCTGGTACCTTGTGGGTCCTATACAAAATGAACAGCCGCGGATTTTGAAATCTGTAGGAAGGTAGTGGCATACTAATACTCCCAATTTTTTATTTTAAAAAAACCCACCAAACTTTATGTGACAAAATTGGTCAGACCAATCTGACATGGTAGTCTTCATGGAATCATAATTTTGTGCTAATAGTTCCTAAAATTATTTTGAGTGTTTCTAAACTCATTGCCTGTTGGCATGTAACTTCTAAATTCACTTGGCATAAGTTATCAATGTCACCAAATTATTTCCATGTTGCCCTACATCTCCGAGTAGTTTGTGAACGTAAGACTTTTCTGTTCCATGAGCCGGGTCTGCCCATAGAGTCGGATCTGTTCGTCTAGGAGGCAGAAAACTCTGTGAATTTTGATATACAGTATGATAGATGATGACTGGCGGGGGAGGGAACATACCGAATGTTCCACCCGAAGGGTTTGAAATGCTATTGAGGGAGGTTATAAGTCCCGAGACGAAGTCGAGGGACTTATAGCCTCCCGAAATAGCATTTCAAACCCTGAGGGTAGAACGTTTGGTACATGTTCCCGACAACAAAAGTCATCATCTGTTATATTATATGGGTTAGTCAAATTATCACACTTTCCTACGCATTACAATAATCGGTCATCTGCTTTTTATGCCTCCGCCACGAAGTGGTGCCGGAGGCATTATGTTTTCGGGTTGTCCGTCCGTCCGTCCGTCCGTCCGTCTTTCCGTCCGTCCGTCCGTCCGTCCGTCCTTCCGTCCGTCCGTAATGAATTTTGTGGACAGGGTAACTACCAAAACCTTTTGAGGTATCCTAATGAAACTTGGCATGTATGTGTATTAGGGGGTGAAGTTGTGCCTATCAACTTTTGGGTGCACATGCTCAAGGACAAAGGTCAAAAGGTCAAGGTCAAATGCTTAAAATTTTACTATTTCCCCCATATCTATGCAATGCCTGAAGATATTTTCTGGAAACTTAGTGTATACATGTACTACCCAATTAAGATTCTCTGGTGAAAGTTTGGGGTCATGAGGTCAAAAGGTCAAAGGTCAAAAGGTCAAATAAAATGTTAAATTTTCACTTTTTTCTCTGTATCTTGGAAATTGTTCAAGGTATCTTCATGGAACATAGTATATATATGCATCTACTGACTGGCAGTGGTTATCTAGGGAATTTAGGGTTCATGGGGTCAAAGGTCAGGGTCAAAGGTCAAGGGCAATACTTCAAAATTTTACTATTTTCCTTATGTTTATGCAATGCCAGCAGGACTTTTTTTTTTAACTTGATGTATGCATGTATAACCCAATAGAGATTCTCTGGGATTTTTTTTTTGCCAAGAAGGTCAAAGGTCAAAAGGTCAAAGATCAAGTGAAAGTGCTGAACTTAATTCTTTCTCCATATCTCGGAAGTGGCTCAAGTTATCTTGAAACTTAGAACATGCTGAATTTATGTATGTTCTGCCTGACAGTGATTCTCTTATAAATCAAAGGCCAGATGAAAATGATAACAATTTACTGTTCAATACAGAAATTGCGCTTTTTCTCCATACCTTGAAAATTACTCAGTGCATAAACTTATGAAATGGTCAAAGTCAAGTTAAAGTTCTTAAATCCCCAAATACATGCTCTCCTATTCATCCAATAAACATAGGTCAAGGAAGGTAAACATTCAATACATTTGTGACAAACATGTCATTTTAATATTTTGCCAATTTTGTGAAAATGTAATCACACATTGTCCACATGTACTATAGACCTATTAGGAGAATCATGCATTATGGCGGAGGCATACCCGTCGCCATAGCGACATTTCTAGTTCACATTATGGAATAGGCAAATATATCCTATCGATTGCGTGAAAAATATGATCGTTCAATCATTTGGTATCGTTTGTCATTTGTTACGTGAAAATGTTTTCCCATGGGAGAACATTACAAAAATGTTCTGCCCATGGGCGAACATAACCAATGCGCCTCCATCACGTGACTGTGTTTAGCCAATCACTAACCGGTATTTGACTAACCCATTTGATATTCTATGGTGTTGTCATTTTCAGCATGACAATTAAACATTTATAAATTAGATATGTCTTATTTCCCGTTTCTGCTTGGTAAACTTGATCTATGTACAAAACACCAATACACAAGTCATAATTGCATAACATAAATGACCGATAATTTAACAGTATGCAGCATGCATGTATTCATTAACTTCCTAAGTTATGCTGTTTATATCATAGTTTGAGGTATGCAATATATGCATTTTTATGTTGCCTTTTGTCTTTCTTCGTTTGTGCTATATTTTGTACACGGACACTCCATTGAAAATGAAATAAATGAAATGAAATGAAACATTGCTAAATGAAGAACAGCATTAGAAATGGTAAACTAGTACATATAATTCCGCACTTTAGAGGATTCGCTGCCAAAGGAAGCGGAAGGAGAGCAGGGAGTAGCAAAAACAACAACAACAACAACAACCATATGATGATATGGGAGAGATGAATGAAACGTAGCCTAGAAGAGAAGAAAGTTATATACAAATGTATACATTTATAAGACAGAAAAGAAGAGCATGGATGAGATTATAAGAGAAGTGAAAGAAGGAGAGATTAGAAAGGAGAGATAGAGATTTTCTATACAGCAGTTTTGAAATCACCATCATTATGAACTCGAGCAGCTGACTACAACTTACAACTTTTAGTACACTGAATACCTGGAGACGATACACGATACACACCATATTTAACACAGCGTGGCGCAAAAACAGGTGAATCTATGGTGCATGCTGAAGGTAGTGTTATGAATAAAAGAGACTATAATTTGCGTCTGCTCAGTTTGCAGGCAATAATTGTATGAAAGCAACAACACTTGTACTTCCAGCAATGACTATAGGTTTTATAGATATTTTGCATTAACTAGCGGGGCATACACAACAATTTGAGCAGACTAAGAATATCATATGTCTTCATAGACTAAGGCGCCAATAGAGATTGGGGATTAATGAAACAGACTGATATGTTTCACTCGTCTGGTTGGATTTTAAAGGACAATTCCACCTTCATATACATAAGGATTGAGAGAATGCAGCAATATTAGTTGAACACATCAGTGAAAGTTTGAGGAAAATTGGACAATCCGTTCAAAAGTTACGAATATTTTAAGTATCTGCGCAGTCACTGCTGGAAGAGAAGACTACTACAGTGTATGATGTCACATGCGTACAACAATAAGGAAAATAAAAAGAGAATTTCACAAAACTTTACTTTTTGAATAAAGTGCACATTTCTTCGACTTGCTGCTGACGTGTAATATCATTCCCCCTGCCTTCTGAAAGAGAGAAGTCGAGTGTTATTTTGTTACGCGAGAAAAATGGAAATATGTTGAATTTTCTTTATTCTTTCTTTATATCGTTGTACTCATGGGACATCACAAGCTATAGTAGTCTTTTCATCCAGCCGTGGCTGAGCAGAAACTTCAAAAAGTCAAAACTTTCAAACGGATTGTCCGATTTTCCTCAAACTCTCACTGATTTGTTCTTCTAATATTGCTGCATTCACTCAATCCACATGTCTATGAAGGTGAACTTGTCCTTTAACTGCACTATTGAATTGAAATGTGCATAAAGGAGGGAGATAACCCGTTGTTATTTCGATGGAAGATAAATGCTGCAGTCTTTAAAAAGTCTACATCTGAATGTTATGATAAACTAAAGGATGATGTGTGCTTGGAAATTCGCATCACATGGCTATATGCATGGCGTCCTTCTGTCATAAAGATATTCAGATGGTGATATTGTATGAGTCTGCTAAAACTGTATTACAGATATAGGTAAAACTGATATGTAGAGATAGAAATAGATGTAATATGAGTTCTGTTTGAAGGCAAATGATGATGCAATCTGCAAAAAGTACCAACACTGCACTTGAGTCATCGAAAAATGATATTGTTCAAAATCACTCATATATCTTAGATGAGATGACCTGACATTGAATGTGAGAGAAACATGAACATAGCAAACATCTCCTGACTCATAACACCCTCAAGATTGACGAGGAGTAGCCATGATTTTAGATGACCTGTTCCTCATGAAACCCAAACTTGTAGAATGGTAACTTTAGTTCTAACAGACAAAGCCTCACTGAAAAGAGACAAATATTAAATATTGTTTCTAACAGGCAAAGCCTCACTGAATTAGACAAAGACAAAGCCTCACTGAATTTGACAAAGACAAAGCCGCACTGAGACAAATATTAAATATTGGAAGATAGTACAATTTGAAGTGCATGTTGCTGTAGAAAAAGATTAATATGAATACACTCTTCCTTTCCTCGGCGTATTCAAAATCAAAAGCTACAGCAGAGTGATTATGCTACGATGCTCCACTCTTTTTCTACGTTCATTTTTTTAAAATGATTAATCTGGCACTGGCAGTCTGGGGTTTCAGCGCACAGGGAGCAATTACGGGCGGCAGGGCCCCGGGTATACTCTCCTCTTCACATATGGCCATACCACTATACATATCGCCATTAGCTTGAATAGTGATAGGCCTAAGCACGAAAAATAAGATTCCCAAACAGAACATGAATAAATAATGCTAATGGCCAATTAAGTATCTGATCTTAAATGACATCTGGGAGCACCCCTCAAGGAAGTATGGTGGATCAACCATGATATCAGATATAGGCCTGCCATATGAGGTGAACATCCATTGCATTCTGGATAATTATATATTTTTGGATGAGAACCAGAAGGTCGTTATTACAATTTTGGGGGTATTGAATCATTGGCATCACATTGTAGAGCTCCATGTCCTCTACATTATAATGTCAGTTTTAAGCTATTTTATTTTCAGTAAAATGCTAAAAATCAAACCACAAGGTTTTTTTTTTGTTTTTGTTTTACTCGATGTTAGGAATAATGCTTATCAATCTGTCCACTTTTGATTAGATAAACTTTTTTATTTCAAGAAAATGTATTGCTTCGTTTTTATTTTTTTAACGCTCAAATCTTTGAACCTGATAGCGCCCTTCTGGTTCTCACCCACGATATATTGACTATGAAAACACAGAAAAGGTTGAAGATGCCTTATATTGGAGTAAAAAAAGAAACACCTAAAAACAAAAACAAAAAAACAAAGTTATGGAATATCAAAGGTTCACAGTTCCACAATGATATTCAACAGTCGAATCCAGCTACTAGTTTGCAGCAGGTGGTGATGCCACTCTCTCACAACTCGCTCATGGGTCTGTACAGCAAGAACATAAAAAACAACATACTACTGGTTAAAATCTGGCCATCACAACCCCTTCATCCTTGTTCGGTTTTTACAGTTCTAGAATGTTTTGATGAGAAGTCTATCATTCTTTTGCTTGATTTTATTTAGAACAATGAAAACTCAGCAAAATTCTATAGCGACCATGAGATATGAGTGACCTGGTTCTGTTTAATACATGCATCTTACACTCCCTGTACCATACCTTGCCCCTGAGGGATGTAGGGGATATATCTTTGCAACACTGTCGTAGAAGACGCATGATGGTCAAAGATGGCCAGACTGTCCCATCAACTGTTGACTGTGTAATTCTGCCCTCAAGAAATGCACGTCCTGCAGTTTATTTTGAAGAGGTCAGAATGACAAGAAAAAGCTGCCACAATGAAAATCAATACGAAAATACAGACAAAACATATAACAATGCCACAGCAAAATGGCAGAAAAATATACCTTCAAACAACTATAATTAATTTCTATTGAATACATCATTAACCTTGCATACCATGTGCTCACTGGCAGACAATGGGATGACGTGTTTATGTTTCTCATCTAACTTCTGCTGCGTTTGAGCGCTCTAACATTTGTCTAAAGCGAACTGAACTAAAGCGTACCGTACCGTACCGTACCGTGCCAGTTTTGGAGCGTTCGAGCGCTCAGTTGAGAAGCGTACTTAAGAACCTCATGATATTTCTAGAAGAGGTCAAGCATTTTGTAGAAAAGGGGTTATCCACCTGGCGCGCTTGAACTACTTACAGCTGCTGCTGCCCCGAACGTGCGTCTCCGTTTTACACATGAGCCTACTGAATACGCTGAAAAATTGGGCATTTACGGCTAGGTGAGAGTCTAACTTGTTAATGGTTCGAGTGGTGCCGCGCGGAGTTCGACTTGTATTTTTAACCAGTCAAAGTCATTTACTTCACATTCATGTGTACGTCGGTACTGGGACACATATACGTATAGCCTTAGTACACAGATCTCCATAACTCAAACCATGGCTAAATGATGGAGGAGCTGAAGGTGACTGCTGTTGATGATGCCATCATTGGAGATTCAAGATTCAAGATTCAAGATTCAAATTCAAGATTCAAATTTATTTTCACTTCCATCAAATAAACAAAGAAACTATATACAATGTAGATGCGCAGAATATTTGTAATAATTGCAGAATGTGATTTAAGAAAGTAGCAGATAAAAAAAACCCCCACACAATTAAATGTTTGTTAATAAATACATAAAGGGTAAGGATGGGGATGGAAATGGAGGGTCCCACTAAGAAGCAAAGCTTGTACGATATAGGACCCTCAGAAAATACACAAGACAGCAATACATTGTACAAAACAAAATAAAACGAACCATTGTCAACTGACATGAAATAAAAATAATTGGGAAGGGGAAAAAAGGAAAAACAAAAAGAAAAAAAATTACAGCACGTGCCATCGTGGACTCAAGCAAACTGGATTCCATGATGTAAAAGTAGCAATAAAATACAACCTGGATTGAATATAATGCAAACAATTTTATACGTAATTATACCGGTAAGAAGGCAGGAGAAGGAGAGAATAGACACATTGGTATGTACGGAACAATAACAGGAACATGTAAGGAGGACTTGTGTTTAAAAAAGAAATAAATTTATAATTGTTTGATGTTCAAAGAAATTTTGTAATGATGACTTGACTGATATGGTAAAACGAACCCAACTCGGTTGGATGTTGTAAGATTTTAATAAAAACAATTTTGATTTATTCTTGAAGGAGTTCAAAGATTGAGCTGTTGTAATATTGTTACGAAGTGAATTCCAATACTTTGGCCCATCGTAGATGAATGTGTTCTGAGCCAGCAAAGTTCTCAAAAATGGCAAATGGAAATCATTCGATCGCCTTGTTGGATAATTGTGAACGGATTGATTTCTTCGAAATATTGTTTCAAATATATTTGGGAGATTGTTTTTGTTATAAAAGTAATTTATCTACAAGTGCTTTATATGTATTTCCCCACGCGAGAATACCACAATTTAAATATGGCAATATCAAAGATGAATATAATGTAAGCAGGGACGATAAAGGAACAAAATTAAGCTTATTAATTGAGTATATGAATATAAGAACGACCCAAGTCCATGGAAGACCATTTCGAGTAAACTAAAAAAAAAATTCATATCTTTTTTTATTTGTCCATTAATATTCTATTTCATTGTGATGGGAATGCAACATTGTATATACAAATTACCACATATATTATCATGACAATTAACATTTACATTAATTGTGGAGAGGCCATTTTGTGTGGTGGACTTGGGTCGTTCTTCGATTCATATACATGATATTCTGCTATAGAGATGAGAGAAGGACGAGAGAGGGCGCTATTATATGAATGTAAGAATGACCCAAGTCCTTCATTCTTACATTAATATAAGAAACTCATTCATTTCAGGCACTTCCGGGGGTAATTAGGATTTATCATTAATACACAAAATGAGTCCTTGCATAAGCTACAATTTCCCATGTCAAACTGAATTTGGCCAAAAATTGGACTTGGGTCGTTCTTATATTCAGGTCCTCAATTATACCAATATTACGTGAAATAATTTTACATGTGCTGTCAATATGAAAATTTCCATGAAAGGTTATTGTCATTCCAAGAAATTTTACATGGAAACATTTTCAAGCGGAGTACCATCAAAAACAATATCAACAGGTAATGCCTCAGTAGAATTGCTAAAAAGCATATACATGTATTTTGCTTTTTGAGGATTAAGAGATAACTTATTTGCTTTCATCCATTTGGGCAACATTTTCTAATTCTAAATTTATTGTATTTACAAGGGTAAGAGGATTATTGTGCGAAAAAAATAAATTTGAGTCATCTGCAAAGAGAATAAAAGAAAGAACATCTGATGATCTACAAAAATCATTCATGCAAACATTAAACAAAAGTGGACCTAATAAACTTCCCTGTGGGACCTCACATTTAATATTTAACATCTGTGAATTACAACCATTAAAAAAACATATTGCTTCCTGTTCATGAGATGGCTCCTGAACCACTCCAAGGCCTTCTCACGCACTCAATAATGATGTAATTTGTTAACGAAATATAATGATTAATGGTGTCGAAGGTCTTGGAGAATTCCAGGAACAAACCTATCAGATGAGAAGATTTGTCGATAGCATGTGCCACTTTTTCTATAAAACTCAATAATGCATGTGTAGTGCTATGTTTCTCCCTAAATCCAAACTGAGAATGTGAAAATATATTATTGGATTTAAAGAAATTAGTAGTTCTTTTATAAATAATTTTTCAAGAATTTTTGACAATTTACTTAACAAAAAAAAATTGGTCGGTAATTATTTACATCTAATTTGTCACCTTTTTTTAAACAAAGGGATGACTTTTGCTGTTTTCATACTTTCAGGGACGGTGCCGTTAAAAAGGGATAAATTTAATATATGAGCTAAAGGATCCGCAGGTGACGATATTACTCCCTTTAAAAGTAAATTGCTGATGTCATCGTGTCCAGCACTTTTTTTGGAACTAAAATCAGAAACAATGTTAATTATCTCCTGATTGTATGTTGGACTAAAAAATATTGAACTAGAATTTGATGGACCTAAAAATTCGGAAAAATGTTTTGTGGAGGGAGGAAAATTACTTGCTAAATGTTCCCCAATTGAAGAAAATGATTATTACAAATTTGATGAGGATCTTCAAAGATTTCACCATCGAATCTAATTTTCGTAATATTTGATTTGACATTGATATATTCATGGCTTGCTTTAAAATTTTCCATGTATTTTGCATATCATGCCTGTAAAGTTGTAACTGGTTAGTATGATATTTTTTCTTTCCTATTCGTATAATTTTCGTCAAAGTATTTTTGTAACTAGTATATTTCAAGTTTGATTGCTCAGTACGTTTCATTTTAAAGCTATGATATGAATTATTTTTTCTATTTATTGAACGCAAAAGCGATTTAGAAATCCATTGGAGCCTAAGTTTTTTTTGTGGTAGTTAGCTGATTTTTCTCTACGTTTTGGAATACAAGTGTCCAAATGTTGGGTAAAAATCTTCATAAAACATTTAAAAGACAAATTAACATCATTTGTATCAAAAATACAGGACCAGTTTGCAGTGTCTAAACTAGCACCTAGCCTGGCTATAGTTTCATGTGTGATTCTTCGTTTAAATATACGGTTGTATTTATTATTAACTGTCTCAATTAAATAAAAACTAGTCGAGATGGGGAAATGATCCGTGATATCTGAGAGTACTACACAAGAATCGGAAGGAGGAAGAATGTTACATAAAATATTATCAATAAGAGAAGCGGATTCATTAACTATACGTGTGGGTTTAGATATCACGGGTAAGAAGAAGCAGATAAAAATATTTCCAAAAAAATCTTGTGACGTATTATTCTGTTTTGATAAATCTATATTGAAATCACCCAATATAAAACAATTTGTATTGATAAAAAGTGGGTTTTTAACCAAATCCGAAAGATAATCTAAAAATGATTTAATATTCGCGCTTGGTGGTCTATATACTACACCTATGATTACATTTTTACTGGCAGGAACTGTGATTTCAATAAAAAGAGACAAAAAAAAAATCAGTCATACTGTTAAACTTATCACGAACTACATAATCATAATTTTGTGAAACATATATGGCAACACCTCCACCTACCCTATATTGTCTGTTATTAACCACAAAATCATACCCGTCAAGAGCGAATGGAAGACTTGAGTGATGAGAAAGCCAGGTTTCTGTGAGGCCTACTGCCGAGATATTTCGCTTAATGGGACTATTTAAAAATAACATCAATTCTTCAAAATGTTTATTAATGCTCCTAATATTAAAATGTATGAGAGAAAAAGTAGTATTATCATACTCCTTGACAACATTATTGAATTGGTTTTTAGTAAGATATTCAGAAGATGGACTTTGCAATTGGTTTTCTGTGTCAAAATCATAATTCAATTCTTGCGGCGATGAATTAAAACAGTCTGAAACATAATAATCGAAGAAAATGTCATGTTGATTGATATTTGCACAAAAGAAGGTCCTACCAAATCAAAAAATTCATCATCATTGAATTGAATGATGTGTCTATAGAATTGCGTATTAAAGGGTGAGCGTGATGTCCGTTGCTTGAGTCCACGAAGGCACCAGTAGAGGGCAATATAGAACAATTTGACTGTGGAGATTGTTGCAATATTTCAGTTACACGTTATATCGTTGTCTCTTGACATAATGTTATCTACAAAAGGAAACAGGGTCGTCCTACACATAACATTAATGCGATCTTGATTAGCACAAACATGAAGAAAATAGTTTATCATAAGCATACAAATATAGATAAAGTATGTTATCATAAAACTCCGCAAATTATTATTTTTCCATGCAGTAGAAGGAATGCATGAAATAATATATCTATAAGTATTATATTATGAATTAGGAATATTCACCGATATCCCCTACAACCGAGAAGGAACAGGCTATTCGTACAATCCATGAGTATGTTACAATGTTGTGAATTGCAGCACACTTTTAAGTCACTGATGGAAGAAACCTTTAAACTAAATGTAAAAAAAAATTTGTCCCAGTATGACATATCATGATCAGTGACAAAACAAAAGGTAACATCATTTATATCGAATCCTATCTATTTCTTTGCATCGAAGGTGGAAACACGTGCATCTCATGGTTACAAATATATGACATGTTAAGACTTGCAAAGATGCTTATGTTCAGAAAAACAACAAACAAAAGCAACGACGTTGAAAGGAAAACCCAGAGAGTGGCCAATGAGGCCTCTCTATAAAAATATACAGTCACAAAATCCGCGTTGCATCAGAATGATCTCTTTTGGGCTACCATGTTGAATTGGCACGTGCACACATAAACAAGTAATTGATACAGCTGAGACGAACAGGTTAATGCTGTAATGTGCATAGCCTATACATCAGAAGACTGGCAGTCTTGACTGGTATTAATGAAATATTGCATGCTTCAGATCAAGGGAGTAGAAAACAAACAAGAAGGAGAAAGATCTGAAGAGAATATCGGTGGTAAGTAACAAATTAATTAGGCCCTACATTGATGGTGTCGTCCCTACAGCCTAAACGGGAAAGGATCCACAAACAACCAAGCACCTTACAACCCGGGAATATTATAATAATGCCTTGGACTGTCGTAATCTGCCCGCATTAATTACAGTTATAGATTGAATAAATACCGAGAGTCATAACAGTGCGTTTATAACATGGATTTTGGTATAGACGTAGCTTTGGTTGCAATGGATCGTAACCCCGTGCAGGCTCTAATCACAATAAAGTGACCTGACAACCATCATGCCCGCCGGGTATCCCAAGCATCTACAGCCAAAGCGAACTCTTGCCGAGAAATTCATTTGGAGGGAACCAGCGACGGGCTTATTCAAATGGAACATCTATGAATAGACCATTTTTATCATTCATTACAATAAATACGATGTGTCCTCTCCCACAGCTGCAGAGCAAAAAATAACCCCACCCCTATGTCCCAACAACACCCACACGCAGGAACCGCCAACCGCCAATATACCGGGTGTCCCCAAAAAAGCGGAACGGTCGATTTTCAGTACCTTGCGTTCTAAAAGTTTTATATTTCTTGACGTCATTAGAAAGAACATCTCCCGCAAAAGACAATGATACCAAAATCATTAAATTTGGTTCAGCACTTTTTATTCTACGCCAATTTCTGTAAATGCAGTCATAATAATAATAATAATAATAATTTGGGTGCGACGAGCGTTCCATACGGTAAATTTTGTAAGCTCGTTGATCCATGTCAACAAAAGATACAGCTTTCACATTGGGCGCACACACACACACACACACACACACACACACACTGTTTTTTCCTGGCCCGCGCCCAATGTGAAAGCTGTATCTTTTGTTGACATGGATCACCGAGCTTACATAATATTCACCGTATGGATCGCGTGTCGGGCTCAAATTATTATCTCATGAGTCGCAAAAAATCCGGCGAAATTTGAAAATGACTGCATTTACAGAAATTGGCGTAGAATAAAAAGTACTGAACCAAATTTAATGATTATGGTATCATTGTCTTCTGCGCAAGATGCTATTTCGAATGATGTCAAAAAATGTATCACTTTTAGAACGCAAGGTACTGAAAATCCACCGTTCCGCTTTTTTTGGGACACCCGGTATAGGGCAAGTACACGGTTGCCAAGGGCAAATCTAGCGAACAAGACATACACCAAATTCGAACAAGTTACAAGTGAACATAATAGAGCCGGTCCACTGCGTGAATGTAGATGAATATAGTGCTCGACTTATACTGTATTCAGTTCAGATGGCAACCTTTTGCAGATGCCATCATGCACAAAAAGAACATACCGTACAATTCACCCTTAGTAACAATACAACCTGCACAATATACTTAAGCGTGTTGCATTAATGATAATGAAATATATCTTATGTACGTTGACTGCTAGTCAACGATGAGCCTCTAGCTCTGCTATTGGCTGTAAGTTGAAATTTACGAATAGCACTGCACAGCAAGCTGTCAAACAAGATCTCAATTTTTTTAAAAGAAAAAATCAAGGCTTTTGAATATCCGTACACACATAACTATTCTTTTGCTAATTTGATAGATATCCAGAAATAAAGATTTTGTATCAGAATGATGGGAGAGAATGATAGTTCTCTTTTCTATCAAAAGAAAATATACATATATTCATAGTAGTTGATTTTAGTCCGGTGGGATTTCAAAACGAAAAAATGTTGGGAATCGGACTCTGTCTAATAATTCAAGTGCGATGACGGAATTACAAAGAAAAAAGATCCAAGTCCTAAGTAAAGTGAATTCTTAGTACACGACCATTTAATTTGCATTTACAAATGGCTGCCAAATCATCACTTTCTAGCATTCTTGCAGGCCATTGCCTCTGGTAAATTCTAGACAGAAATGACAAATCAAAACTGATTTCATCCTAAAATAAAAAGATGCGGCCTCAGAGAGAAGTTAAAACATGAAAATGACTGGCAGAATATGCAAATTAGGAGTTGCCATACATATAACACTATAGAATATCGCCTATATATGTTTTCAGTATTTCTACAGTTACCGCAGGAAGCAAACTGATGACGGCATTCTTGTAGTTACAAAACGATCAGGTACAGAGTCAATGAATTATAAAGTGATAGAAATATGCAAATTTGTATGCAAATTAGGATACACGAGAGGTTTACATTGCTAATGGGTTTCCGGATTGTATGAGGTCCTATCGTTAATCTGCATAATCTGGACGAATCAGATTACGAGCGTGTGTGTTATTTTGCCTTTTTTGTATTCTATTTGTCAATTAAGACTTAACCTGGTTAACTTTGAAAGACTGAACGGCAGTACGTTAGAAGACAATGCCTTATACGATATGCATTATATTTACTCATACCAAGCATGTCGCAGGAAGATGAGCAAATGAGCTGCCCTATAAGGGAAGTTCAAGACAGGTTCAATATTACCTCCTGAATATCAACACCACCTGTGTTTATTTCATGAGAAAAGAGACGAACTTGAAGCATTATTCAGAGTTGCTCTGTTAACTGCAGATGCAGCCATGAAATGGCTCATTGACTTTACAAAAAGTTCAAAAGTAGATTATGAAACTTGGTTTGTTTTGTAAATCTTCTGTCGTCTCCATGTCTTGGCAGTAATTACTACATTGTATATTCAAGCCTAATAACTTATGCATTTTGTTTTCTCCTTTTGGCACGACAAAACCAATCCATGATAATGGATAAAGTAAACCGAAAGTCTCTAATGTTTAAAACAAAAATGATGTATTCAGAGTAGAAATACAATGACAAATAGACATTGATTACATTTTTTTATGGTCATAATGAAAAAAGGAATAAAAGCTCTTTTTATGCACAAAACTTTTGCCTCATTTAGACATTTATACATTGCACGGCTCCACAGGTTACCACAATAAAGAAATGAGATCCTTATTTCAATGGCCAAAATAACCTTGCATATCACTTCATGCCAGTATGAAATGTGATTGCTTGGTGTACATGTAAAGAAAGTTTCAAGACCAGTGATAGTGGTTTTAAAGGCATGTTTTCACACTATTACTCAGTATTGGTGCATGTGCAGATGTTGACTTTTAAAATTGCTGTCTGTTGATTAGAAAATAATTTGGAGCATTTCAAATACTACTACTAGCATTACTATAGGTCCTCAACTGTTGTAGAGTCTTTTCGTTACACTATGTTCTATTTACCTTATTCTCTGTTGTCAAAGGAAGTGAAACATGTTTTGTCGAAAAATGAAATAAACTATGAAATTGAAAAATTGAAAAAAAAAGGTTCATGCTTACATATCACTAACATTGCTGCTGATTTTACTTCTACTTCTGCTACCCTACTACAATTTGTGACAGTTGCAATGTGAATGTGAATTTGAAGAAAGCATGAACTGTTACTAACATGAGAAATAATGATTCTTATGACATGAAAATAATAGAGTACTGTTTTTCCTCGTCTTGTTTTGTGTTTTTTGTTTAAGATTATTACTGGCGCGTCAAAAGAACACACCCATCATCTGTAAAATATGTGCTATTCAAGGTATATGTTTCATTATTGATAGGTTTGAAACTTCTGGCCCCAAAGTATGTTGGGAGGCATCATTTTTTTTTTGTCGGTTTGTCTGTCTGTTTGTCTGTCTCTTCATCCACGCACATCTTATTGACATGATATCTTGAATGCTCTTCGGTAGATTTTTGCAAAACACGACCAAAGAAATACATGTAGTTGAATAAACCATCATTATGAAATAAATTGTCGTTATAATGTGGGCCCTGATGGCAAAATTAGAATAAGGAATAAACAAAATGTTGAGAACAAAAAAAAAGTAATCAAATCTAACATTAGTCTCTGATATGCTGATACCTGACTCGTTTTAATTTTCTGACATATATGTACACCATCTATATGTTTGTTTTATTTCATCATATGATTCCAAGGTCAATGAACGTCAAGGTCAAGATCAATATGTTTGTCTGCCAATGACGGTACATGTATTTAGTCATTACTTAAAGTGCAATGAATATGAACTTGTATAGTAATTGGATAAATTTGGATTCCGGTGCCCTTCAACCTGAAGATCTTGGCAGTCAATCTCGTTGGAATCAAATTCTAAGCTCACCTGAGCCAAAGGTTCAAGTGAGCTATTGCGATCGCTCTTCGTGCGGCGTCCGGCGTCCGTCGTGCGTCGTGCGTAAACTTTTTACATTTTCATCTTCTTCTGGAAAAACCTCATGACGAATTTTCACTAAACTCCCTAGGGGGGTGGGATCAGAAGTAATAGAGCTAAGATAATACCATGAGCTATACATTGATGACTGTAGTTTCAAGTTTGTTCATGGCGGAATCAGGGGTGCCCCCTTGGGACCCAGGGGAGGGGTGGGAGGGGTCATACAGGGGGCCAAATTGTACATTTTCATTTTCTACTCTGTAAAGTCAAATTTCATATGGGAATGAGAAGCACCAATGGTCTTTCATAGAGTGTGTTTCCAAAAACAGGAAAATGAACTGAAATTGTCTGAAAAGTAGACGTGCATTGCTGTAAACATCTGGTACAATTTTAAAGATTTTCCAAATGCTTGCCTGGCCTTTAACCCTAAAAGGGCCGGAGGCTGAATCTCGATGTTTCGCTCAATAATTCTACAACGTGAGAAGGTCTTCGTCATGTGGCGTCTCCACAATTTTCGTTCAAATCTTGCGCAACTTTTGAGACCAAATTAGGTACATTTGCGACATACCGTTACAAAGCAACGCCCATTTTTGTGATTTTATATCACCACAAAACGGGCATATTTCGTGATTTTGTATACATTTCTTATAAAAAATAGTCCTCTCATAAAACTCATGAAAACTTGACTATTCTTTACTATTTATCACTTCGAGTGATTGATTTCATGCTAATTATGGTAGAAAAGTGGTCGGTGGCAATTTTCAACGAAAAAGAAAACAAAAGTAAAAAAACCGAAATACATGGTAGATTCAAAAAGACAATGAAATTGAAATGACTTTTAGAAGTTTTTATGATGTACAATTATTGGATATATCAAAACAGATATATGAATTAAAAATTAGGCTCTCACTGCTTTGAATTGGTGTGTAAGAGGCTGAAATAAGTTGTTGGGCTTAATTTCATGATAGATTAATAACAATTTGAAATTGATAATTTGTAAAAGTTTCAAGACACATTGTTCAGTGCAACAACATGGGTATTGCTTGTGCCAAATTTCGTCGCGATCGCGCCACTGATGACAGAGATCTCGAAGTGGGGTGGGGGGTGGGGGGGGGGGGGGGAGGAACCCCCACCCCGGATCTAGCATAGCAAAAGAAGTAAAGAAGCCTGGCCTGATTAGAGAGGGGTTTCAAAAGGTATTATTTTTGTACTAAAAGTGGATTTAGGCACTACTGTTTGCCTGTTACTTCCCATTGCTTATTCATGCATGTTTCCATGACAGTGTTCTTGTTTAGTTTATTTTCAAAAGTGTGGAAATGGATCATCTTTGTTTTCAGTGGTTTCATCGATATCACCTAACTGTACTGTGGTGAGTTGTTCTTGAAAAGATGTTTATCTCCCAATTGCAATAAATCCAATATTTATGACAAAACAATGAGTATGACACGTAGACTGAGCTGTTCCAACATTATATGCAAGTTTGGGGCATTGCCACTCGGTCTCGCGTTCACCCGTTTCTCGCAGTCCTCGGTGTGGCGAGTTAGTCTCAGTCTTCAGCCACGAGGCCTTGTCAAAAGGCTAGCACGGGTACGGTACGGTACGGTACGGTTCGCTTTAGGAGAGCGCTCGAACGCACCCTTCCATTAGCAAAATTAACATGCAGTCAGCATGACATTCATCTTTTTTTTTATTTCTCATGACCTTGACAGTATCGCGTGACAGCTAGACTCCACTGATTAAAAGAATCCTTTCAACTTTGCATGTTTACCTGTTCATATGCCAAGGTCCTGCAACACCCACCTATGTTAACGCTGATGTGAATATGTCCACACACACAATTTCTGGAACTGATTCACTCAAGGATATTCAATGTGCTGTGATCCTGCATCAAAAAGCTCACAAACTAATGGTCACAAAAGTCTAAGACATGCACTATACATGTACAAGAATTTGTCATGATAATAAATGTGATGCTGTGAGTTTGGCCAAAACACAATCAAACAAACAAACAAACAAACAAACGAACGAACACAAAAACAAAAAGACAAAAACAAAACTAAAAACAAACAGTATCTCTGTTGTTTTTAATCTGTCTTACATCATATTCAATTATTGAGTGCGATGGGCTCAAATTGCTCCAAATCTCACTAAATAGAGTGCAATTTTTAATTAACATACCCCCCCCCCCACCCTGTGATGTCTCTCAAATTAACGATGAAACATTGTCTTTCCAGTGATTGCCTTCAGTATGTTCTTTGGGTCTTTTTCAGAATGAACTCCACAAATATTCAACTACAACTGTAGCAGTTCTTCTTTAATACATTTATTCAATTGCTTTAAACGGATGGTATAGTCAGGGTTGAGATGCATGGAGCTCATACAGGTTTGTGAAGTAATAAGAAACCTCTTATGAAATATTACAAAGTATCAATCCTAAAAGGAATTCAAAGATCATTTCATGAAAATTGGTTTTGAAATGGCTGAGATATCCAGAAACAAAAAGGTCCTAATAAAAGATTTGACCCATCTTTAATTACAAGTAAAACCACTTTGTTTTACTTTGTTTATATATCATAGAATTGTATGCCCTTTAATACTTCATAAGTGGTTTCTCATTATCTCGCAAAATCTAAATCTGAATCCCCCATCGCAACCAAATCTATCTTACATCCATTTGACATTCAAAGGGACTATACAGTACTGGTTGAGGTGAGGATTCAGCTTGTAATGTTTTGCGAGATATTTGGAAACCACTCTATGAAATGTTAAAGAGCATACAATTCCAAGGGAAATCAAAAGTTTAGTTAATGAAAATCGGTTTTGAAATGTCTGAGATATCCAAAAACAATGTAAAACATAGAGGTCCTAATAAAAATCATGGCCTGTCACATTTTATTAGGATCACTTTTTTTTTTGATATCTCAGCCATTTCAAGACCAATTTTCATCAAATAAACATTGAATCTTTCTTGGAATTACATCGTCTTTCTTTTTCATTAGAAGTTTCTCATTATCTCACAATAAAATGTTATAAACCTGGTGTTAGGTTTCGACCAAAACTATACGATCACTTTCACTTTGTATGAGCTCTAAAACGAACATAAACAGCAAGAAGAAGATCCCGGTTCTCGGAGTAATTGATACCTCAATCCTCAGTATGATATTCAGCCCCCAAAAAATCCTATCTCGTCAGAGGCGAGGCAAGTAGCTCATATGCACCACCCGTGCATGTTATTTCAAGGGGCTTATCTCTGACTATACGTAACAGGTTAATAATACATACCATATCATTCCTCTTCGCATCTGCAGATGGCAAACCTGCAGAGCAGATTCGCCGCAATCACGGTTGTTTTCATTCTGATCATTTCTAGTTATTGTCCAATGTCAGCATACTAAACGGAGACCTCATTTTGGCGCGAGGCTTTAGTGATGGCTCGTGTGTAACCCTCAGTGTTCGAAAGCCACGTTCTTATATCACGCACAGGTGTGCTCTCACACGACATGTACTGCGTACATGTACAGTCTCATCCACCGAGAAACGCACGAGCCGTATCAAAAGCCAAGTGATTATCTATCAGTCACCTCTCGGGAGGATGATCTAAAGAGTTTTCATCCTATGTCTTCCTATCGGGACGCCATTCCCACAACAGGTATCCTATTCAGTTCTCATCCCTTGTATAACGATGATGTAACTTACTGCTTCCCAATTTCCGGTGAGGAGAGATGCCCGTTTCATGTCGACAAGCGTGTAAGTTGATTCCGCGTCGCAATGCAGCTCCCCTTATGCCTACTTTAGCTTGGCAATACACACACAATATTATGTCGCATCGACTTCGTCGTATACGCATAGTGAGTATCGTATGAAAATCTTCAAGAACTCCCCAAGATGCCCTTCAGATCCCGCGGAATCTCCATGCGTAGTAACGCCATGCAGTCTTCACACGCAAGCCATTGATGATTTACTCCATACTTTATTATTATAGTATGGGGTCTTACGGAATGCTTTGGTTTGGTGGCCGTTGTAAATAGAGTAAAATTTAAGAGACTAATATGAGTTTCATCAAAATTTAACTTGAGAAAGTCGCTGGGTTTGTTAAATCATCTTAGTTTTATCTTATTTGACGGCCATTTTCTCCATAGCATATGAGGGTCCCATATCGTACAAGCTTTGCTTTTTAGTGGGGCCGTCCATTTAAATTCCCATCCTTATTTCATTTGTACTATGTATATGTATAATATTAAAAATGTTTTCTTCATTTTGTTGCTCATTATCACATGTACTTTGTTACTTTACGTTTTTGCAATTATTGCAAATAATTTGTTCTGCTTATACACTGTATATGTTTTTCCTGCTTATTTGATGGAAATGAAAATAAATTTGATCTTTGAACTTTGAACTTTCTTAACTCCTTTTAATTTTACTATTTCAGTATCTATACAAAGGAGATTTGACATGAAGCAGAACTGCGTCTGCATGCTTACCCTCCCCCCGAACCATATCATACGTGAAAGTCTACTATTCATATCTGTCGTTGTTATTCCACGGTTCAAATGTTACCTTGATTGAGGAAGTTTATAACGAATGATTGAAAGAGTCTGAAGATGTTAAAAATTCAACCAACTCGGAGCAAGTTGCATAAGGCTGACACTATTCGTATTCAGCCCTTGTCACTCTTTTAAAATGATAAATCTTCACGATTATCAAGACAACTTTCCTCGCGTAATGGTTTCGCTATACAACAAAGTGAATAAAGAGTTTGCTGGTTGTGGGTGTTGTTGTTTTTTTGTATGCCTTTGAATTCCATGTGACACACTATCTTGCTCTTTGTTCTTCACCTTCATGACCATATATACTTTGTGTTTAGAAGTTTGGAAAATGAAAAATTTGTGTTCATTTCAGCCTGGCCATGCAGTCCATGTTTGATTATTCGTAACTGCAATATTTCCCCGTTTATTTCATTAAGAAAATAATTATACAGTCATGAGATACCTAAATGATTCCCAAGGCGATGATCCAATGAATTTCATTTCTCCTTTATGAGAATTGTATACATGCCCAAAACAATATAAATAGTTTATAATAGAATTTCCGAAGTTCATAACATTCAAACATAGATGATAAAAGTGTTTTATATTTTCTGTATCATTATTATTATCATCATTTATTTGGTGCTTCAACATAGAATGCAAACAGAAAATCATGTAACACGATAATAAAGACGGCTGGAAATGGAAGAATAAATGAATAAATAAATGAATGAATGAAAGAATGAATGAATGAATGAATGAATAAATAAATAAATAGATAGATAAATGAATAAATGATATCATACTATAGGTGCCACAAAAACATTTCCCACTTTTGATCCTCAATAGTTCAAAAACTATATATACATCAGATAACACTGTCGTTGATATGAGTAATAGCTGAATAGTACACAATTTTGTATACCTCCGCAAGAGGTTTTTGATAAGGAATTGCGATATGTTACAAATTGGCTGCGAGCTAACAAATTATCAATCAACATATCCAAAAACTGATTTTATGATATTTACAAAGAAAAAATTTAACATCGGCACTGTATTCATTAACATGTGTGGTTCTCAAATTTTGCAGACATCTTCACTGAAATTCCTTGGAGTTCATGTGGATAATAAATTGCATTGGTCGAATCATATTAATTTTGTTTGTAATAAATTATCAAAAAATATTGGTGTAATGTATAAACTTAGTTTTCTACCAAAGTCTGTTTTAAAATCAATTTATAACGCCATAATTTTACCTCATTTGTATTATGGAGTAACTGTTTGGGGCAATGCTCACGAATGTTATATTCAAAGACTTTCAGTGCTTCAAAAACGTGCAATACGAATCATTTCCCATGCCTCTTTTTTTCTTTTTTCTTTTTGCCCACACCCAACCACTGTTCTTATCCCTGAAGATATTGCGGTTGAATAATATGTACAAATATCAAGCTGGAATTTTTATGTATTTGTGTAAAAATCGTTTATTACCAAGGACTCTCTTAGATTTGTTCACTTTTAATAATCAAATTCATAATTATAGCACGCGATCCGCCAATGATTTTCACCTACCTCTATCTCGTACTTCTTTTTATCAAAGATCTATAATTTACATTGGTCTTACCCTGTGGAATTCTCTCCCCTGTGCAATTCGTAATGCTAACTCTTTGAATACGTTTAAATCTGGTTACAAAAAAGCTCTTCTCCATAATTACAGCCAAATTTATTAAGGTCAGGAGTATATTTTTTATTCCCTATGTTTCGAGACATCCTGTATTATTGTCATTTTATGTTTTGCTTCGTCTTGTCTTGTCCTGTTCTAACGCTTTTACTTTCATTTGAACACAATCATTATACATAATTGAAATTGAATGAATTATTCTAGGTCAGCTATAAATAAGGGACATCTCCTTTCTGGCTGCTACCTACCATAGCATAACTGTTAACCTATATACATGTAATTGTCAATATATTTATGTATTTTTGTTCCTTTTCACTGTCTTACTGATAATTCATGTTTGTAATCATATCCGAATATTGATATATATAATTGTTTTTAATATGTTCCTTGCTTTGGTGAAATAAAGAAACTTGAAACTTGAATATAAGAGCATGAATCAGTTTCAAGAAATTCATGCTTGATTAAAGTTACGTCCCACATTTTGGTCAAATTTGGACCCTCTGTACAAAATTGAACTTTACACAGGAACCAGTGATGTGTATGTGAGTGCGTGCTTACAATGACCCTGAACAATGACATGAAAACCATGAATACCACCTTTTCAGAGCTCTGCAGACTAGGCTTCTGGTCTCTTGCTCCAAGGTACAAGAATGCTTTATTGATAATTTATGATGGATTGAACTGGGCACTGCTAGTCTTAATTCATGGTAAAGGGTAAAATGTATGCACATGAGAAAACTAAGCACATGATTGCATACACTGCATTTCAGGATGAATAAAGACTAGCTGTGATAGTGGAATTTCTCATGAATATGTAATGGAGCATTCAACCCTGGCCATTGTTCAGGATCATTGTCTTGGTGTTAACTACACACTCCCCAACATACCAACTGACCCCTGTGCAAAGTGGGAGTTTTGTACAGAGGGTTGAAAATAGAGCAAAATCTGAAATCTATCTTACAAATAAATCATGAATTTAATGAAGCTGATTTATGCTTTCATTTTAAATTACCCTCAACAAAATTGTACACTATTCAGCTATTGCTCACATCAATGTTAGTGTTATCTGATATGTGGTTTTTTAACTATTACGGCTCAAAAGTGGGAAATGTGTTGTTGTTTTTTTGTAACACCTAGTACTTTCACCTGTCCTGAGGATGAGTGTATGCACGTTCACAGACGTCTCTTCTTTCGTCTCTGCTCCTTCGCCTTTCCCAATATTCTTTGTTGTGTTGTATTGTCATTCTGTGTGTTGTTGTTTTTTTTAATTCTTGCTACAATATCGCAGCTTTTGCTATTGCGTGCATTTGTATCTATCTTGTGTCCGTGACCAACTGCGTGTGCATCATTATGCTGTTGTTTTGTCACCCCAGTATTGCGGTACACCGGCTCAATGAATATATATAGTGTCTGTGCCCGGTATGCCGTAACAATGATGTGTTATTTGTCATTTTTATTTCCTTTGCACTTTAAAAAACAACTCTAATGTAAACAATAATCCTACATCAACTACACATCAGTTAAAGGGATAATCCAGTCCAACTATAAGTTAGTCTGATGAATAACAGTACAATCTTGGGAGTTTAACGGTAGAAATTGGACTGAAGTCGGACAAAAAAAAAATAAGGAGGTCATGACATTTTGAAGTTTTTGTACAGTGGATATCAATATGCAAATGAATGAGCTAACCATGTCATAACCTCACAATTTTCCATTGATCCTGTACACACACAAAAAAAAAATGACGAAAATTCAATATTTCTGTCATTGAAGTCTGAAACATGATGTTATTCCTGATTGAATAACTGCAGAATAGTGATCTGTTGGATATACAGGATTTGAGCCTCGGGCATAACTGCGTTTGAATGAAAAACTGCAAATTTCACAATTTTATGTACAAACTATGGCAAGTTGTGAGGGGATGACATGCTCACTTTTCCATTTACATATTCATATCCACCGTTCAAGAACTGTTTCCTGAAAAATTTGCAAATCCTCAAAATATCATAACCTCCTTATATTTTTCACCCGATCTTGATCAAAATTTTACCGTTGAACTTGGAATATTTTATTCTGTCTTATCAGACTAACATACATTTGGACTGGATTTCCTCTTTAACAATGCTCTATAGCTGTACATAGGTATACAATGAATGATTTGCATGTCATTTTCGAGCGATTCACGTCTTACAAGCTCCGCTTTTCGCATTTTCCATCGCTCTATTTCTTATCCTTGTAAAGTATGCTTTGTTCCTCTCATTCCATTCATTCGAACATATCTCTTGTTTCCTGTACAGCGTACTTCTTACACATTGCTAAAGCAATATATTTTGTATAATTTGTCAAATGTAAACTTTGCATTGTTTATTACCCTTTGTTGGATGGGAATAAAGTGGGGGGCTTGAATTGAAGTTCAAATCCCATCAAAACACAAACATTTTATTGGTCTGCTGTAGCTACAAAATTAACACTCCGAAAATTCTGTTTTTTACTGCTTACTTACTCGAAAAGTTCGCCTCAGGACAATCAAGATACAATGACCTAAAGTAACTAATGAAATCACGTTTTACAAGAAAGTGTTATCTCATGATGCATGCAGGCTTTAGTCTAGCCTTTTGTCAAGGCCCTCTCGCTGTATGGTGAAGAGAGCCCAGCTGAGTGGGGCTGTCGCGCTCGGCTGAGGGCCTTGACAAAAGGCTAGCTTTGGTCATGCTTCAAACCATCCACAGTGACCCAGGCGACGACAAAAATGTCATGCCTTTGCTGAGGTTATCACAATGAATAGCGCTTTTCATAATGACACACATCCTGTATGCAAAGTGCAACCATGGACCCTACCTTTTGTGGCATCGGGTCCATGATGCAACAAATACGAACACAGTATGAGACAAGTGCACGGTCTGATTCCCCATCCTAAAATGTCTATCAGACTATACTGACGAGTCAGAATGGCAAATCCCACCGGGTAAAACTGCTTGATGGTGCTCTGAATTATTAAAGTAGGTCTGAAGATACTGTCATTTTGAGTCTTTGATTACGACAGAGGTCTAAAGGCACTTATATACAATAATAGTTAAGTTATTCAGTAATCTAATTCTATGTGGTAAGGACAATAGGGAGAGGAACGGGAAAAAAAGGATTCCTATATTTTAGAGTACACACGTCTACGGTTCCTAAAGACAAAGACATGCTGTCTCTACTAATAGAGAAAATCTCCGCTCCTTTTCAAGTTTTCAGGAAATAGTATAATAAGATATCCAATCGAAGTATTCGTTTCATTACAACAGATTAGCACGCGATACGAAAGTTATGGAATATCATTTTATCACGTATTTTCACGAAAAACAGACCAATCTCAATCGTTCTTTCAAGGAAACATTAATCCTACGTAGCAAAAATTTTGTATTATTTGGATATGGAAATAAATGAAATGAAATGAAATGGGAAAGAGTTCCTTATGTCCCCCCCCCCACTAAATTACTATTTTTTAAATCAATAATAAACTAAAAAGGTTATGCCATTTATGGGAAGACTTCCTTTTGAGACATAACCCTAGCATAACCTTTATTCAGCGTTTATCATTAGTAACAAAAAAAGAGTAATTTATTTATTTTGTGCAAATTAGTGGAAGGGGGGGGGACATAAGGAACTCTTTGCATGAAATGAAATATGCATAATACATTATGTGTATGTATATAATTATGCATATATATTGTAACGTATAAATGTAAGTATCCTACGGTTTCTCTCTTTCTGGGTTAGTTTTGTATAGCTGCTTAGGCTCTACGGTCAAGGCCTTTAAGTCAAAATTACACCAACACATCACGCCATATCATATTCGCTAAATTGATCACACTAAATCACGCGCATCATAATTCAGCGAGATCGTGAAGAAGAACTTTATTACCGTATGACGATCCAGTCGAAAGAAGTGGGTGTGATGCCGACGCCAAGCTTGCAGCACCTACAGCTACACACGTAACACTATGGTCACTCGTAGGTGAAGATTAGTCTGACGGAGAGAATCCAGACCGCACGTCCGTCCGCGGTGAACGCTCAGTCAACTACGCGGACGCGTTCGCAGATATACCCTTCCAAAGAGGGCGTAGTCCAGTAGCGGAGGCGGCGCGGCCGCCACCGAACTAGAAACAGTGGAATGCGTGTTTACCACTGAACTCTGATAGTGGAAGTGACGTTACGCTTAGTGCTTGAAGCCAGCGCTTTGCTTTAGTTGGCGCTGCCATTTTAGGACTCCACCTTTAGACACCCCCGCCCACTTTACTATACGCTACTGTTGTGCAAAGCACTGAATTCTTAAGAGTTCAGTGGTGCAGAGGATACGCAGAAGAAGCGTGCGTTTCTCAGTGGAAAGTCACTTTGATGTAAATTATGGGGCGCCAAGTATTGCATGAGCTATTTCATTACGAATTGATTGATTTGATTTGATTTGATTTGATTTATTCACAAAATGCATATATACATACGTTATTAAGCAAATAATCAACGTTGGTGAAGGTGATGGGACAAACTATCACTTCCGAGGCGATCTGGATGTAGCTATCTTTCCGAATAGTCCAGGCGCAGGGACCCAGAAAAAAATGACTTCGTTCAACCCAACCCGCAAAAAAGGTTTCACTGCATGGGCTGGTAAATTGGACCCTCTGGAACACCCCTAGGTAGTATGTGATTCTAAATTGTGGTATCAATATTCACCGTACTCTGTACTATATTCGCCGTACTCTGCCGCACTCTTTGGTTCGAACGTATCCAGGTATTTATCACATTTTTTAAAGGTGAATTGCCAACTTATAAATGAAGACGAGAGGACAGAAAAAGAGCACCACAGAAACTCAGAGGAAAAGCAGACCCTTGCCGGAGTCCAGCGGGGGGAGCCTGGCCGAGAAGCCCCAGGAGTTTGCGATAGACTCTGACAGGGATATGGCTGCCCCGTCAAGCGAGCAAAAGGGGATCACGGGACCAGAAGTGGCGCCACAACATGCTATCCAAGAAGCTATTGTGAACGCTCTTTGTTCCGAAGACACCAAGAACAAGCTTGTGAATGCCATTGTGGATGCCATGGTTGAGCAGGTCACCCAGTCTGTGTATGAAGCTATCAAGCTTGACCTTGACGAACACAAAAAGCAAATGCGTGCACTCAACGACAAAATAAACAATCTCCAACTGCAAGTGAAGACCATGGAACAAAAATGTGAGGAACAAGAGCAATACTCGAGGAGGAACTGCTTACGTTTTCACGGCATTCCCGAGACGACGAACGAGAACACCGATGATCTTGTACGGAAAGTGGTAGCTGACAAATTGAGCATTCAACTGACGCCATCCAACATTGACCGAAGTCACCGCATCTCTCCACGATCCGGATCAGCTGACCGGAAGAAACCGAGACCCATCATCATCAAATTCACCAGCTACAATGTACGCCAGGAAATCTACGACAGTCGATCAAAACTGAAAGGTACAAACATCTACGTTCACGAGGACCTGACCAAATCACGACAAGAACTTCTCAACAAGACACGACGATCGGCCCAAGTTCTCAAAGTCTGGACAAACGACGGTCGCATCACGGCTTTCCTGAAATCAAAGAAGAAGGTACACATTAACAGTGAAAGAGACATTGAAAAATTTGACTAAGAACTAAATAGCAGTAGTTTGATATGTTATACTGTTTCAATAATTATGAACTATAAATACCCATGCATATATTGTGCAAAATCTGTTAAGAGGAATCAAAAATCTATACTATGTACTAACTGTGATAAATGGGCGCATGTTAAATGTGGTGAAGTTTCTGATGATATCTTTTATTCAAACGTTAACTGGATTTGCTGGAAATGTATAATATCTGAACTACCATTTCACTCCGAAGAATCAGTAAATATTGATGAGTTTGATGACAATGTGTGCATAAGTTCACAAACTGAAATAGCCGAGGATAGATCAGCAACTGTTCACTTCCCTAAACAAAAGGGGTTAAAAATAGCCCATCTTAATGTGCGTAGTATTCGTAACAAGTTTGACGAATTACGCATTTTCCTGAAAAACAATCCATATGATATATTCACGATGTCGGAGACATGGTTGAAAGCAGATTATCCCTCTGCTTCCCTTGTTGTTGACGGATACCATCTGGAAAGATATGACCGTGTAGAAAGAACAGGAGGCGGAGTTGGTGTTTTCATAAGTGCCGCCATCACATATAAAAGAAGAACAGATTTGGAAAAAGATTCATTAGAACTAATGTGGTTGGAAATCAAAATACCAAACAGTAAGTCATATTTTGTGGGAATAGTATATCGCCCACCGAGCACGGATGTAACATTTTTTGAAAATCTTGAGGAAAATCTTGAAAATGTATGTAATTTCAGTGATAAGATCGTAGTGATTGGAGATATGAATTGTAATATGTTAACTGAAAATAATTTTTCACGTAAAATTGTGCAAATATGCAATACTCTCCATATGTCACAGATTGTATCCAAGCCAACGAGGATAACTCGATATAGTGAAACATTGATAGATTTGATTTTGGTATCTGAAACATTAGGTGATCTTTTTTCAGATGTATACTCCATGGCCATATCTGACCATTCTTTGATTTATGTGATATTGAAAGAGTGTACGCCGAAGTCAGTTCCGAAAATTTCATATATGAGGTCATTCCGTCTATATAAAGAGGAAGATTTCTTTACTGATATAGAAAATGAACAATGGCACCTTTTGGAGTCTGAAACGGATATTGAAAGTTTATGGGGAAAGTTTAAAGAAATGTTTTTGTCTATTTGTGACAAACATGCACCTTATATAAGTGTAAGACAAAAATTAAACCCGGCTCCTTGGATAAATGATGAGTATTTATTGATTGCGCGTCAACGTGATTATGTTAAATCAAAATTTAATAAGATTAGATCAGAAACATTATGGAATGAATATAAAAAGTTACGTAATAAAGTTAATAATTTGAATAAGAAATTAAAGAGAGAATATTATAGTAATGTTTTTCAAAAATTTGGAAGGAATGATTTTAAAGCCAAATGGAAAAAGGTGAAAGAGTTATTACCCCGTAAGAAAGAAAGTAATATACTGAAATTAGAAATTGATGGTGAAATGATAGAAGATAGATATGAAGTAAGCAATGTTTTTAACTCATATTTTAATTGTATTTGTGATAAACTGCGGGAAAAAGATAAGGTTGTGATGAATGATAGAATTGTGGTTCCGCTGGAAGTAACGAAACAGGTGTTTGAATTTAAAGAAATTGCTGAAAATTTTGTACAGAGGGAACTTGAATCACTTGAGCAAAATAAAAGCTATGGTATTGATGGAATGCACCCCAGACTGCTCAAAGCAGCCGCTAAAGTGATTGCTAAACCTTTAGCTTTTATGTTTAACTACTCTTTGCAAATCGGAAAATTACCAGCTGATTTTAAAATAGCTAAGATTATCCCTGTACATAAAAACGGTACAAAAACAGATCCTGTTAATTATCGGCCCATTTCGGTCTTGTCTACTGTAAGCAAGGTATTTGAAAAAGGAATCCACAGCCAGCTTTATAATCATTTGAAAGAACACAATTTGCTAGCACAAAGTCAGTCAGGTTTTCGACCACTGCACTCTACGCACACAAGTCTTCTTGATGTTACCGAGTATTTACTGGCGAATATGAGTTCAGGTTACATGACAGGTGCCATATTTCTAGACCTTCGCAAGGCATTCGATGTTATTCCACATGTTAAACTTTTGGAGAAACTTAAACGATTTGGCATAACCGGAAAAGAGTATTTGTGGTTTCACTCATATATAACAGAAAGAAAACAGTGTGTTTCAATAGACGGCAAAATTAGTGATTTCCTGACAATGAAGTCAGGTATACCACACGGATCTACCTTAGGACCTTTGTTGTTCACAATGTTCATCAATGATCTTTGTCATGTCCAATTTTCTTCATCCACCAAACTATCACTGTATGCTGATGACACGGTTATGTTCAACAGGGGAAAGTCATTACAAGAAATAGAATCTTCGTTACAAAGCCAATTTAATCGCATTGTTAACTGGATGTATGCTAATGATATGTTTATCAATGTTGGTAAAACAAAGGTTATGCTGTTTGGGGCGAGAAATAAAGTAAGAAATAAACAATTTAATATTATTTGTGAAAATGAGAGTCTGGAAAGAGTGGTAACGATGAAGTATTTAGGTGTAATTTTAGACCCTTATCTAAGTTGGTCTAGTCATGTGGATAACATTGTAACAAAAGTATCTAAAACATATGCATGTCTCCTTAAAATTAAGCCCTATGTTAACCAGAAAATATTAATTGATTTGTATTTTTCTTTAGTTGTTCCTTATCTGGATTATTGCTGTACGGTCTGGGGCAACAAGACTAAAACATGTACGCAAAGATTGCAGAGATGCCAGAATAAGTTTGCTCGGCTGGCCTTAAATGCCGACAAATTTTCCTCTTCTTCTCCTCTTTTGAAAACGCTTCGGTGGCAATCAATCGAACAAAGACTTAAATACCAACAATGTATAATGGTTTACAAGATTTTAAATGACAGAGTGCCGGCTTATCTAAAACCACTAATTGCCATTAGACCAGTGTATTACCTCACAAGATACGCAGTCAACAGCCCCCTCTTTGTGCCTACACCACGGACAGAATACATGCGAACATCTTTTTCTTACCAGGGAAGTGCAATATTCAACACCTTACCAGTATTCTTACAAACTTGCCCCTCTTTTGAAAGATTTAGAAAGTTATGCCGTCAATTGAGTTACACGTTTTAAATAAATATTGATTATGGTATAATGGTTATTTATTGAATGTTTTAACAATTTTGTATTCTTTTTAACTGTTTGTATTGGGTTTTTTTTAATGATTTTTCTTCTTTGGTTCCATTAACCCCTATTATGGTATTTTAAACTCAGTTTTATATTTTTGGTGTGTCATTACAGTAATTTCTATTACACAGTTTTGTTTTGTTTTTTTTTTTTAAATAATACATTTTGTTTATGCCGAATTCAGAATACATTTTAAGTCAGTCTCCATGGTCTAAAGTATCTCTTAAAGCTTGTATTGTTTTGTGTATATGTGTTACTCTTGTATATGTTTTTTTTTATGAAGTCTATTGTAATCCAATGTTTTTATCATGTATATGTACACAGGGCTCCCCTGGAAAGCAGTTGTGAAACTGAGGGGACTACCCTGTTTAAATATGACGGAATAAATAAATAAATAAATAAAATTGTACAGGCCACTTTAGTTGCGACAAGACCTTATTCTTCGAAAAAGAGTCTGCGCACGCAAAGACTACTACAAGCACCACTAGTACTGCTACAGGCGCCAGTGCCACTGGTGCGTGTAGTAGTCTTAGCGCATACAGACATTTCCTGCGACAAACAAGGGTTTTGGCCTACAAACTAATTTTTCATGCCAAGCTGGGGTAGGTGTAGTGTAGTTTCTAGACGTTTTTATTTCGTCTTTATTTCTCCGAGTTTAAGCAAGCCCAGTGAGAGCGCATACCCAGTGATTGCGACGCCCGAACCGTTTTTTGGCGCAATCACTGGGTATGCACCCTCACTCGGCTTAACGCAAGACAGCGGACTTCTGCACAATACACAAGCTTCAACTCAGAGAAATAAAGAAGAGATGAACAAGACTAGGAATTAAGACTAGGGTCGATAACGCTTGTCGCTATTGGGGCACTGAAAATGAGAAATTATCACAGTTTTTGCATTTATTTCACGAAGAATTCATCAAAACGCCATAAAACTATATGTGTACATGTTGCTAGAGATGTCAGCAATACAATGGGATACATAAGATATAATATTGTGCGTGGTTACCATGGTAACCGGAAGTCTACAGGTGATTATTAACCTACTAAAAATATCTGGAATTTAAACAGGTTTGTTTCTTTTGCCTTTCGTGCAGATCACCCATTGTAGATCGGATATAAAGTACCTATACCTCAACACTGTAAAATTTGCCTGGATTAAAGGGAAAAGACGCACCCAAGATTTTTCCCTCATTCTCTCCTCAGCATTAATTCATTAGGCCTACTGCACGTTTTGATACAAATTTACATAATCATGATTTTTCATTTCATTATATTATTTTTTTTTTATAATAGCTAGCGAGTACAACAGTACGCTTAATTCTTTGATGGATAATACAGTACACGTGTAAATCCCTTCTTAAGAAAGGAATTTATCTGCATTCTTGAGAAAATAAAATCCTTTAAGAACATGAACAATCAATATTGCTTTCCTCTGCTCTTTTCCAGGATTGTTTCGAATAACCATCGCTCTGTAAATACTCAAAAGAGCTAACTTTAGAATATACTTGGCTTTACTCTCTGTATTCACCCTTTATTTTTAAGGGAAATTCGTGTCCATTCATTACTAAAAACTACATTTGCGTATACTTTGAAGTCAAATTTGTGTTGAAAGTACGACGGATGCAACTTTTTTTCAGGAATTTTACTATTCGAAAATGATATCAATGGCCGTTTATTATGCCTTTGTTTACAAATTTGGCTGTAACTTGAGAATGTTTCAATATATTCCTCACATATGTGGTACACTTATGCAAAAGGAAGGACATGCTTATTTAACTTTTTGAAATTACGGGCTTTAGTTTTTGAGTTATTGACGGCTGAATCCTGATTGGATAATACTGGTTGCCATGGCAACAGGAGAAAACTTTTTTACGATAATCAATAAAAATGTATTTTTTTCTATTACATCTATAAACTAAACATAAAAAAATCCAAATTTGCAGTCGTAGGAGGAATTTTGGGGGTTACCAATCACCTGTAGGCATCCGGTGACCATGGTAACCATGCACAATATTATAACTTACAATGAATCCCACTGTATTGTTGACATCTCTAGCAACATGTACATATATAGTTTTATGCAGTTTTGATGAATTCTTCATGAAATAAATGCAAAACCTGTGATAAGTTTGTCATTTTCATTGCCCCAATAGCGACAAGCGTTACCGACCCTAGTCTTATTTCTAGCCGTTTTTATTTCGTTTTATTTCTCTGGGTTGCAGCTTGTGTGTTGCGCAGAAGTCCGCTGTATTGCGCTAAGCCGAGTGAGGGCACATACCCAGTGATTGCGATTCGGGCGTCGGAATCACTGGGTATGCGCTCTCACTCGGCTTGCTTCAACTCGGAGAAATAAAGACGAGATAAAAACGGCTAGAAACTACACTACACCGACCCCAGCTTGGCGTGAAAAGTTAGTTTGCAGGCAAAAGCCTTATTTGTCGAAGAAAAAGTATGTGTGCGCTAAGACTACTAAATGCAGCACAGGCACTGCCGCCTGTAGCAGTGCTAGTGGTGCTTGTAGTAGTCTTGGCGTCCGCAGACTCCAATTCCAACAAATAATGATGAAAGGGGGCCAGTAAAATTCTACTGACACCACAATTTGGAATCACATACTACCTGGGGATGTTCATAGAGGTTCCATCTACCACCCTGTCTGGTCAAACCTTTTCTGCGGGTTGGGTTGAACGAACTCCTTAATTAAGCCCCTTACAGGAATTAGCGCCTTGACTAGAAGCGCAGCTGAGGAAAGATAGCGTATTTATTCAGATCGCCGAGGAAGTGATAGTTTTTCTCATTACCTGAAACTAAAAGTTGATTATTTGCTTTTTATACAACACCTCAGAATGATGTCGAATTGTGATTGGCCAAGAACATGTCACATGACATTCAATAGAAAATACCTATCAAACTCATTGAGAGTGACAGCCATACAATAGGCCCCTGGCATGGGCCTATTGCACGGCTCGAAGGTACTATAGCACGGCTTCGCGGAGGGCTACTAATGCATGGCCGCTCACAGAGTTCTGTGGCTCACACCCACCCGTAGCAAAGCGCCAGCAAACTACTGTACATTGTACGTGCTGGCCGGGCGCTGCGCTGCGCTGCGCTGCGCTGCGCTGCCGGTAAGTCTCACAGACCAGGCGCGGCGGAGTACTGCAACGTTAACGTGTACGCGCAGCTACTTTACCTAGCTAGTTGCATGTATCGCGGCCTTTATACCTACTGCTGTGTTTTTACTTTTGACTCTGATCTGCTACGTGGACCACAGTGATCCCAAAATCAAGACTTCATTTCAAGTTGAGAAACCGTAATTTGATTATTTTTTCTGTGTTTTTATACAAAATCATTTTCGGAAATAGACAAAGTCTAGACCTACTACTAGATCTACCGACATCTCAGATCGGCCTAACAGTCAGGCCTAACTCGATCTAACGTTAGCGTAGAATGGGTATAGACCCTACGGAGTTTGTGATTCCTGTGAGTGTGTGGTCGAATCATGACGAGTGTTTGAAAGCAGTACACAGGGTGGTTTACAATTCTCTGCCTAATTGTTACATTTATTTTTGGGCCTTCCTGAGCTGGCGGTCACTAATTTAGTACTGTGATTGTGGACAAGGTGTTGTATAAAACGAATAATTTATGATTTTGTTCGTGCATTGGGGCACGTAATACCGCACTCGGCGCGAGATTCGCCACTGGTCTATTCAACGCGGCGCTACGCGCCTTGTTGAATAGACCAGTGGCTTATCTCGCGCCTCGTGCGATATTCGTGCCCTATGCACTCACAACTCATAAATTATTCGTATAATATTCCACATCTAGGGTCCTAGAAATTCCCATTTTATTCCACATCTGAAACCGTTTTAGCTGTCTTTATGTATCCTTAGGGTTTAGGCTACCTGTGCGCGTAGATGACAAAACAATGCATTGCCTGCGCGCACCGCGCGGCACCGAAGTGAAAGTGCGTTGCACTGTGTACTATCAAGACAGTGACCTAGGTCATAATTTATGATAGTCCACAGTGCAATGCACTTTTATTTCGCGCGTACTCATCTTGCATTAGGACTGTGTGGACTGTGTGGAGATCAGCGAAACAAAAGGGACTATCAACATTAGAAATGGGTCAATTCCCTGATGCACTTAAGATTGCAAAAGTGACGCCTTTGTTCAAGAAAGGTTCGCAAGATGACCCAGGTAATTACAGACCTATTTCAGTTCTGCCAGTAATTGCAAAAATTTTCGAGAAATTAGTCAATGGTCGTCTAATGGACTTTTTAGAGTCCACTAACATTTTGTACAGACACCAGTATGGATTTCGTAAGAAATACAGTACAAAATTATCATTAATCAATTTGGTTAATACATTAATACACTCAAATGATAAAGGTGAAATAACCCTTGGTATATTTATAGATTTCAAAAAGGCGTTTGACACAATCAATCATCGCATCCTTTCAGCGAAATTAGAGTATTATGGCATAAGAGGCATTGTGTTGCAGTGGTTCTAAAATTACCTCTCAAACCGATCGCAGGTATTGTGCTACAAGAATGAAATATCCAGTAGTGGAACGATCACATGTGGAGTACCACAAAGATCAGTGCTGGGACCCACACTGTTCCTATTATACATCAATGATTTACCTAGCTCATCAAACTATTTTCAGTTCAGACTATTCGCTGACGATTCAAACATTTTTCATACATTTCCCAAAAGGTACAAAAGAAATTGATATGAATGACGTAAATAGGAAACTGAATGAGGTATACAGGAATGGTGTATTGTTAATGAATTAACTATCAACTTGAAGAAAACAAATTATATGATTATTAAAGGACCAAGACAACAAATTGCAATTAAAGGTGTGTTAACAGTCTCTGAAACGGTTATAGAAAGAGTACATGTAGCATCTTTTGTAGGAATCCAAATTGACGAGACCTTGATGTGGAAGGATCAGATTCAGTGTATCAACAAATGCATCAGTGTATCAACAAATGCATTAGATACTTTGTTCCAAGGCATGTTCTCATACTTTTATATAAATTCTTTACACAATCGCATGTACTTTATGGAATTGAAGTATGGAGAAGTACCTACAGAAGCCACTTAAATTGTATATTTTTAGCACAAAAAAATGGCCGTGAGAGCAATTACATTTTCCCCCTTAAGAACAAGTTCTAGGCCATTATTCACCAGTCTAGGAGTGTTAGATGTTTTTGACCTGCATAAGCTTGCAGTGTCAACCTTTGTATATGATCTACACAAGGGACATTTACCACATTCTGTAACGCAATATTATGAACCAATGAATCATGCATATGACAGGACTAGAGGCAAAGATCATTCCATGCTTAGACTCCTGAAATGTAAAACGACACATGGTACATTTTCTATATCATTTGTCGGGTCAAAGTTTTGGAATAGTTTGCCCAAAAATGTTCAAGAGGAAAGAACCAGATTTTCATTTCGAAAAAAAACCTAAAAAATCACTTGTTAAATGAAGTTTAGTGACGAAAAGAATATCCAGTGTTTAGTTTAATGTACTTTTATAGTACAGTTACTTTGAAAGAGTAGACCTTGCATTAAGCAGCTTAAATATACATGTAGCTATAATGGGAGAACCATTCTTGACTAGCACTTGTGCTAACGTTTGGTTCCCCCTTTAACAACATTATCTTCTGTTTTCTATTTTTTTTTCTATTCTTTTTTCAGAACCTTTGTCTATGCGTATGTTTACATTACATACTTATTCATACTCTTTGCCTTTTCAGTGATAAATGTATCACAACGAAACTAGATCTACAAAATTATACCACATGTGTTCTTATATGTAAGATAAATATAAGTATGTAAAATATGCTTACTTAGCTGTAAGAACCGTTTACAAAATCATTGTATTCTCATAGAAATTTTCATGTTATTGTATCTTACCCTATGGAATTTCATGTTATCATGTTATCACATTCACATGTATGTTGTTAATAAACTCAACTCAACTCAACTCAAGAGTGTAACGAACTTTTCTTCTCAGGTGATGTGATGGGCAAAACTACGCTTCATCAGCTCTGGACCAATCCTATTGCAACATTCTTAGTATGTGGAATATAATCACAAATATGCACATAGTTTGTACACGAAATGTGTTATTATACATTTGTGTAGATCGTCATAAGCTATGAAAAGCTTGACTAGGACGTCCAGTATGATCAACGTGCGTGATTTTTCTGTGTCTTTCGTGCGTCAGTCGGAATATTTAGTGTGCATGCGGTAACTATGGAATTTAGCCTAAACCCACTCGGCTTCGCCTCGTGGGTTAAGCATTCCATAGTTACCTTATGCACACAATTCCGACTCGGACGCACTCACTCAGACCTGTGCGTCATTTGTTTACTGGTACAGACTAATGGTCTCGTAAAAGCCATTGCTACAACTGGTTTCATACAGTATCCAAAATTGGGAGATCTGATACTTCCTTTTATGCAGTGTATGCAATAGGGAAGACAATTCTATTCGGCGCTTTTTAGTTGGTTTTTTGTGTGAAAGCGTTGCTCCCATATGGTCCAGATTAGAGAGATATTTAAGCTCCAATCTGAGTGAATGAGACATTAATTTTATCAGATTTTGAAAACTATTTGGAGTCAACCATTCTTAACCTCACTCGTCTTGGATCAATTTCTTTTTGCTCTGCACAAAATTTTTCATATATCGCTGTAAATTCAAAAAGGTTAAACCCTCTTTCCCTTCACAGTTCTCTTATACATGTAGTCCAGAGTATAACATTGTCTTAAAAAGTTGCCATCTTGGCATTTACTTTAATAAGTTAATGTTTAATGTTTCAATTCAATTTCAATTTCAATTTTATTTTCATATTTCTCGATGAAAAAATACATCAAATATAACGAAATTAAATAATACATGATATCAAGCTAGGAGGCATGATATTACAATTTTAGTGAAGTAGGCCTACATGAATTCCAGCTAGGAGACATATGAAGAGTTTGTTTGCAAAAACCGATAAGTCCATTTTTTGAAGATTTTGAAGTACGGTCTCTGTCATAAAGTACAAAATAGTACCTTTTAAATGATATATTGGTCACTACATAAAGGTACATTTTTGAAGTTATGGTCAAAAGAAGCAAAAATTTTCTTATTATTCTCTTTATTTTTCTTGACCTTTAATCGCAAATATCTACATTTGGCAAATATGGACTTATCGGTTTTTGCGAACAAACTCTTCATATAAAATTGCAAACACTTAAAACATAGTGGTCGATCTATGAAAGTTGGAATCTGAGAATGAATGCTAAAGAAATATGAAGGAACCTACTTAAAAGCTGGCTTGTAAAGCGTAGGTCCCAGATAACGGATTGAGATGAGGAGCGCGGGTACAACAAATGACTGAAACGTAGAAAAAAAAAAGAAAATACCCCCCCCCCCCCCTAAAAAAAAATGGAAATATACAGGGATATAGCAAATTCTTCTCTAATGCAGTTTCACAGTTTCGGATAAGCCACATGCTGCAAGCGGATAAGCCGTTGTCATTCTGGCAATAATAACAATATGAGTCAATGTATAATAACAATGGTATACGGTTTAGACAATATTTGAAAATTATACATTTCGTGTCTTCAGAAGAGACGGGGAAGTATTGAAAAGTGAACACATGCACCTGTAAATCAAGGGGGGGGGAAGAGAAAGACATCCATCAACCAAATGATGTATTGCACTTTTGAAAACCAACAGAACTATAAAAGAAAAAAAATACTGTGGCGCCTGGTTTGCCTCCATGATCCGCCATATCTCATTATTCCTCAAATTAAACCGACAAAACTTCGTACATAAGACTGCAACTTCACATGACAGATGATAACCAAAAATAGCATTTAGAAATGTGATTGCACAATCCCCAAATATATCAACTTGGGTATAAATGGATGGTCCACCGCGAGATAAAAAGAAATATCCTTCCAGAAACTTCTTTGAGACATCTGTGCTTATTGTTCTTCATTCTCTTAATCAGGCCATCTGTACCTAGTCACGATTAATTCAGTTTGCGCAGTGATGAATTGCTTGTTGTTCCAAAAATTATGAAATCATGGGAGATCGGTCGTTTCATGCACGGGTGGAATCAGTTGCATCGTTTTCTCTTCTCGTTAATAATATTTCGAGAGTTGTATGCTGATTGTTTCAAAATTGACCCTCCATACCACTTTATTTTGAAGCAGCTTATAATCTTTTCCTTCACTTAGATGCGTTACTACTATAATGAAGGAAGTATTCTTTACAGTCTACATTTACTTTTATCATTTTCTCTATCCTGACTCTTTCAACCTGATCAATGAAATCTTGTACTGTTTGTGCATGTTGATCATGTTTGACTTTGCTAATGGTGTCAAGGAAGACGGGATGAATCATAATAAAATTAAGTTTAAATTTATGTCCATGGTTTCTGAAACACCCTTGCTTCATGGCGCGCACAGATAAGTTGCGTAAGCGTACGTGTACACGTGACACCACAAATGCATACACATACACACACACGTACATCTTATACACACAAACACACACACACACATACAAAATACACACGTTTCTATGTGCACTCCGTAGGACAGCGTATAGTTGCTGGTGAGCTGAGTTATACATTATTCATGAGATAATCTCTCGCTTAGTTACGGAAAGTCGTGAGGGTGCGCTCCCTCTTCAATTTTGGACGCCTTACTAGTATTTGAACGCACGCGTCTTATGGCGACTACTTACTCTATATTATACATGTAATTATATAAAATCTCTTTGACCCTTGCCCCCTTACCATAACTAGGAGCGCTAAGCGCGTCCGCCCTTAAACACATACTAGTATACTATAGTTGCCGAGCGCGCCCGCCCCTGGCCCGCCCTTCCTATACACGTAAGCTAATTTATTTATACAGCATGTATATACTATAAGTATGTATATATGTATACGTGTATATATTTATATATACATACATAATGTATATATACACACACATAATGTATGTGTGTGTGTGTGTGTGTGTGTATGTGATGTCCCGCCTTAAACGCTCCCAACGCACACTGCATTGCATCAAATTTTGTGAAGCCTATTTTGTCATAAATATTATAGACATATTATATACCACCCCTCATTCACAACCACACCTTTGTACGCGAATAGCATATCATAGATAGTACATGTACATGTATATTGAACAAGTTGCCTTTTATATGGGGGCGCTCTTTAATATTCATTAGCCACACGTCAGCAAAAAGAACCGTCATGACGAATGGAGTGTTCTCTATCTCTCTCTCTCTCTCTCTCTCTCTCTCTCTCGCTATCTCTATTTTACGTCAACAATGGAATTGATCAGCATTTCTCGTGTTGTAGTTAAATAATTCTGCCCTACTTTTGCAAAAGGAAGCAAGTGGCATTTTCGTGGAAATTTACTTTTTTATTGATTTGGCATATTTGAGGCATGCTCTATTTAACTGAAAACTCCAGAAGTTACAATTTTGGCTCATTTCTGAGATGTTTGGGTGGCAAAAGGAAGCAAGTGCACAAAATTGCATGAAAAAAAATTGGCAAAAGAAAGCAAGTTACAACCTCATGATTATAATTGTCACTTGCTTCCCTTTGCCAAATCATTTATATTTACACAAAATCTAAAATACTTTGGCAAAAGGGAGCAAGTAACATCCGTATGATATGATTGTCACTTGCCTCCTTTCGCCAGTTTTTTATGTTTGTTACAAATCTATGATATGATTGTCACTTGCTTCCTTTTGCCAGATTTTTCATGTTTGCTAAAAATATGAAACACTTTGGAAAAAGGAAGCAAGTTACAACCTCATGATATGATTGTCACTTGCTTCCTTTTGCCAAATTATTCATATTTGCACACAATCTAACATACTTCGACAAAAGGAAGCAAGTGACATCCTTATGACTTGATTGTCACTTGCTTCCTTTTGCCAATGTTTTTGTGTTTGTTACAAATCTATAATACTTTGGCAAAAGGAAGCAAGTAACATACTCATGATATGATTGTCACATGCTTCCTTCTGCCAGATCTTTCATGTTTGCGACAAATCTATAATACTTTGGCACAAGGAATCAAGTTACATGATGATGTGTTTCTATGGAAATATCAAAATTCTTCAAATTGTCATAATGCATCACATATGACTTGCACGAATACCGACATTTTTTCTCAACACAAATTTCCATGTTGGAGGGCCTACCCAAAAACACATTTTCTTTATTTGTAGCATTTGTACTCGATGTCACTTGCTTCCTTTTGCCAAAGTAGGGCAGAATTCTATCGACTCCTTCAACGAAAACGCTTAGGATTTTCTTTTCTTTTTTTAAGAATCTTTCCTGTTTTTGTTTTGTTTTTTGTCTTTAACATAAAGTTGTTTGTCATAAACATACTAATGGACAACACACTTACTGTTCGGAGAAAATGTGGTTTCTGGATGTAATGCGAAAGGAATTACAAAATATTAGTAAAGTTTGAATGTCACCGTAACACCCGATTAAATCACACGGACTGTTATGCTTCTTATCTGCAACTACTACAAATCTGATCACATAACGTGAATCATTCAACCACGATTTTCTCTGACAAAAGCTGACGCATCAGTCCCTATATACCCCTTCTTACTTCATTTATTGAATTATAGAATTACCATACTTCTCATGAAACACTATAATTGGCCACAATCAACAGATTTTAGACAAGTTTAATCAAAGATGACGTTTTCATGTCACTAATTTTAGTTGCTAATTATTTATCAACTGTGAAATCTCATGAAGTTTAGTGTCATGTTGAAAAGTGCACTGCGGAATTTTGTGTTCATGTGGAATCACGCTGTTGTTGTTGTTGTTAATAAAGTCAACTGGTTTACCTTTATCAAAGATAAGACCTTAGTACGATAGATGTATAATTTGTCTGCTGTGACCAGAAACACAAACGGTAAATATTGATCGCGTGTCTACTTTGATAATAACAATGACTACATGGATTTGTACCACGTGACATTTTATCAACATTTCTCATCCTGCAATTGACTTTTTTAAATTTCATTTAATTAATTTATTTATTCATTATCATTATTTTTTTGCTTTTGCCGTGGAGTAAGCAGGGACGAATTTCCCAGCAAAACACATCGTGAATTCCAAGCCAAAATTGCGCTATGATCCAGGCGTCTCGAATGAAGGAGCGCCATCTTGTGGCAAGAACAGCACATGTCAACCAGCCTTCATCACTTACCAAGGATTTCCAAGTGAAATGGTTGTGTGCAAAAAAGCTTGAGGAGGATCAGTCAGCACAGAACGTTTTTTCTCTTTTTCCCTCGAAGACAAGACAAAACAATACAAAACAAAAGCAGACAGAAACAATAACTATCATAAACTGCTTACATGAACTTTGTTTCCCCAATAGGTTGTCCACCTCGGAAAGACTTTATTTACCCTTTGCAGAATTGAAACACAAACCCAGCTTTTGTAGTTCTTCAAAACAGTTTTAAATGTGAGCTGGGATAGCAAAAAATGTAAAAATGTTAATCAGTATAATCAATGTTAAGCATTGTTAAACATACAAAATGTGAACAATAGATGTAGAAATAGATGAGAAAAATAATGATATCTCCCCATATTTTAGGCTTTATTGCAAAAATTGTATATGGTAGGATGTTTTGTGATACTATTGACCTACAAATTTGCATCAAAAGTGATATCTTGAACATTTTTTAAATCACTGCTCCCAAAGGTAAACTGGACCTTTAACCAAAATAAAGAGTGGGCGCGCTCCCGGTGCGCCCCCTCTGGATCCGCCACTGCGATGATAATAATGATAATAATGTGAAGTATGAATAGAAAGAAGACGTCATGTTAGAGTGTGAGTAACTAAACGCAAGCTTGCATGCTTTTTATTCAGATGATCGTCTCAAACTCTGTTTACGCTTCGAACATGATCATTGTATCTTAATTCCCCCAATTATAGGTCCTAATCTACACTTGCAGACAGAGTAAATAATTAGCACGAATGAAATATGCTTGTCAATAAAAGTACAGTCTGCTAAGGAAGGCAGTGGAAAACAGGTACTATACATCTTACTCAAACAACTTTGCGCGATACACAACAGAAGAGAATATTGTTCTATTCTATATCTACTTTATACTTTTTTTAACAATCGATCGGCACACCGTGAGATAATCTCATTGCTATGATCTTCTCACTTCTATGCAGTGTTACGAAATCAAGAGATATAAACGTTTGTAGCTATCATGGGTCGCCAAACAAATAAGTTTTAGGTTTGCTTAATTGCTTGTGTGTTTGTCATCATAGGTCATTGAACGTTGAAAGTTGGTAATATTGATGATCTTTCTCGTGAATTCCTCAGTCCCTGATGATACTGATGATGAGTCCCATCGTGGTCTTTTTACCCCAAATCGCTTTTCTTTGCGATGTTTCGAACGTTTACGTCGTCCCCAATGCCACCAATATAAATAATGTTTGTCTAAAAAGCAAATAATAATAATAATGAAAATATGTCTAAATACTCACTCTGATGTATAATAGGCCTATGTATTTTTGATCATTGGTTATTAAATGGTATATATGAAGAGTTTGTTTGCAAAAACCGAGAAGTCCATTTTTGAAGATTTTGAAGTACGGTCTCTGTCATAAAGTACAAAATAATACCTTTTAAATGATATATTGGTCACTACATATAAAGGTACATTTTTGAAGTTATGGTCAAAAGAAGTAAACATTTTCTTATTATTCTCTATATTTTTCTTGACTTTCAATCGCAAATATCTCCATTTGGCAAATATGGACTTATCGGTTTTTGCAAACAAACTCTTCATATTAAGAAAAAAATAAAAGAAGAAATAAAACCCTGAAAAATGTCAAGGCCAAGAAGATGACTGAGTCAAGTAAGGTTTCACTCTTAGAAAGATCATACTCTTCTCCGACTGATTTCTGAATTGACGTCGAGTAACAATTAGTTATTCATCAACATCTTTTCTGGTAAAGAAGATTAGTTAAGGAGAAAAAAATGAAAATGCTATACACATAAAAAATAACTGCTAAATGTTCATTGTCTATTGTATGTGCGACTCTTAGTAAGTAATTCTTGTTAAAGTGTCAACGATTTAAAGTTTTCTTTATTAGATGCATGCCATTATACTTAGATAACATGACACACATTGGATGTGTTAACTTAATACCAGGTGAAATATTGCAACAATAGCTCCATACAATATAATGAAAAAAATTATCATACAATGTAACAATATTTATGCTCACAATTATTATCAATATCCTTACACGTTGGATGGATTTAAAGAGTCTCGTTTTGCGTCACTTTCAATTCGATTCAATTCAATTCAATAGTTTATTGCTTTTGGACTGAATGAACGCTTGTGTGTCGTCTTTTTTTATTGTGTGTGTGTAGATAATGTAATTATGTCTTCTTTCGGTACAGGAGGGAATCCGTTTTATTCATTTACCTTTATATTTTGGATCTGCAAATCAGAGCACAACTTTTTGTTTGAATTTCTTTCCGTTCTTACTGGAAAAGTTATTTTTCTTCTGACTTCGATTTATCAATCCTTACCACACAAAGAAAGTTCCCTGCCCACTAAGTGATCGGGTGTGTTCAGAGACTCAGAGTTTTGCAGTTTTGTGCCTTGGGTGTTGTAGGCCCTGGGTTGAAGGCAGTCATTCATGAAGGCAGACAAGAAAATCAGCTATGAGCACGCCCTCTATCGCGAACTTCCTTACAGTAACCGCTGAAGTAAGATGACCCCATACCGTAACACTTTTATACTGATAATCAGGGGTGTATCCAGGAATTTTTCTGGGGGTCGTAGGCCCTAATTAAAATTTTGGACCTGTGCACCTTTGCGAGGGAGCGGAGCGACCGAGCGGGGGAGGGTGTGGGAGTTTTTGAATTTTATACATGAAGAGTTTCTTTGCAAAAACCGATAAGTCCATTTTTGAAGATTTTGAAGTACTGTCTCTGTCATAAAGTACAAAATAATACCTTTTAAATGATATATTGGTCACTACATATAAAGGTACATTTTTGAAGTTATGGTCAAAAGATGCAAAAATTTTCTTATTATTCTCTTTATTTTTCTTGACCTTTAATCGGAAATATCTCCCTTTGGCAAATATGGACTTATCGGTTTTTGCAAACAAACTCTTCACATGTATCTTAAAATGGGGCCATTTGGAGCATACAAAAATGACCTTTTTGGCATGGCAGTACGGCTTAGAAATAAGGTACCAGTATGGCATATTAAAACTAAGTTACGAAATTTACGAGGTTTTTTGACAATTTGCTGGTACACCACCTGGTCACTTTTGGTTACTGTTGTATATAGGGTAAAAAGCCCTCGAAAAACAAAAATGTCTTTTATAAAAAGTGGACCTTCTGAAAATTGGGGGGGGGGGGGTTGGGGGTCGTAGGACCCTCCCGACCCCTCCCCCCCCCCCCCCCCTTGCATACACCCATGCATAGAGTGAGCAATAACACGAGTGTGTACAAACCAACGGGAAAATAATACGAGTGCGCGCGAGATCTATTATGAAAGATGACATAAAGCAGCCCTACAGAGGGAGGCAGACTGGATATGAAACTCATCTGACTACTCCCGATCACAGAAATCTTGTGCTCCCGATAAGACAGTAGACTCACCATCAGCGTGGATGACATTTGGGGATTTCCCCATGATGTATCTCATTCGTGAGTCGTGGGTACTAGTAATCAAACTGTGGAGACGTACGTGAGTAAATTACAAGGAAGATAAGTGCCACCAAAATGCCTTCTCAACGGTCTCGGGTCCGAGAAGGCAAAGGAGCTTGACAAGATGAAGACCTCTTGGCTCTTGGAAGGCGCTTTACTTTGAGGCTTCGTGAGGCCTCGTCTTCTCCACTACTGCTATCAGATTCGAGAAGACAAAAAAGAAAAAAAGAAAAAAAGAAAGAAAGTGAACTCTTTTCGGGTCCTAAAAGGTTGACAAGGCGAGAAATCTCGCACTTACTTAAAGCGTCCATACAAACCTGCCCCTTCGCTGTACCTCTGCCTTTTATCAACCACCCATCTATAGTAGTTGTGCCTTTCGTGCTGTGTTTCGTTTTATTTTGTTTTTGTTTTGTTTTTGTTATTAGAAATTCTCCAAGCCGCACGTTTCAGACCAATAGTTGCGACCTCTTATGAATAGTGAAAGGGGAAAGGTCAACGTCCCTGGGCATCAAGGGTAGTAGTGCGCAGCTGCGTTTACAGCACCGCAATGCATTTGAACAAGAAATGTACATTATTGCTCAATCTAAAGAGGTGGGACTAGCGTTAGTTACTACTAGTTCTACTAGCTGACTGCAAACACGAAGCAGTGTGAGATTTGGGCATGAGGGAACGGTGAGAACACAATATTAATTTTTCTTCTTTTTACTCTTATAAGGAAGATTCGAGGTTCGATATTCATTGTTATGACTTCAGAGAAGGTACGATAATACGCCAGAGGCGGACTGTACCAGACTGGAAGAAGAAGAGAAAATTCCCTACAAATTGTGGTAGGCCTACAGTGGCTACACCCGCGACCCGATGCCAAAAAAGTGTGCTATCTCACGTGAGAGTGCGATTAGGACTTTTGAACAGGTGTACACGCCACCACCTACACAGTGTTTGGGTAATGTTGTGTTCGTGGAGACTCGGTATGTTTAATATTTTAATTTTCATCTGGGTTCATTTAAAAAAGGATTATATAGTTTTGGTTAAGTTCTAACTTTATGTTTCTAACATGTTTTGGTGAGATAAAGAGAAACCTCTTATGAAATATGGAAGACCATGTAATTCCAAGACCCACAAGAGGAATTCACCGGTTTTTTTTGTTTTTATTTGATGAAAATTGGTTTTGAAATTAAGATATCCAAAACAGTGCAAACCTAATAAAAGGTGGAACCCACCTTTTATTAAGATCGTTTTGTTTTACTTTGTTTTTAGATAACTCACCCATTCCCAAACCGATTTTCATCACATGTATGAACTTTGAATTCCTCATAGAATGGTATGCTCTGTAATATTTCATAAATGGTTTCTTGGTATCTTGCAAAATGTTAAAAGCCCAATCCTCATCACCACCAATGCTAGATCTATCACCATCCCTTTAAGTGTTGCTAGTTGCTATCAGTATTTGGTCAACCAGACCTGACCCCCAGTACACATGTCGAATGCATGAATACATAGCTATGTAAAACTGCTCCCGGTGTAAATTTCTTGAGATTGAGTGCTAATTAATGAGGATTATTGTTACCCTATGTGTGACACTTTTGCAACATAAAAACTTGCCCTTCTTAGTTCTGGACTAGTTTACAGAAAAGATGCAACAACTTGTTTCTCATTTGATCTGAACATCAAATGTTATTACACAAATTCCTCTATCACTTCCACACCTAAACCATTGTAGACTGAATGATTTATAAACAGACAAAGTAGATTTAGATCAAAGAAATAGGCCTATCCCTCATTTAGCAACATGGAATGAACATCTATTTTGCCATGGTGTATCATTCTCTTTGCTGAAGTGCATCATTGCAAAAAAGAAAAGAATGATAGTGATAAAGAATTAAAACAATATGAAGTGGACTAGAGGACTAGCTCAGATGAAAAGTAATATGATGACAACATTATAATCCAGCAGGTTACAATTTAGAGTTCTGTTGCTCAGATTTTTTTTTTATTTTTTTTATTTTTTTTACTGATTTCATGATTTTAGATTGTGTCTTATTTTTTCAGTATTAGGCCTATCTTCTCTGTAGAAAAAAAAAAATCCTTCAAAGGAGTCAATCTTTCTAAAAATTTAATTGGCCTGCCTATTTCTTCCTTGTTCAAATCATAGCACAACTGCATAATATGTAGGCTTATGTTTGCATGCATCATGCTTTGATTTTTCCCTTTGTGTTAGTTTCTGTTTAGCTCTAATTAGTCTACACCTGCCACGAACTATTTGCTCTCCAATATTTTTCCCCCGTGCAGACATGTTGATATCAAGGTCCAACAGCCAGGGGCAAATATTTGCCCTTATCTTGTTGGGTCCCGTATACTTGCTATATCTCGGGTTGGATCAGTAATATTGAGGAATGCATACTGATACTGTACATTCTGGAATGACTGTGGTGCATGTGGGGGATAGTTTCTACAGCTGATGACACATCCTCTTTTCATGTTCTGATTTTGATTGTCCACGACTCGAGAACATTGACCTTTGGGAAATAAACTGTGCTACCAGTGCTGTAAAGGTTTGTATAGATACATACCTCTTGTACACTCTTTGTAATTCATTTGACATCAGGCGCAGTTCATTTTTGATTGGTGATGTATTTCAGAAATGTATGAATGATTTACCGTCAATTCCGTACTGTTGATGACATCAACAGACCCTTGATCAGCAAACGTGTAGGAATGCGAACATTGTGATTTTCAAAATCTTTGTTTGCCCACTGTTATGCATGTGAGATGGAGGCAAACGACAATTTATCTTTGCAAATATTATTCCCTTTGAAGTCTTGTCTGAAAGGAGAGGAGAAAGGACCATTTTTTGACAGTTCGAATTATATTCATCATATTTCACTGTGCATCACAAAACGAACAATAAGTCGAACCCCTTGATTTTCTGTGAGGGCCCAAAAAAGGTGAAATTGGTCAACTGAGTCAATCTTGCGTTGTTCATATCTTCTGAAAGAGCTATCCTTCAATTCCTCTACATTATTCTGTAATTTGGGATCATAACATGAATGGGAAAGTGTGTTTCCAGCAGTATTTCTACAACCCTTTTTTGGGATCTCGAGTAGAGTGATCAGGTATGTCTTTTCATTTCTTAAGATCCTTTGCACACTCTTCACTTTCAAGTCCAATAACTTTTGAAAGGATAATGCTACTGCTTTGAAAGTTGGCATTAATTGTGGACAGAATGTGTTAAAAGAACATGTATGCTTAATTTCAGTTTAATCTGATAATCTCTTCATTGTTGTTGCTCCAATGGTTTACATCCTGTGTTTTGTCCCTTTCATCCCACAGCTAGCACAGCTTGGTAAAGATCAACCACTTGAATAGATGCTGTACTTCAGAGCCTCTTTTCTCAGTTTACACTTTCCCAGAGTGTGTTTTTTTTTCCCCAGTATTTAGATAGGTTAGGGGAGTCCTTTTTTATTTGAGTTATACATCATTTTAAAGCTTGGAGTCTGCTCTTTCAGAATCTGCCCTGAACTAAAATCCATGTTTGGCGACTTTTTGGGTTTTTTTGTGATGCAGGGTCACATATTAGTGTAGAGTGTAAAGAGCTGGTAAATTACGTTTTCAAATTGGACATGGTGTTGGGCTTTTGATAATCTTCCAATATATGTTTTTGTTTTGAACATGCATTTGCTCCAGTGCACACTTGATTGAATTCAACTATCTAGTCTCCCCAGGGAGGTGGTACATATCCCTTTTAAAAAGAGATTCCACACAAGGCCAGGAGGCATATTGCCTTGAAGTCCTTTCTTCTGCTCTGTATGTACCTCCAAACCTATTCTTTTAGCTGGGTTCACCACTGACTACTGAAGCAAAACCTGTTAAACAGTGTGCAATGATAACAGACAATGAATCAGATGGAGTTTGTTGTTTCGTAGTGAATTGTGCCCCCCATTTTATTCTTCCCCCTGATTTCTTTTGTGGGTAAACAACTGTGCATGACTGCAGTATTCATACACTCCTGCAGTTCTCAGACTTGGGAGTCTCATTTCAATCGGCAGTCAACCGAGAGCAATTTTGAATTGCCATGAATTTCAAGCATTTCATGAATTCAGTAGTGAGTTGTGTATGAAAAGCCATCTAGGAGTTGCCTGAGTATGTGCATTAAAAATCACTTCATGCACTACTTGCAAAGGCATGCATAAGACACTATACTAGCTGCTACCACACTGGCTCTGTTGTAAGTATGCAGACAATCATTTAATTTGCACTGAATCTGAAAGTATTGAAAAATTTGCTTTCATGCTTATTTTTTAATGTAATGGGAAGACCTTGAATCTAGAGATATATTTCATTTTTGTTCTTTCTCTGATCATCTTTATGAGCATGACAGAAGCAAGCTCTGTAGGATGTAACACTTAAATTTGATTAAGTAAATCAGATTAAACTGGCTTGCTCATTCATTGAGACTAGAAAACATTGGAGAGGATTAGTTTAGTATTTCAATCATCTGACCATTGTAAGAACGCACTACAGTTTGTTACTCATGCATGTTTGACACAATATTCTCTTGTATCCCAGTGGGTAATCTGAAGTCCACAATTGATGGAAACAATGGATGAAAACTGCCTGGAACCAGCTGTTGCAGCTGCCTCAACAGAACAAATTGAGTGTGAGTAAATTATTACTTGCTTTATCCGATGGTGCCTGTGATGGCGCCTGTGTTTAGAAAAAATGTGTCTTTATAAATTTCAATTCACACTATACCTTTGATTGCTATGGCAATAATATCTTGATATTGGGTCTTCAAAAAATGCATGTTATCAAAAGATTTAAAGGGAACTATTGGGCTGAGGAAGACTGTTGTTTGTCTGTTTTAGGTTTTCAAGCACTCAATGAAATATCTATGGAATGACTATGATTTATATTCAGAGAAAAAATGATTTATTGCCCTTGCAGAATTTATCATACATGTAAATTCCATGTTGGACTTTCACTGTGTGTGCATTTAGATGATACTCAGACGTTTATGGTTTATTCCATCTAAATGCATGGGTTCATTCTATTAGTGATAGTGAAACATGCATGTACAGGAGGTATAGACAAGGTATTTTATCAGGCATGCACTTGCAATGGGTGCAACTGGATGCATTCAAGGGCCCTTGCAATTTGTCCTCTGTGTTTACGTCTATTGCATTAAGTGATATTTTGTGTTGCCTAACTTTGTACCTTGCAATAATTTGACTCATAAGTGGATTACTCAAGTACAATGCCCCAAGTCGAAAGGTATACCTACTTGTACGAATACATAGTCAAGTTTTGAACTTGATATATTTGATATAAAAAATGTACTCAAGCAGCTCATAAGTTTATTTTATACAATACATGCATGTTGACTGTTTTGTGAATTACTGTTGACCTGAAAAGTGGAATGCTGGCTCATGGTATGTTTATTTTACTTTTCTTTTATTTTATTTCTGGGTTTTCTGATTCAATAGCAGGAAGATGGCATCCTTCCACAAACCCATTTTCCCCAACCACACCCACCAGTCCTGGCAACCCCTTCAGAGTGCCTTCTGCTGCTCCCGACTCCAGAGAAGTGCCTCCGATGGTCACCCAGTTCCAGCCCGCGTGGTCTGCAAACTTTTTGGACCCCTTTGCCTCTGGGTTGGATGGACACCCCTTTGACTCTGGGATGGTTGGAGACCTGCCATCCTCTTCTTCAACAGCTGATCATTTGGAGCCCCAGACCATAGATATGGCATACCATCAGGGAGAAGTTCAGTGGGGATCAGGTGGTAAAGATAGTGGTAAGGACATTCACAATAATGAGGAGACTGAAGATCCGGCCGATGATGTTCAAAACGGATTCAGTGATGACTTCAGCACAATGAGTCAGACAGAAGTGATGTTTAAGACTGGACTCAGGGATGACTTCAAAGCTGTTGGAGGTAAGTCACTGGTGCATTAACCCATTGAGGACGGTTTGATTTTTCTACAACACGCATTTTTAAAACTTTTTGTGAGATATTTCACTTTATATGAAACATTAAAGAGTATACAATTGAAGAGAAATGAAAAGTTTATTTGATGAATATCAGTTTTGAAAGGGCTGAGGTATGCAAAAAACAAAGCAAAAAAAAAAATGGTCCTAATAAAAGGTGGTTTCCACCTGTTATTGGGACTTCTTTGGTTTACTTTGTTTTAGGATATCTCAGTCATTTCAAAACTGATATTCATCAAATAAACTTTTCATTTCTCTTCAATTATATGCTCTTTAATCTTTCATAAGTGGTTTCTAAATATATCTCACAAAAAGTTAAAACCTGAATCCCCATCTCAACCAAAATTATACCATTCCTTAAAGCCATTGAAGACTAGACCCCATTATATTTGGGCAGGTGTCTATGAAAAATGCATGTTATAGCAAAATCTGCTCGTCTTCAACTGGTCAAGAAGCAGGGGATTATTACTTGTGGTAATATGCCATCATTAGTTTGTTTTGTTGTTTTTTTGTGCTCATTTCACTCATTTTTACTTACCTGAGTTGACTGTACTCAATTACTGTCTTCATCTGGCAATGGAACCCCGTGAAATACTTGCCATCTGCCTCCATTTCCCTCATGTGCTGTTAGAGAAAGTGAGTATCAAATCTTATTAATGATCTATTCTTCCAAATATTCCTCACTTTTTCTTGAAGTACCCTCATTATCTTTAGAGTCTGTGCAAAATTCTCTAAAATCTTTTGATTTCCTATGTTGAAACGACAGAATGTTACACTGCAGTGTCACGATACTACTTTTTGAACTCGTTTGTCCACCGCCCCCCCCCCCCCATGATATTATTGATGTAGGCAAACTCTCTCATGTCTTTTTCCATAGTTACTGCAGAAGAAGACGATTTGTGGTCCTCTCTCTGTTACGAGAATTCTCCTGGTGCCGAGCACGAAATGGAGAGCCACTTGGGGTCTGACAGCCGAGATTCAAACCGATCTCCGTTTATTGAATCTGAAACGTCACATTGTCTTCCCACTTCAAACTTTGAGCAAAGCCCAGCAAGCAGTGACCTTGAAATCAACCATAGTGTGCATTCAACATCATCTGTGCCTGCATATGGAGATCCTTGGAGATCTAATGAACCTGTGTCTGTAGAACATGGAGAGAATCCTCCAACCTCCCATCTTGTTCAAAGCCCCACACATGGTGACTTTGGTAAGACAAATGACACTGAGGATTGTCAAGAATTTTTAGTAGACAGCAACGTTCCGTGGACATCCACTTTTCCATTGCCAAATCAACAACACAACGAGTGCAAAGATGATAGGGAACCAAAGTCGCAACTCAAGAACAACCAGGAGTCTGAAGGTGTTCCAAGCAGCTCAAATCCCTTCAAAAATATCAGTGTTGATCAGATCAGTGAAGGGATCCAACCTCCAGATGCAGAACAAACTCCTGATTTTCTATGGCTGCACAAAGCAGCAGGATTTGATGAACCGATTTCTGAAGACAACTTGATGCGCATTGACATACCATCCACCGTTAGTCCAGCAGGTACTACCAAGTTGTGCAGGTCACCTAATCCATTTTTACCAGAAACATTGTCAGTCAATCCTTTTCTCCAAGAAGTAGATCTACTGACTACCAAGTGGAAAAGTGATGCAACTGAATGCGATCAGGTGAGTCCATATGTCATTTTATTTTATATATTCATTATTTGTGACAGTGCACCTCAAAACGAACATAAAGTCGCACACACTGATTTTGCGTGAGGACTGAAAATAAGTGAAATGGGTCAACCTAGCCCAACTTGACTTTTTCATATATTCTGAAAGAGCGGGTCTTCTTTTACATTATGCTAAAATTTGGTATCATAAAACGGGCAGGAAAGTGTGTGTTTTTAGCAGTTTATCTCCAACATTTTTGGTAGAATAGTGTGATTAGGTGTGACTTTGGAATCCCTTTTTCATTTCTGAAAAACCTTGTCCACACTCTTCACTTTCAACTCTAATAACTTTTGAAAGGATAATGCTACTGCTTTGAAAGTTGGCATTGATTATGGACAGAGTGTGTTAATGAGGCATCTTTAATTTCAGTTTAATCTGATAATCCCTTCCTTGTTGTTACTCTGGTGGTTTACTTCCTGTTTTTTGTCCCATTCATAGCACAGCCAGCACGGTTTGGTAAAGATTAAGCGCTTGAATAGACACTGTACTTCAGAGCCTCTTTTCTCAGTTCACACTTTTCCTGAGTTTGTGCTTTCTTTCCAATATTTAGATAGGTTAGGAGAGTCCATTTGATTTGAGTTATACATCATTTTAAAGCTTAAAGTCTGCTCTTTCAGAATATGGTCTTAACTAAAAATTCATGTCTGGCGACTTTTTGTTTGTTTTGAGGTGCAGGGTCACATTTTATTTTTGTTCATCATAGCATGCAGGAAAAAAGTTTCTGCAGCCATTGAAAAGACAGAGAATGTGGTTGAAAATGTCTTGGTAAATGAAGTGTTCACTTCCCTCTTCAGGCAGAATCAACTTGTGGTAGGTAATGCATTAGCGTGGAATATTACTGTTTAGTACTTTGGAGACTTGCCTCAACATGAAGGAAGGAAGGTAGGAAAAATGCACGAAAATTAGTCTTATAAATGCAAACGTACATATAGTTGTGATTCTTGAATCCATGTTCATTGGCAAGTTGAATTTCAGTACGTGACCTGCAGCCAACTTCATCCTGTTCCTTACATAGCCCACTAGGTTCTTATAATTCTAGGCTGACAAGTTGTAAAGTCACTCAGCTTAGCCCTGGTTTTGCTTGACATTCCCATGCTACCACATCACAATGGCTATGACTTTAGGATTATGTTTATCAACATCCTTTGGTATAAATGGTGCATTGGAAGAAGTTTATAGGGATATTTCATTGGTTACATCTCTATTCAGCCATCATTAGTTGGGTTGCTATGATGTGCCCCATCACTTTCGAATGAGGGCATAACCCTGTCTATCAAGATTATCATTTTGACACCTGTTCTTTTTTTTTTTTTTTGGTCAACCCTCATCTCTGCAGATTTGAGTTTAGCAGTGAGGTTTTTGTATTAGGCTGCTTTAATACAAAAAAACTCTTCCATACCAGGGCCCGTCCGACTGCTAATACTTATAACCGTCACTGTGATAGAGCGATTGTTTGGAATTGGTTTTCATATTTCTGTGCCAGGTTATGACAACCTAGAACAAATCAATGGTCATGACTCCGTAAATAATGTAGTCTTATCAGTGAAATGATTTGTTTGCAGAATCATATCAGCAAGACCTTGGACATTTTACTTTCTTGTATTTCTATCTTCACTCCTTTGTCACCCTTTTTCATCATGTTTTGTAATCATACAATCAAAGGAAAATGTGTGTAAGTCATATTACATTTGGGTGACAGGAAGCTAACTAGCCACAATCTTGCTCTGTGACTATGAAGCTTCAAGTATGTTTGGCTCCCTCTATGTTCACAAGACAGGAGATGCTGTAGGCGACTGACAGACTTTTGTCGGGACATTTGTGTGCCTGAAGTTCCTTTCTTGTTACCCACATGTTAGTTGAGGGTCTATGTGATTGATAAAATATCAAAGTTTTTTTGTTTTTGTTTTGTTTTATGGGGGAGGGGGAGAAAGTTTTATCTTTTTAAAGATGATCTTCCGTGATGGCCTGGTTTATAGTTTACATGTATACTGTCTCTCTTAACTTAGTAAGTCACAACAGGAAAATGGGAAATTAAGAGAATGTTTGGTGGATGCATGCAGTTCTAGATTCTCAACAGGTTAAAGGACAAGTTCACCTTCATAAACATAAGGATTGAGAGAATGTAGCAATATTAGTAGAACACATCATTGAAAGTTTGAGGAAAATCGGACAATCCGTTCAAAAGTTATGCATTTTTGAAGTTTTTGTGCAGTAACCGCTGGATGAGAAGACTACTGCAATGTGTGAATAACTTAGATGTCACATGCGTACAACAATATAAGGAAAATATAAAGAGAATTTCACAAAATTCCATCTTTTGAAAAAAGTACACATTCCCCCGACTCGTTATCGACAAATGTTATGGGTAATATTATTCCCCCTGCCTTTAGAAAGAGGCAAGTCAAGTGCTCTTTTATTATGCGAAAAAAGTGAAAATATGTTGAATTTTCTTTACATTTTCTTTATACTGTTGTACGCATATGACTCACAAGCTGTAGTAGTCTCCTCATACAGCGGTTCCAACACAAAAATTTTAAAAATTCATAACTTTTGCATCGATTGTCCAATTTTCCTCAAACTTTCACTGATGTGCTCTACTAATATTGTTGCATTCTCTCAATCCTTATGTTTATGAAGGTGAACTTGTCCTTTAAAATCCACAATCCAAACAGATGACTGCAAGGATGTGTACAGTTTAATCATGCATACAAGAGTGTCAGTGATTGTGTGTATCAGAGGCGGATCTAGGAATTCCGTAAGGGGGTGGGGGGGGGGGGGGGGGGCTGCACCCACTTCCTTTTTTTGTCTTTTTATTTCTTATGTTTTAGCAAAGAATAAAGGAGGGGGGGGGGGCATGCGCCTGGGGCGCCCCCTCTGGATCCGCTACTGCGTATAATTATAATAATAATTAAAAAAAACCAAGTGTATCTATATCTATTCTCAGAGAGGAATGTTGAAATCACTCTCTTGTTGTGCATTAGAACTGAAGGTGAGCCATTTTTGTAGTGTCATTTTATCGATGTTGGGGAGTAAGTTATGAATAGTCTGCAGTCCTTGCATGCATCGACAGATACGATTACACAATATCCTGTAAGGTAGGAATATTCAAAACTGATATACTATGGAGTACGAAAAGTGCAATAATTGGCGATTTGTCATTGCGTTGCATACTTTTACAATTCAGCTTGTAATCTAAATTCAATGGAGAGACAAATGCAATTGAATTTTGTTTTTTTCTCACAATGCTATAAGTTTTGATGGCTACTAAAGACTGCAGTCAGAACAGTGCTCATGTAAACCTACATTGTATACACTGTACATGTGAATGAACTTTCTTACCAGAGGTACAGTGTATGGCCATCACATACAATGTGTAGCAGTAGTAGCTACCTTACAAGTGCTTTCATGTGTACTTGAGAAAGTTACGTACCATTGTCAGGGTTTATAAAAGGGCTTTTAATGTGTACCCAAAGATATAGTTTTTGTAATCATAAATCAATTAACTATGTCATTGTTATAATGATTGTGTTGTTTGCATATTTTATATCAAGAGTAATCATAAACCAATTCTCTATAGATGTCATTGTTATGATTGTTATGATAATCATGTTTTTTGGCATGCAAATATGTATATATCACAATTTTTTGCCTATTTATGATTTTATACAGATATGTGCAGGGCAAATGGAATCAAGAGTTCTGCCAGAAGAGCCTGAAAGCATGTTTGAAGATATGCATCTCTTCTTTTTTTTTTTTTGCATTTATATTCTATATTTCTGTCACTTATTATCAGACACAAATTTGTTGTTAAAGAAGTACGGGAGTGTGGTGTTTTAGCATGCTATCATGCTTTGTCTAATGTTGAGAAACCATTTAACAAACACATGCTGTGAGGTCGTCAACTTCTGTCTCCTCTCAATTAGGACCACAATGCAAAAGACTAATTGGCCTTTCCTCAATTGATGTCAATAACTCCCTTGGCTACTCTCAAATGACACCAGGCATTATCGTTCATTATCACATAATACGGCAAGCCTTATCAGGAATTTAAAGATTCTCCCCCAACCTTTCACTGGTGTCAATGACATAATTAATTCATCCATGTCAATTTGAACCTAGAGAAAATCCCATTTGTGTTGAAGCCCAGTGACAAGGCAGTTCTCTCTCTTCAGAAGGTCTTTGTTGGTACCCATCTTTCATGGAAAGAGTTTACAAAGTTAAACTAGATGGATGTATCCTTTATTCCCTGTGGAAGTCCTGTTCTAGAGGCATGTGTTGCACATAATGCTCCAGTAATGGTCTAGGACCAGACAGTTGCAGCCTGACTGTGTGAGTTGACTCGTAGTTTGATGAAACCTTGTGGGTTTTGGTTTAGTCGATCCTTGTGGAGAATACCGTGATCTTTTTTTGCATGAAGGCCTTTAACAGGCAGTCGACGTTTGATGCATGCCAGTGAGCTAGGGGGAAGCTGTGTAGTCTGGTGACATTTAAGTGTGCCTGTGAAGATGGATATGATTCACGGAGTGCAAGGATACGAGAGCCAGCCGTGGCCGTTTGACGGAGAGCTTGCCGACATGGATTTGCCGATATTTTGGGTAAGGTTTAGTTAAAAAGTGTACCACCTCATGACCCTTATAATATGCACTGGAATAATTTCACTTAGTTTTGTTTTTGTGACTTTTCCCCTTTACTTGGTCAACTCTTAGTCACTCGCAATCAATGATAATACAATCTGAAACTTTTACCAAATTGTGAGCTCTGTGAGGGATGCTAATGGCATAGGCATACCTTCATTCTTGTATCCTTTTAATTTTGCAACAATCTGTAAACCACTTTGAGTATGCCTTTTGCACATTTGTGGCTGTAGTCATCAGAAGAATGGAAATGTAAAATATGACATAAGAATGGGGACGTTTCTGGAAAATGAAGTACAGGCAGGAAAAAGTAAAAAATTTCAACATTCTCATGAGATTCATGTCTGTAAATGTATATTGGCATACAACAACAACAACAATGACAAAACACATCTGTAGGAACTATTCCAGATGGTACCAGGGGTATTACTTTTATGGTTTGTTTAGAATGGTTTTTCTCTCCCCAGAAGTATTCACAAAAAAAGAAATTCGGTTTGTGTTCTCCCAGGTACCGATGTGGTTTGAGTATGCAGGTCAATGCTTTGTTCATTGTTTGCATTCATGCTTCTGAGCACAATGATAAGATCACTCTCTAAAGTTGATAGTGTACATTCTAAACTTGCTCTTTTCTGTATGTTTCTCATTAATTGGCATATATGTTCATCCGAAAACAGTGGTATCACTGTTTTGTTTGTTAGCATATATTGACCCACTGAAGACTATTCCCATATATACTTCAGCAGGTGTCTATGGGAAATGTGTGTTACGGCAAACTCAGCTAGTCCTCAGCGGGTTAAGATGAGTACATCTTGAAAATGTTGTTTACACAAAGATTAAGTGGGAAAGTTAGAATAAGTGGTAAATGGGCATTCCTTCTAAACATGGTCTGCAACAGGTACATATTTGTTCACTATCACTGAAGTCAACAGTTAACTCAACTATTACATGGTAGATTAAACAATTGAATACCTGAATATGAGGAAGATCTAAGTATATTAAGCATGAAATTTGAAGAAAAATCCTAATGCTTTGAATATTTTAGTTATGGGAATGTACGGTATAGGCCTACAAACTAAAAACGTTGAAAAAAAAGTCATTGAAATGATCATCTATATTTGCATTGTTGTGCAAGGGGTTTCCAGAGATAATGGTCAAATTTGGACTTGTATTGAAGTATTCACTATCCATATAGAAAAATGAACTTCAGAACAGGGTTGTCTGACATACCTCTGAATGTTAGCAAATCCACTCATTGATATTTGGATGTGCTATATGGGATTTTGTTTTGTTTCCTCTTTAAAGTTCTGTAACTGAGTTACAGTGAATATCAATACATACAGGTGTCTTCTGTTTTCTTCAAGTGTCAAAATCTGAAAAATATCCCTAGGCATTCATGAAATCGCACCTCCCCCATTATCCTTAATGCTTCAACTATGTACATGTACATCATGAATTTGTGTGTCCATCTATGTCCTGTGAATACAGGTAACATACATCATGAGGCAATTAACTAGCTGTGTGTGGATTTGAATGCATTCATGTTAGAATTAAAAGTTACCAAGTCATCAAACTTTCAACTTTCCAGGTATACTTTGTAGGTTTTGACTATTAAATAGTTACAAGCCCACACACTTGTCACACTTACTCTGAAAGGAAATCTTCAAGTAGATGCAAACAAATCCACATACTCTCTCTTTAGAACACTTATCCCTATATCAACCATATGAAGAAAAAAAAACTTGTACTTCTACATTTCTTTCTTTCTCTTTGCTCTATCTCTCTTTCCTTTAGATAGCTATTATGTACACACACGCACACACACACACACATATAATTATATAGTATATATATATATACATATATATATATAATAATAATAATAATAATAATAGTGGCTACTTGTATAGCGCACAGGTCCACTTTTCAGTGCTCATGGCGCTTCAAAAATGAAAAGATATCATATTTACGTGCATATACATATTTCAACAAAGAAGAAAATGGTAAACAAAAACAAATATATACCAAATAAAGAATACAACATATACCAATTAAAAACACAATATTGATCCAATATTAATGATATACAGCAATTACAGTCCTCAGTATGAAAGGAACAGATAAGTTTTAAGTTTGGATTTGAATGACTCTGTAGATGACAGTTCCCTTAACTGAAGATATATATATTCCTTTCTTTTTTATTCTTGATTTAACCATGGCCAACAAATTTAGCAGCTGGCATTGTGCTATATATGTTTGTAATAAACAGTTTGTCTTATTTCTGTCATCATTATTCAAAGGCAAGAGTCACAAACTAAAGAGACAGATATAACAGTTGTGCACCAGATGATTGACAAGGGAAACTTTCATGCCCCTAATAGTGCTATCTTTTATGTTGCCTTTCTTGGATGAGCTCTAAAGACTAGCTTGTTGTAAGCCAGACACTAAATTGTGGCTATTCAGGAAACTACTAGACAACTGTTGACATCTGGCCTAAGCAGCACTCACAGTCTGTTTTGCCAAGAAACTACAAGGAACTATAAACCTCGTTGAGAGGAAAATGATTTCATCCACTCTGGAGCTAAATATAACTTAGGTTGGTCAGAAAAAAAACCTAAACAAACCAAATTATCCTTAGGGGTATTGTAAGCTTCTGGACAGCACGTGATTAATGTGACTCTATGAGGAACTATTTCTGTCATAGTCTCCACGTACCAGTCACCTAAAAATAAGTATCAATTTCTAGTCTAGTGTAACTGAAACAAAGTAGTGGGACTATACTGCAGTGTGGAATGCAGATGAAGCGCACAATTTAAGGTTCCTTCGACAGTAAAGACAATTTAGAACTTTACATGATTAAAGTGTGCCTTCCATAACTGAATTTATCGGATCAATCACTAAAAATCATTTGTTTTGAAGAGGGCCCCCATTTTCACATGGAACAAAAATAACTGTAGGCTGTGGTCTCAGATGTACATGTCATTGTATTGGTCTTACCAATACAACTTTGCCATGCAGAAGTAAGAATGATTCTCATTTTTTTTTCTTAGACATGTTCACATTTGATTCAGTTCAGTTCAGTTCAGTTATACTGTATTTGATTGATATAATCATTTTCAATACTTCTTTTTTTTTCATATCAAACATATTAGTCACATGACATTGATCACAATTAGAAATCATGACAATAATAGTCAAGAGAGCCTTGGGCTGGTAATTTAAATGTACCAAGTTTAGTTTTCAAAGAATTTGCTACTGGTAGGGAAATGTAGGACATAATCCAAACTTGGACTTGCAATAGCACAGCTTTTTATAGTTTCAGGTTTACTTCTTAATATGATTGTATTTGTACACCATCTTTCATATCTGTAGTATAAATCTCCCTTAACAGTTTCTCATAATCCAACAGAGTATTATTCCCATAGTGTCTGCCCAAGAGTAGCTTGTTTATAGTATGTACACAGTATTTCTGCTGCAGTACACTTTTTTTCTGGTTTGCCTTTAAGTGTGCTAAGCATCATGTTGGTCAGACAGAAAGGCAAGATGGCTGATAATATTGCTGAAATTTTCTTAGACAAATACGTTTGCCAGCATGCTTCAAGACATTATGCATCTTCTTATGGAAAACAAAGTTTCTGAAAACAACCAAATTATTTATATAACCTCACTTCTGTGTGTAGAATCATGCCTTAACATTAAAAATTTACAGAAAATGATGTTTTTGAAAGCCATCGAATCATTTATTTTAATTAGTAAAGAAAATCTACTTGAAGTCACCGTGCTTCTTCTCACAGAAAATAATGTTGCAGAAAGGCATAAAATTAAATGTACATTGTATATTTCCTCACTTCCTTTAACAGTTGGAGGGGAATAGGTGACTTGGAATGTGTATTGTACAGATAAAGAAGTGATATAATTTTGACGAGCTAATGTGCATATTGTCTGAAATATATATCCATTATAAGATATCATACCAGTTGTTAACATGTAGCATTCTTCAATCAAAGTCCAATGTTCTCTAAACGATATGCATGTTGTGATGATATCTTTACTGAGAAGTACTTTTTGTCTCATGTTCTTTACCCTTTACATCACTCTGTTTGATCTGCATTTAGATTGTTTGCAAAGTGGGCCTTTACACTGAATCATTGTCATAGATGGAATAGTTTACCAGGTAATTTTGGAAGGTGGCTATTGTCTAGATTTATTGTTTTATTGTCTCATTAATTGCTGGTATGACTCTTTATGAGTGCCTGGACATTGATCTTTGGCCTGTCATGAATTTAGCACAGCAATCATATTGACACAAATTGTGACTGATCTGTATATGCAGAGCTAAATTTACAGGTTTAAATCGGGATATAACAGTGTTGAATGTAGGCAGTACATATGTGTCAAAGTGTATAGCATTCGTGTAATATGGATTGAATTCAATTTAGTTCATTTCAACTAAAGTTGAAATTTGTTTCGTTTGATCATATGTTATTCACATATTTGCATATTCACGTATTTGCATATGTCATTAAGAGATGTCTGTGTGGTCTGATCAGTGACACGACATTTACTCCTGCAGCAATAGCTGCGGTCTTATTTTCTCCAAAGTCTTAAGGTTAGGATTAGGGTTGTGACAGGGTTTTAGGTTTAGTTGTGGGTAGAATTTATGTTTGGCTTGGAATGGAGACATTTCTTGGGAGTAATTATCGCAGAAGTAAATATCATGGAACCAGTCTAATTGAGCAGCCACTACAGTAGCACAATGCAAAAATGCCCATATTGGATTGGCAATATACATATTGATTTATACAGATATACTGATTTAAAGGACAAGTTCACCTTCATAAACATAAGGATTGAGAGAATGTAGCAATATTAGTAGAACACATCATTGAAAGTTTGAGGAAAATCAGACAATCCGTTCAAAAGTTATGAATTTTTGAAGTTTTTGTGCAGTACCCGCTGGATGAGAAGACTACTGCAGTGTATGAATAACTTAGATGTCACATGCGTACAACAATATAAGGAAAATATAAAGAGAATTTCACAAAATTCCATCTTTTGAAAAAAGTACACATTCCCCTGACTCGTTACCGATAAATGTTATGGGTAATATTATTCCCCCTGCCTTTAGAAAGAGGCAAGTCAATTGCTCTTTTATTATGCGAAAAAAGTGAAAATATGTTGAATTTTCTTTTATATTTTCTTTATACTGTTGTACGCATATGACTCACAAGCTGTAGTAGTCTCCTCATCCAGCGGTTCCAACACAAAAATTTAAAAAATTCATAACTTTTGCATCGATTGTCCAATTTTCCTCAAACTTTCACTGATGTGTTCTACTAATATTGTTGCATTTTCTCAATCCTTATGTTTATGAAGGTGAACTTGTCCTTTAATATTAACAGACAGCATATTCATGAGATCATTGAAGAGACAAAATCAAACTGGCAATCTGGAGTTGAATAAACACAAGAAACAAGGCAATGTACAGATGGAAACCCCAACTCTTGAGAATATATAAATAAACACATAGCATATAAATGATAATGGTAATGAAAAACACATGCTGAGTACATTTTTCATGGCAAGTTTGTGATAATAGTGATAATGAAAAACACATGCTGAGTACATCTTTTATGGCAAGTTTGCAAAATTTGTAGAGGCTGACTCTGCCTGTTATCCATGTGCAGTAAAAAACAACAACTAAAACAAACAAACAAAACTTTACAAAATCTGCTCAAGGAGGGGGAATAAATCACTATTATGATATATGATAATATGGTACACAGGGGGAGTGCTCCTAGCTGTTAACCCGTTGAGGATGAGTCCTGAGTATACTTGGGCAAGTGTCTATGGGAAATGCGTGTTGTAGCAAAATCAGCCCGTCCTCAATGGGTTAACACAACACTGAAGATGTAGAGTCTGCCCCCTTACTGGGGTTCACTCCTTGTCAGGTGAAACTCAGCAATGTTAAGCTGCTTCAAGTTTGCAAGATGTGCTACCCTTGAGGCAACTTTTGACCACAGTTGCCAGGGCAATGACCACAAGACGTAAGACTATGAATTACGTAGAGTGACTGGTGTTCAGTAACAGAAAGACAACCGCTGGCTGCATAACAATGACCCATGTTTGTGACATGAACAACGTTGGAAAGTCTTTACTGTCACACTTAATTACTGCCAGAGGCTGAAAACATCACCTCTTCCTCTTAGACTTTGATAAAAAAGGTTAGTGACAACAACAGTTGTCACTTTTAAAGGCATCATTTACCATTTGCAGATGAAACAAAAACCCAGCTTTGGTGCTTCAAAATAGTTCTAAAATGCGAGTTATAAGAAATAGAAATACCAATGTAAAAGCGTTAATCTGTGTAATCAATGTTAAGTATTTTTAAATATAAGAAATGTGAACAATAGTTATAATAAATTTTTTTCTAGACTAAACCATCTACAGTTATGGTTTATTGAGAAAAATAGTGATATCTCCTTATATTTTAGGCTTCATTGCAAAATGTTTACATGGTAGGATGTTTTACATCCTACACATATGCAGCAAATGTGATAACTTGAACATTTTTCAAATCACTGCCCCCAACAGTAAACAATACCTTTAAAGGTTGTCGCCTCACTGAATGATTGTTTCATGTTTAATTCTAACATTCAGTTAGTGTGTGCCTGATGAATATTCATCTTAATTCTTTTTGAGCTTGTAAATTGTGTATGTGTCTTTGAATTGATGTTAATCGGCCATTCCACCAAGTGGTTATGCATACTGCATAAGTGCCTAAATTGACAGGATCAAAATAGCATTACACTACAATTGTAGCTTTTTGAACTCCCATTACCATTGTGACAAATACCTTGATCTCAAAATATTCAATACCTTGTGTTATGATTCTAAAGTGAATTAAAAAAAATAAAGTTTGCCTCAAGATCCTAATCATAAGAGGAAGGGGGGGGGGGGAGAGATCTCAAGAATTCTTTCAATTGGTCTGTTATTTGACAGTATTTATTGTCTTTTTACTTTCATATTAGAATGTGTATGTGTGTGTTTTTGCATGTGTTTTAGTCTAGGTAATATGCCAGATGTAACTTATTCATTTTGTCCCCTGCTTCCCTTTGCTATGGTACTCATTTATCAGAATCTTGTTTCATTTTTTTGTGGTCTACAGAAAAATTGGCTAAATGTGAAATTTCAGGAATTTGCTGAGTAAATAGTAAATCAGCTGGTTTATCCAAAATCAATAATTGGGATCTCATTGTGGGCAAAGCAGAAATTGGAAAGAACAGCAAGGTCTTTGCTTGTCATCAATAAATCGCCGGTAATTTGCGATTGTTATTACTGATTTTTGTGTATAGTCCTCGGATGCTTGTTATTTCTGCAGTCATCAGGAGGAAATTTGGGAGATTAGGAGGTTTTTCACCGAGAAGAAAGAGGTGTCAATACCTTTAAATCCCAGGGAACACCTGTAGAACTTTCAGTAAAGGCAGGGGAGAGGAGGCGGAGATCAGGCAGAGTTGGGAACAGCGTTCGTTCGTCACTCATGACTCTCCCATGACCCCTGGAGTCGGCAGTGAGGGCGGAAGACGAAGGCTGATGCAGCCCCATCTTGCGAGTCTCAAATTGTCATAATTGATTATGGCAGCGAGAATGCGTGCTTCAGGCCCGGGAGAATTGCACAGCACGGAGCAAGTCTCTCTGACCATGGCAGCCCTCTTTGTACACAGTCAGTCTTGAATTTCACAAAATTCCATCTGCCCAGTGAATAAGATTAAAATGTCTGACATCATTCATAAAAGTGTCTCCCAAGTATGAGGACGAAAAATGCCAATATACAATTGTAAGCAATTAAAATGATAAGTGATTTCTCAAGATGCTCTGAAGAAAAAGTCTTCCAAATATATTAACTCTGTCCTTAGTAACAATGATCTGATCTAACCACATGACATTTGCAGTTCATGATACTTGTGGTTTGAAAGGGTTAATGAAAGCTCTACTTTATTTCTGAAATTGATGATCCCTCCCTGGTCTTGTGATACTGCATATGTACCTCAGACAAGGTGTCATTTCAAATTTGAAAGACTTTATGTCTGTGCAGTACTTTCAACTATTAATGCATTTATTCACAATGGGTGCTAACATCACTGCCTAGCCCATTGCTCATGGTATGAATGAGTAGTATATTTTGATTTTACAGCAATATTTTTCCATTCATGAGAGCATCGAGACCAAATAGATTGCACAATGTTAAGATCTTTACAACAATAATAAGTTAAATGCAGCTTTAGTTGCAATATATGTGGCAGGAACCATGCAGCATCCAGTCAGACTCCAGTATTGGCATCATTACCATGGTAACCACAGTCATAGCAACTTTCAGTCATTCCAAACCCCTTTATGAAATAGCTACCTGATCAGCTCAAGCTGAAAAGATTTACCTGTTGAACAGCAATTAGTACAAGTCTTTACCACAAATAAGGGAGGAATAATTGTGTACCTTGTTTCAGGAATATCTTCGCTTTCAAGTTTAAAGCTCCCAACGTCTGCTTTGTTTTCTTCTTTATTTTTGACATTTAGTTCAAGAGTTTATTATGGAGAAGAAGATATGAATATCATTCATATTGTTATAACAGAAACATCGTGGGTTGTATGTACTTTCAAATCTGTTGCAATGATCACAGTGTAATCTTTGGTGCCAGCTGGCCTGGCTAGGAATAACTTTTCAGTAAACAAGGTTGTTATACAAGCAAAGATGGTGAATCTCAGACATATGCAGGCTTTTCTGGAAGTTTCCTTTTATGTAGGATATGACGTACAAAGTGCCTTGTAGGAAGTATGGCATTAATCGGCTCTTTTTTTTTTCTTCTTCTTCTCACACTGCAAAACAAAGTTCTGTGTACATGGCATGCTTATCTCGATTAAGGTAGTATCCCTGGTTTTCACACTCTTAGAATAGGCCTTGGTTTGAATCAAAATTGTAAATCTTACTGGGAAAGTTGTGGCTGAAGCCTTGAAGCATAATACGGCAAAAAGTGTGACAGTATGAAAAAAAAGTTTCATGTATCATTTTTGGAAGTTTTCTCTAAATATGCAAGTAAGTCATTGCCAAGTTCAGAGTGATGTAAGACAGAATCATAAATGAGTTGTATGCTGCATTTTGTTTATAAAACCATCATTCTTGTTATTCTCTTGAACATGTATTCATCATAATTTTCAAGACACTTTGAGCCCATGTATATCCCAGACTTTGTCTCAACAATAGTTGTCAAATCAAAGCAAATGACCAATAATTTCCCAAAACTGCTATTCAACATGTATGAATCAAAGATGGAGTATTAACGAGGAAATCCACCCCAAAAAAAGTGGCATTTGTACTATATTCTGGAATTTCTTAAATGTTTGAAACAATTATTTTCATAATAAGAAACATCATAAAACATCATGAAAGCCTAAATATCACATATGAAACATGTTCAGAGATTCTGTTATGAAATTATCTGTGCAAAAAACAACAAATTAACAGAGATTCATATATATTCTACTGTGATTATTCATGGAAATGTAGAAATCCTCTAATAATATCGAAAAGTTTCTCATAGAATAACCTAGACAATTTCAATTTCAAGAAAGACCTAAACAACGTAGTGTAAAGAAGTACATGTACATGAAGCATAGTATTGACACATTGGAAATGGGTCAATAGGCCAATATTGAGTAAAGGAAGTGGAAATGTTTTTTAACATTTTAAACAAAAATGTGGCAAACAAAGAAAAACTGAGTCAAGAAGAAGGTAACTGTGCCAGGAGATTGATTGATCAGCTTGGCTGTTGTTTTGCCTTGAAGTTTGAAAGCCCACTTCCAGGTTTACTGTTGCTTTATATTAAAGGGATGATATAGTTTTGGTTGAAATTGGGAATTCAGATTTTAACTTTGTACAAGATAATCAGAAATCACATATGAAATGTGAAAGAGCATACAATTCTAAGAGGAATTCAAAGCTTAATATTTGATGAAAATTGGTTATGAAATGGTAGAGATAAAAAAAACAAAGTTAAACAAAGTGGTCTTAATAAAAGGTGGGACCCACCTTTTATTAGGACCTCTTTTTTTTATATCTCAGCCATTTCAAAACCAATTTTGGTCAAATAAACTTTGAATTCCTCTTAGCATTGAATGCTCTTTAATATTTCATTGAATGTTAAAAGATTCTAATTATCCTGTAAAAAGTTAAGACCTGAATTCCCATCTCAACCAAAGCTACATCATCCCTTTAATCTCTTCTAAAATGTGACCCTTTCTCTTCAGTGACAGATAGGGACAGGTACACATACATGATGCCAGATTGGCAGTCCCTGTCATCGTTCTAATTCTAATCTCACATCCATGAAGAAGCACCAGATCTGCTAACTTTTTCTACTCTTTAAAGGGATCGTACAGTTTTGGTTGAGACCTAATTTCAGGTTTCTGATATTTTTTGGTGAGATAACGAGAAACCTCTTATGAAATATGAAAGAGCATGTAATTCTATGAGGAATTCAACGTTTATTTGATGAAAATTGGTTTTGAAATGGCTGAGATATCAAAAAAAGAACGATTCTAATAAAGTGTGGGACCCACACTTTATTACGATTGCTTTGTTTTACTTTGTTTTTGGATATTTCAGTCATTCCAAACCCGATTTTCATCAAATATACTTTGAATTCCTCTTAAAATGGTATGCTCTGTACTATATCATAAATGTTTTCTTGGTATCTTGCAAAAAGTTTAAAGCCCAATTCTCATCTCCACCAATACTGTATCATCCCTTTAAAGGGGAAATCTAGTCCAAATGTAAGTTAGTCTGATAAGAAGGAGTAAAATATTATGAGTGCAACTGTAAAACTTTTTATCGAAATCGGATGAAAAAAAAGGAAGTTATGACATTCTCAAGTTTCACTAATTTTTGAAGCAACAGTTTTTGAACGGTCAATATGAAAATACAAATGGCAAAGTGAGCATGTCATCCCCTCACAACTTGCCATATAGTTAGTACATAAGATTGTGACATTTTCAGTTTTTCATCCAAATACAATTATGCCCGAGACTCAAATCCTGATAAACTGATCACTATTCTGAAGTTATTCAACCAGGAATAACATCATGTTTCAGACTTCAATGACAGAAACATTGAATTTTTGTCATTTTTTTTACACGATCAATGGAAAATTGTGAGGTTATGACATGGTCACCTCACTCATTTGCATATTCATATCCACTGTACAAGAACTGTTTTGGAGAAATTAGCAAAACTTCAAACTTTATAACTTCCTTATTTTTCATCCAATTTCAGTCAAATTTTACCCTTGAACTCGTAAAATGTTACTCTCGTTTATCAGACTAATTTATTTATGGACTGGATTTCCCCTTCAACTCATTGCATTTTTCTGGAATATTTCTTTCAGGTGTAGTAATGACAGGAATGATTGCCATTCTTTTGCTCCTTAGTACTGAAATTGACATCTTATAAATCATTATGATGAATGTCAGAATTCTTATTGGTATTGCTGTGAAATGATGTTGGTTTAGTCTGCCCCATGTGTAAAAAGTCTTTTTGAAATTGTTTTGGAATGAGAGTAATCATGAGCATGTAAAGTATACAGCTGATACACGTTGCATTTTTTTTTCTTCTTTTTAATGAGTCGAGTGACTCGTGACAATTAACCTTGGTAATGATCAATAGCAATGAGCTATGGATGAGTTAGTAGATGACATGAAGGCCTAAAAGCTAATTTGGGAAGTGATGAATTATAAAACTCTGTCCTGACGTAAAGGTATCCCATGGTATTGCTGAATATTTTTCTGGTCTTCTCGAGGAAAAATATGACAATTGATATTTCCACAGAAATTCAGTTTCAATTCATTATGGCATGTATTTGATTTTTTTCCCCTGAATAACAGATAATGATTGTCAACTTTATCTCAAAACACTGCCTTGATTGAAACAACTTTCGCCTTTATGATGGGAGTCATACCCTGTAGGTAAGGCACATTAAAGGGATAGTATAGTATTGGTTGAGGTGAGAATTAAGCATCTAACTTTTTGCAAGATACATAACTACTTTATGAAAATGTATAAAGCATACAATTTTAAAAGAAATTCAATGTTATTTTGCTGAAAATCCTTTTTGAAATGGCTGAGATATCCAAAAACAAAGTAAAACAAAGCAACCCTAATAAAAAGTGGGTCCCATCTTTTATTAGGATTGCTTTGTTTTTGAAACCTCAGCCATTTCAAAAGCAATTTTCATCAAATAAACTTTGAATTTCTATTAGACTTATGTGCTCTTTCATATTTCATAAGAGGTTTCTCACTATATCACAAATTCATTATAAAAAAAACGACAACATAGGAAACCTCAAGCCCGACCCCTTTAAGTTAATTTAGAATTAAGGAATTATATGAAAGTTGGTTGTTAGTGACTTTCTTTTTATTGTGACTAGATTAAGACACGGGCAGTCTGTGTTCCATTTGTGTCGTTGCTAGTCTTGGGAATTCATCTAATAAAGAGATAAATTGAATTTGTAGATCCTAAGAAAAATGAATGAATGTTTGAGGAGATAGAGTCCTTCTCTGTGCGTTGGTGATTCTTACAGCAGGGGCAGGTTTTAATCAGGCAAGCTGGGTCAATCAATTCAAACATCCTTCTGCGGTTGTATGTTAAAATGAAACATGGCCTATGCTTATGCATGAGCATGCCCGGGCTTTGTGATGTCACAAAGGGAAGCCGATAGATTTGGGCAGCATGACCTAATGTGTGCAAATTAATTGATTGAATGCAAGCCCCTGCTCCTGTAGCCATCCTCTCCATACATTACATGTGTAGCAGCTGAATGTCCCCTTTTAACCTCTCTCCGTCATGCTCTGAATCTATAAATGTATATTCCTAACGGCTTATGACAAGGGAATGGTGATATCAGTCTTGTTTGTACTGCTTTTGAATGAAAATTTACCACAAAGAAGAGAATGGTTGTGATGATAACCAATGTGGGACAGGGACAATTTCTTTTGTGATTCTTTGAGGGAAAATTTGACTACTGCATGGACTGATTGAACAAGGTAAATGGCAGGAAGTCAACTGACTTGACATCATCAGCTTATCTCAAAATGTCTACCGCAGTCACATGTCTGTTAGGTCACCTCTGTACTACTCCTCAGTTGGGCTATACATGAAATATCACCAATTTTATGTTATCTTCAGAATGAAGGGGAAAAAAAAGAGAGAGATCTCTTTGGAATTTGAGATCTAGGTATTCATGTTTGTTGTGTGTACACCATTTAGGATAGAAGAATCCAGTTCTTCCACATATGATGAAAAGAAATTGCATTTATTAGATATTGCTTTTAAACAAATGAGAATTAATTAGTTGATTTATTACAAAATACAATGTAGTCATTTGACCAGCATCACTATTTTCTATTTTTTTTTTCTAAACAACAACTTTAACAATCATATTATGTATGATAACTTTTTAGTTCAATAACTTATTACTGCATCATGACTTTTTAACTTATTTGGTATTTCCAGGAGCTATTTTGATTGGTCATTCGTACATGACAGGTATCATCTAAAGCAAACCTCTCTCCTGTGAATTTCCTTATTATCCTTATAAGAAACATTGAATGGATATTATCTTTGTGGTTGTTCAATACTTTGAATGAATTTTAGTCCCTATAACATTATTGATTCATAGATGTAGATGTAATACTCCATTGTATTCTAAATGTGACCCTGCACCTCAAAACAAACAGAAAGTCGCCAGACATGAATTTTTAGTTAGGACCATATTCTGAAAGAGCATACTTTAAGCTTTAAAATGATGTATAACTCAAATCAAATGGACTCTCCTAACCTATCTAAATATTGGAAAGAAAGCGCAAACTCAGGAAAAGTGTGAACTGAGAAAAGAGGCTCTGAAGTACAGTGTCTATTCAAGCGCTTAATCTTTACCAAACCGTGCTGGCTGTGCGATGAATGGGACAAAAAACAGGAAGTAAACCACCAGAGTAACAACAATGAAGGGATTATTAGATTGCACTGAAATCAAGCATGCCTCATTAACACATTCTGTCCATAATTAATGACAACTTTCAAAGCAGTAGCACTATCCTTTCAAAAGTTATGAGAGTTGAAAGTGAAGAGTGTAGACAAGGTTTTTCAGAAATGAAAAAGGGATTCTGAAGACACACCTAATCACACTATTCTACCAAAAATGTTCGAGATAAACTGCTAAAAAACACACTTTCCTGCCCGTTTTATGATACAAAATTTTAGCATAATGTAAAAGAAGACCCGCTCTTTCAGAAAATATGAAAAAGTCAAGTTCGGCTAGGTTGACCCATTTCACTTTAATTTTCAGTCCTCACGCAAAATCAGTGTGTGCGACTTTATGTTCGTTTTGAGGTGCACGGTCACATATGGTCTCATATGAGGATGATTATTTGGAAAACCAACCTTGAGAGACATAAATCATATTTTGATTGAAGGGGGGGAGGGCAGAAAACATACTTATTTACTTTGTAGCTGATATTATTTCAGTGATTGTATTGATTCCTTGCAACATTCTTTATTCATAGAAATTATATACTATTGTATATCATGTTTGAAATGATATCTTATAGATAATTATCATATGACCATGAAAGAACAGAGCTACCAAGTCTCACACATTCTGCGTGAGACTCAAGCATTTAGGGTCCGTCTCACGATATCACGCATGACACCTATTTTTCTCGCGCATTGGGTGAAGTCTGCAACTTGGGCCTATTAGTAATGGGCATAGCTCAAAGGATTAAAATGATAGTTGCAATTGAAGGAATATTTCCCTTTTGTCTTTCAAAATAAGTAAAAAATGGTCACTTTAAAGTATGCACCTGATTGCACCATTAAGACCTAAAAATTGAAAAAGATCCCTACTAACCCCTCCCACACCCTCGCTCGCAGCGCCGAGACGTTGAGTCATGAAAATCTCACTCCTAAAAATTTTTTGAACTTGACATCCCTGAAAGAAAGATTTTTGGTTAAAAGCAAACATATTGTTATATATGTGACCCGCTACAACAAAAGGATCCTAAAGTCGCTGACTGGTGAGCCGAGAAAATCGAGTTTGAAGTCAGACCATCAAAATCCGTCAAAACGTTCGGATTTCTGTTTTTGACATAATTTTGTAGTCTAATGTATCTTCTATTATCTGCTGAAATTTCGAAGCTAAATGATCAAAGGAAAGGCAAGAAAATAGTGTTTTTCTGGGCCATGATTTCCCGACTTTCAACGTAACAGAAATGTGTCCGAAGATTGAGATTTAGCGGTGCTGCAGCTAGACTCCGCCCCTGGCAACGAGGGAGTGATCTTATTGGCCAGTGTATGGCATCCTGATTAATGATTGTGTACTCATTGGTCATGCATAGACCGCTGGCGCGAAGCTTGAATGAACATTGCGGAGGTTGCTAGGAGCATACCTTCTATTGTCAAGCGGTGAAAACTGTTTCGCCTCCCCTTGATCATGACAGCATCGGAGATAACTTTGAAGGCGTTTTTCTCGAAACTCTGATTTCCTCAACCACTTGACATATGCTAATAAAATCATCGATATCTCCGCAACCGAGTACTGTTATGAGTTGTGCTACATATGAAATTAAAGTAGAAGAGTAAGGAAATAACATCATGCAGTTTTCAGAAAATTGTCCTCTCCCGACTTTCGGATCCTTTCATTGTAGCGGGTCACAAATATAGATGCCCATTCGGTCATTATAACACCTGTCCTTTGTCATGGTGTGTGATCAACTGGAGGAATTGTCTGTGGGGCAAATGGTTGGCAGACAAACTCTCAGATGTATGACCTAATGCCACAGATTAATTAATCTCCCACTAAGCCAACTGCGGTGATGCAGTGATGTTGGAAGGGTGCAAGAAATGTTCCCATACCATAAATTGGTCTGAGCAGGAATACCCCACAGATCCAGTGTGAGAAATGACAGGGTTCGTGGTGACCGTAGGTAGTAATTGTGTCTGGTCAGGAAATAACGAGCTACCTGTTAACTGCACTTGCACTCGGAGTAAATGCGCTGTAGATCCTCCCCATTAATAAATAGAACAGTCCAATATCTACTCCTGTGCTAATGTACGTGTACCTGAGTGTGTGTGTGTGTGTGCATATATTTCATATTTGTTTTATGTTGTGTGTGTGTGTGTGTGTGTGTGTGTGTGTGTGTGTGTGTGTATTCACCCAGTGCTTGTAAGTGTGCATGTGAGGGGTGTGATTAACTTGTGTATTTTCTCCATGCACGAATGCAGAGCTTCTCCATTCTCCATCTGTGGGGTTTTCTCCCTACCTCGCTTTATGTGGGGTCAACCAAACAGTGTTGGCTTCGGCGAAAAATCACATGTTTTTTGGCTTGGTGCAATCACCGCCTCCCAGTCATCACACACGGAAAGGGATTGCCATGTGTTCAAAATAGCAGGTACCTGTGTCATATCTTCATAGAGGAGAGAGAGAAAGAGAGGGAGAGAAAGAGGGAGAGACCCTGAAGGAACTGCTTTGATAGCCATTCACCTGAACTTGTGAGATTCTTTGATTTGCCATTGGATTAGCAAATTTTAAGCTCTGCTACTAGCAGTATACTCATATACTACTGCCTGCAAGCATCCAAGAGAGGTGCTCAGATCTTGAATTCGCACACACTGCTGGAGTGGAGACATATTCCTCTGCTTGGATAAAACACTGCTGACTGTATCCTCCGAGAAGCCAGGGACTTGTATCAGAGGCCTGAATAAATCTGCATACTGCACTGTCCCCTGGCCTTGAATGTCCACAGAAAATCACAAGTTTACTTCACTGGTGAGTCTGGCTCCCTTTGTGTGTTTGGGGAAGGGGTGGGGGGAGGGGGATCGGGGAGGATCGAGAGCCCTTATTTGCTTAATGTTGACAATTTCAATTATTGCATTTCCTATTAAAACGCAAATAGATTCACTGTCAGACGCTAGCTGTTTTTAGCTGTCACTTACTGACTATTAATTCTCTTGATGAGTGGTCAGTGTGATGGGAAGCAGAGAAGAACTTTGGGGTTGAGTGATGATGCTACATGCCATTACATGAAAAATTTCGGAACAGGCTTGTTGTAGTCGCAGGAAGTTGGCCATTGGTATTCCTCCTGTTGGATGTTTTTTTAAAAATTTTGTAGCGGCGTGATCATGAGCTGAATCCTGTCCCTCCAAGCTGGATTTCAGATGAGAGTTGAGGAGGATGTTTCAATCAGTTTGATTGAAGAAAAGACGTGACAGGATTTTCCTCTGGATATATGCCAAGGAAGCAATAACACTAGCAGTAAGTTTCGATGTATCATTATGACTGATTTACCTCTGAGAACATGATGGGCCAATCATGTGGTCATTATAAGTTGTTTCTTCAGGGTTCTTGAATAAATACTATGGTTGAGATGAATAGGCAGTTCAAAGTGGAATTTCGTTACTTTGAAAAAGACAACTGGATTATGCTATGATATTGATATGTAAAAAAAAAACTAATAAAAAGATGGTTAAGATGATTGCTCCATGAACTAAGATAGAAGCTCCTACTCATATTCTTTTCCATCATCAAAGGTCATGTGAAAGGTACAGTGTGTGCTCTTTGGTTGGAGTTTTATGTCTCTAAGACATTTGTGCCAATAACTCTGTAACTATCGTTGTGTGAATGATCATATTAAATGATCATCCTGAATGCATGATGATTTTTGCAGTAAAATTTCAAGTAAAGTTTAGAGACCTGGAATTCTCAATTCCTAAAGCTAAGTAATCTGGTTAAGAATATGCAGTTAATTAAATAAAAATTGCATTCACAACTCCAAATATAATCTACACTTTTTTTTTTCTGTAGGCCCTATATATTTAGCTTGCTCATTTTAAAAGCCTAGAAAAAAAATGGATAATTGTCATGGTAACTGCTCACACAATTCATTGAGACCTTCTGACCAAACCTTGAAAATAATTTGGAATTGTGTAATTCACAAAACACTTAAATATCTAGTCGCTGTGCAGCTATACGGATAGTTACACTTACAGCATTGAACAAGTATGGATTACTGCGATCCTGCTCCAAGTTTAATACAGACATAATCAACATTTAACTGAGTTTAAGAAAGGGGAAGGATCCTACATAGAGCATTTCGGAGAGAACCTTGTATCACATTGTCAACAGTAGGTTGATATCAATGTGGTATGTGCACTGTTCAAAGTGTGTGGTCCTTATATGGGCTGTGCTTTCAACACGGGAGGCACTGAACATGAGGGCATTGCAAGTGGGTCTGAATGGGTGCTTGCTGGGGAGATCGTGGAGCAAATGATTAACTAACTCTGTTTGATCGGTGTGCTGATGACTTCAAGTGTTACCCAAAACACACTGACTGGAAAAGAAACACTATCAACAAGCCACTGATTGATTGATTGATTGATTGATTGATTGTTTGATTTCCGAGAATATTGCAAGAGCAACATGCTTTAGAAGGTCTGATGAATGAAAATCCTTTTTACCATGGTGGAATCACATGCATTTAGATCTAACTAGAGATTGTAATTTGTCATTACTGACAAATTAAGGTGATCCGATTTTTTTAATGAATTATTCGAGTCCTGATTGCAATAGGCATGACCATACAGGTTTCATCTGTGTTTAGAGACATTGGCCGTGTGATGTTTGGATTCTCATTTAGAAAAGGGAGTCATATCTGCCATCTGTGGTACCAAATTCTGTATACACTAGATAACAAAGATACAGCAACAAATACATATGACCTTTGACCCACTTTTACACCCCCAAGATGGCATCTGAGGAAAAAGTGTTTATTTTGTGAAATGATTTTTGCGACATCGTCTATACGTGTGCAAAATATGGGAAAGATAGTACAGGTATTCACCAAGATGCAGGATGAAACATATATGACCTTTCACCCTTATTTACATACCCAAGATGGCGTCTGATTAAGAAGTCGTTATTTTATGAAATAATGTAGGTGACATGAACTAAACATGTGCAAAATATGGTGGTGATAGAGCATGTTTTTCTTGTGGTTTTGCAAAGAAAGTTGTGCAAAGAAAGAAAAATTTCAATACATCGTTGATGAGCTTTAATTTCAACCAAGTATTTTGACGTGATACCGACATCGTGTGAAAAAACAAAGGGCACTTATATGATAGCACAAAGTCTCAGCTACAACATATTAAAATCTAGGAGAAATTCACGGAAGCATAAGTAAGATAGTGCATGATAAAGATAGTCATGTCAATTTTCACATCTAGAAAAACTCCCTCCTATAGAGATAACACGTAATAGCGAAGATTGAGAAAGAAGTACATATGACCTTTGACCCCACTTTGCACACCCAAGATGGCATCTGAGCAATTAGTAGTTATTTTGTGAAATGATTCTTGTAACATGGTCTTTGCGTGTGCAAAATATGGGAAAGATAGGACATGTATTCACCAAGATACAGGATGAAACATTTATGACCTTTGACCCTAATTTACATACCCAAGATGGTGTCCGATCAAGTAGTTGTTATTTTATGAAATAATGTACGTGACATGTACTAGACATGTGCAAAATATGGGATTGATAGCCATTGTTGTTGTTCATCTATTGCACAGAAAGTAGTAGAAAGAAAGAAAAATAAAGAAAAAATTATGTTATTTTATAGAAATTTGAAGGAGAAGCATAAAAAAATCAGAAAAAGATAAAGTAAGGAAAGGGAGATTAAGATTAACTAAAGAAAAAGAAGAAAAAAAGTGTTTAAAAAAATTTAAAAAAATATTGGCAGGAGTGAGCCTCGAACCAGGGACCTTAGGATTACGAGTCGGATGCGCTACGCAATGACCTATTTCATTCTCCATAGGCCCTGTGTATTAAGCAAAATGACGCTGCATCGAAGCCTCGTGCCATTTTCAACCAAGTTTTTCGAATTGATGCCGACATCGTATGAAAAAATGGAGGGCACACTTACGATAGCCCAAAGTCTCAGCTACAACATACTAAAATCTGGGAGAAATTCACCGAAGCATAAGTGAGCTAGTTCTCGAAAAAGAGAGTCATGTCAATTTTCACTGCCAGAAAAACTGCTCTCCCATAGAGATAACACGTAAACTGGTCAAATTTGACAATATTACTTTCAATCCATTTTTACGAGGTGATGCCGTCCTCCAATCAAAATGTTGTAATTATATTAATGAAAGATCATTTAATAAGCTACAACATACTGAAATTTAAGTGTAAATTGGCAAAGGATAAGTGAGATACGCTCGAGTGAACTTGAAATTTGATGACGTCATTTTGAAAATTTACTTTTTTTACTTTATTAAGAAATTTGATATCTTTTAATCATTTTTTCAGTATTGCCACCCCATGAAATGACATGTACAACTCATCAGCTTTTAAAATATGTAAAGAAAATGGGGGGTCACCGTCCATCCTGACGAGTAAAATCGGATTTAAAATTGGCGGTTTTTTGGCATAGTTGCACTGTATATCGCCATTGACGCGCGCGCGGATTTTCAACTTTGACGGGACTGCATGACGTCATATTGAGTCGGATCGACTTGAAACTTGGTAGAAATATTCCTTGACTTTTCAGACATCCGATCCGTGTAAAAAAACCGGAAATTTCTATTGCATATGAGCTGTGCGTGCGCGTGTGCGCGCGCGTACGCGTCCGTCCAATTTTTTCAATTTTTCAAAAAATGCTTGAAATGGTCTGAAACGTGTGCAAAAAAATTTTCAGCTCGATTGGAGTATACAAATATTTCAACGCGCGCGTACGCGCACGTTTAAGAGTAAATATGAACTTTGAGAATGTGAGTAGCATTTGCATAACTTGAAATATATGTGACGTAAATTTCATTGAAAAATTCCATTTCATTAATGAGATATGATTGAGAATGTGTTTTCATATAATGACGTCATAGTGACGTCACGGGCAACTGATCACAATGATTTTACTAAATTTGTCGTCTTTGGGACACAATACATATATGATATAAGTATGACATTGATAGGCATTGCACTTTCTGAGCTAACCTCTGCACAACTTTTGAGGAGAAATAAAGAAGAAGAAGAAGAAAAACAAAGAATCCGTACAGATACAGAAGGTGATCCGAGAGGATACTCGGATCACCTAATTACCATAAGGTTTCTGTGACTGTTTCAAGTAGAGATCAAAGCTGTATTTCATCTTTGATAGTGGAATATGACAACTATTTCTGAGGCCATTATACTCATTAAACATTTGTTTATGATGATGGTTTTCTGCATTTCTGTTACTCTAAAGATGCTTAATTTGTCTTCTGATTGGCAGATACATGTAATTTTCAAGTTTTAATATGCATATTATAATACCTACTCATCTTCATTTTTTGTTATAATCATGGAGTAATGTTGTATATTTTGAAAGGTAATACTTCAATGATTCAAAGTCTGTTAGATCCAGACATTATTTAATAACTTTGTTCAAGTATATGCATTTCTAGAATTATGTGCTCGTCTTCATTCTTATAATGATGGAATAATGTCATACATGTTCTAGTTGATCATAATACCTGTTTTAACTATTATAGATTGGAACAATACTCAGTAAATTTGTTCAATTTACTTTGTGAACTATTACATTTATGTGTAAAAAGAAGTACAGAAATAAAATCAACCAGTCAATCAATCAATCAAATGATTTAGAGTTTGTATCAGATATGATTTGGAAATCAGAGTTCTAATCTAAACAGGATCACCCCAACTAGAATGGAATACTAAAAAGTATTGCCCAATACATCATTCATTCATTGATAATAATAACATTTAATGCACACCCCATGAATAAGTAAGTGGATATCATGGAATTTTCTGTGATTTGCCTTTTCTCTTTGCAGTGATGCAGAACTACTGTACAAGTGGATATTTTTGCGCGAGTTATTTTTCGCGTTCAGTAGGGTGAGAAGGGTTTCGCGTGTTTTTTAATGCCGTGGAATGAAGACATCATCTACTGGAACATTATGGCAAGCAAAAATATTTGCGTGCTTTTATTTTTACGCTAGTTTCTGGATGAGCAAAATGCGCAAAAATTTCGACAACACGAAAATTTCCACTTTTACAGTATTGTATCTACCAACTTTAATAGGACTGTCATATGATAGTCTAGAATTCAAACCCTGATGTTTATAACTATGTGAAATTTGCATGCAGTGTATGATCTGAAGTATCATTTGAGAAATGTTTTGTGTTTGCAAAGCTGGTGTAAGCAAGGTGTGTCTTTGCTGGATGTTTATAAATGTCAGATGTCATTGTGTCTTCAAGAGGAACGATCAACAACACTTGATTGATTTTTTTTTTAACAAACTTGCAGCACTTGTGTGTGGGAGTATTAAAGCTTTGATAATTTTTCTTCAAAAATGGAAGAAAAATGCATTAAAAAAAAATAATGTTCCATATTCCACATTTCATACAAGTTATTATATTCCATTTGATTTCAGAAGAAAAAAGGTTTAACACAACAGTCAATTGAAAACACAATTGCACAAATGTGTAAGGACATGTATGAAGTGATGTTTATTATGAGGAACCTACTAAAAAGCAAAGCTTGTAGGATGTAGGTTCCAAAGATATAAAATAGGTTTTTAGTATAATATCTCAATGTCAAAAATGACGAATCATGCAAGAATACAACATGTTGAGAATATATATAATAAAGTATACGAAATGTACAAGGTATTGTATGATGTCCATGATTAAACTTGAGGTATCAATGCTAAATAAATTTTCAAAGAAGTAGTTAAAACTTGTTTCAGTACTTTCATGAATAAATGAATGCATTGATGAATGTTTTAGAGTATTTTTGTTTAAATCCTGAACATATGTCAACACATGGGAAATTTGTGCGTAGAATGTAATTGTTTTTGAAAGAGTAATTCTTCAGTGATAAAAGATGACAAATCAAATATCTGGAAAGCATTCAAACCAAGAATAATTAGGGCAAAATATCAAATGCATAACAATCACAGCACTCATTCATATACTGCCAACATGGCACTAGCAACCATTCAACGAAGTGCTAACTTAACACACCAGTATGCTATGAAGACATAGTCAAACTTGTTTGTGTAACTGCATTGTTCAGTGACATTTTATTTAGATTATTATTTCTTTGTGTGTGTGTGTGTGTGTGTGTGTGTGTGTGTGTGTATGTGTGATTTTGCTTTTGTTTTTGTTTCCCCATGGGGTCTTTGTACAAACTCTCGAGAGGAACTGATCATAGTACAAACGGCAAGTGAGCAGTGTGTTTATTCTTGTATTCCAGTATTTATGTTTCACAAGTTTGAGAAAGTGAGAGTTCGCACGTAGATCAGAGCCTCATTCTTTTTTTTCCTCTCGCTCAGGGCATGGCTTGTGCAAGTGGTGTAATGATGTGTTGCAGAAGTATCGGCTGTGGGGGAATGTTTGAGTGGATTTAAATGGCTGTTGATTGAATGTTTGTTGTTGTTGTTGTTGTTGTTTTGAACAGTCAGGGCATGTCCTCATTGGCAAAAGTGGATGATTAAGGTCGTATGAACTCATTCAATGTGTGAACTTGTACTTTGCTGACAGGAAGCTGAACCTGTCATTACCTCAGTGGATCTGGTCATTACAGGGGAATAACATGAGTGCATTGGGCAGGAGATATTTTAGTCCACAAATTTATTTGTGTTTTAATACAATTTCCTGGTGTCCATGAAAAGGAATGATAGTGCTTGCACATACATAAATTCACTTGCGTGGTAGAGGGATGCAGTTTCAGTGACCTTGGATGGATAGTCACGGATATTTGAGTAGTGTGTAAATTGTAATTTCCAACTCCTATTGAGTTCATCAAAATTGCTACCTGTCAGACTAGTCCCATGTAGACTAAGCATTGGGGTCCATAGAGAATGTGTGTGTGAATGCATCACTTAAAAATGTCTTAAATCATTTGATAATGTATACAGCTCTATAATGTATAGTACTTGTGATGTCACAATATCAAAAAGTCATTTTACAGCAAAGTTTGTTTGGTCATTCCATGATGGTTTACCAAAAGTAGGTAAAGCGTATTTTCATGAGGGTTTTGTGCAAATTTTGCCAATCAGGTTAAAATAAGAATATCACCCCCTACTTGCATTATGTACGACATGAAAAGTGTCTTTATCCAGTCATTCTTGCACTGTCATACTTTGTTTTGAGCAAATATTATGAAATTTCTGCACAAAACAGTGATGAAATGAAATAGCATCAGGTTATAGGGGAATCAGTACTGGGTATTTAAATGCCCTTTGTAGTCTTAATGAGCTACAGTTACAAACATTCATGGCAGAACACCAATAATCATGACAGAACATCAATATCAGGATGTTGCAAAACTGCATCTTCCTGCTTCGGGGGGCTTATAGCACTTGCAGAACAGGAACGTACTGATGTATTTTGAGAATTTTGTTAGCATCTATTCTTAAAATAAAGTAGAGGTTCAGAGCCAATTTCTCTTTGATAAAACTTTGGTTTCACTCTTCAAACAATTTCAATGATTGAAAGTTCAATATTACACATGTTTGAGGGCAATGTTTGTTGGCAGTACACATATTTCATTGTCATCTCATGATATTCATTTTTTCTTAAAGATAGTGGTTAGCTTCAATGTTTTGTTTCTGTAAGTGATTATAAGGCTCATAATCACAAAATAATACACCTGTAAACAACCTCCCCCCAATAAATCATGCAGTAATGGATATATAATGGGATCGTCCTTCATAAAATTTAGTTACTCAAATGTCAACATCTAGTTGCCAGGTGATAGTAGGATTAAAATATGCCCGAAACTAAAACCTATTTGACTCTTTTAAAATATGACACTTTCCTCCTCAGCACCCTTAAAGGCATAATTTACTGTTTGCAGATGAAACAAAAACCCAGCAGTGCATCAAAATAGTTCTAAAATGTGAGTTAGGGATAGAAACAACCTGTGTAAAAATTTGAACATGTATAATCAATGTTAAGTATTGTTAAATATAGAAAATGTGAACAGTAGTTATAATAGATATGCTTCCAGACTTAACTGTCTACAGTTACGATTTAATGAGAAAAATAGTGATATCTCCAAGGTTATATTTTTGGCTTTATTGCAAAAATTTTATATGGTAAGATGTTTTGTGATACAACAGACCTACACATATGCATCAAAAGTGATATCTTGAACATTTCAAAATCACTGCTCCCAAAGGCAAACAGGACCTTTAAAGCCCAGTCTTACTATCTATCAGAATACGTTTGTATACCGTCTTCCAATGTTCGGCATTTCGTGGACTTTTATCGCATACTCTTGATTTGTAGAAATCATGTGACAGATATTTATCTGTTCCTGTCGGGGGACCTTATATATGCATACAAAGGGCCATTCAGGTTGTTTTTGTGGCCTAATCCTCGGTATCAGATTGGCCATTTCCCATTGGATCACTGTAAACTGGATTGCCTGAAAGGCACATGAGTCATCCGAAATCTGGTGCGAAGGACAGATGTTTGGATTTTGACCTCAGGGTCACACACACACGCACACACACCCACACAGCGCATAAACTTTGGACTCCTGGTTCATCCATCAACCAGTCAATGGATACAATTTTAAGTGGAATAAACACCGCAGTCATCATACGTCTATTTTCAAAGAAGATTTTGAGACTTTTGGTTAAGAATGATTTCAAAACTAATTGAATGTGGATTTACTCTTATAAAGTGCTCATTCTACCTAAAAGGATGCTCATGGCACTGTGATGGAAACAGAAAATGAATAGGATGATATGATACATTTATACAACATAACATCATAGAACACGAGAACAGACAAACAATATACATACATATATACGTAAACACTTAAGTTTTATTCTGAGTAGGCCTATAGGTTCAGTTCTGATGACATTATCATGGTTTGTGCCTGAATATCCTACTCAATATCCATTTTTTGAATAGCATATAGATTTCTTGATTTCTTCTGTAATGTCTTTGAAATGTTAAAAAAAAAAATTACATGAAGGTCAAAGACAGGGGAAACTTTTGAACAGTGATATATATTGTAGGGATTCAGCAGGTTTGTTTCATTGCAAAAAAAAAAAAGAAAGACGACTTTTGCTTTTTCATGTGTGAAAAGCTTAATTTCCTTTGCTTCGTAACTCAATTTACATTTCTAGGTATGACATCCTTTTTCTTCCATAATGTCTTAGAACTATAAACTGAATTCTATATAAAGGCCTGTTAACAAATATATATAAGAAAGCAGAAACTTTGTCATGAATATATATTGAAGGGTTTGAGCAGTTGTATTGTATCAGTATGCTCTCAGATCATGATGTTTACAATTATCTATCTAAGGGTATATCATAGGTGTGCAAGTGTACACTGTGGATATACTTCCCATTTCCCTGACACTCAGGAAAAACTGCTCCGAGCCTCTTCCATGTGCTTGCCTGGTCTTCATTTCTGAATTTCCTTCCGAACTTCGAGGTCACGTTGGCAACTCTTGACAGATATTGGCCTGGAAAGATGCTGGCTGATCTTTAATCTTTAATTTCTCTTGACTTCTGTAGTTTTTATCCAGCTTTCACTGATCCTTCCTATATGATCTCATGGAATCCACTTCTGGACTGAACAGCTCTCTATTATTAAGAGGTTAACTTCCCTGTGAGGATTGTGAAATGCTGTCAATTGCTAAAAATTGTAATTCCTCAGCTGCTAATCTATACAGAGGACTTTGAGCCGAGATCCATGCAACTCATAATCCTTTGATACGTACCATCAACCCACTGTCAAATATATTTTCCTGGAATATTCATTTTAATATAAGGTTTGCAGCAGAATGCTAGACGTTATGTGTCTGCTGCAAATTCTGTTGTAAGCTTCAGTGTAGTAAACACTTACAACCAAAGGCTGGTTTTATCAGTACTATACCTCTATTTTTTCCTATTGTTTGTGTTATAAGGTATTGTGAAGGACATTACATGGCCCCATTAAGAAGGTCAAATGATATTTGTGAGTGGTCAAGTGAATGACAGCAGCACTGTAAACTTACCGTCCACAATTAAAGGTCCTCTTTACCTTTGGGAGGAGTGATTTAAAAAATGTTCACGATATTACTTTTGGTACATATGTGTACGTCAGTTGTATCACAAAATATCCAGCCATATAAAATTTTTGCACGTAAAGCCTAAAATATAAAGAGATATTAGTATTTTTCTCAATAAAGCGTAACTGTAGACAGTTTAGTCTGGAAGCATTTTTATTATAACCATTGTTCACATTTTGTATTATATTTAACAATACTTAACATTGATTTTTCCGATTCAAATTTTTACAGTGGTTGTTTCTATCCCTAACTCACATTTTAGATCTTAAAGGGGAAGTCCGGACGATTATCAGCCGTTTCGTGTGTAAAGAACAATATTTCATGAACCTATTACCCTTTTCCTGACGAGAAAAGACCATCAGATACATTTACTATGATTTTTTTTAAAAAAATAAGGTAATTCTTCATGTTCGAATCCGTCGCGAGCTGCCCTTCGTACTATCTGTCCCAGGATGCATTGCGCGTGACGTATCGGGCGCAGTTTCCTCAGCTGAGAGCACCGCGAGCGAAGCCCAGCTACGCATCGATCTCCCATTGCACTGCTGACTGCGGGCGGTATCTGCATGCCTGCATAGGTGTGCCTTGTCGGCGCTACTGCAGGAGACCGTACACCGATTTAGGAGTGCTGTTGCCAAACGCTGAATTCCTTTATTCAAATAATCTTCGTTATATATCTATATAAAATCTTCAAAGATTAATGTAAAATAGTTGCAATGCTATAACATTTTCGTTTAAATTGAAATATGTATGTATTATAATACTGCCGTACTTATTAGTGTCCACCCCATCACTTACAATGCATTAGCTGTTGTCGGGCTGTGCAGGCATACATTTACGTCTGCTGCTGCCAAGTGCTATCACAATCCGCGATCGTTTTTTCGACTTCTGAGTGTGAACAATCTGAAATCAGTCTGTCAATGTCAGAATTATTGCCTCTTTTGTTGTCCGAGACTGTTGAAAAGTGTGTCTGACGGTGATAAAATACGACAGTATACATGTAACTTGAACCGAGGAAGAAACGCCAGCGCCAGCTTGGTACCGCCGCCGCGCCGCGCCGGTAACTACGACCAGCAGCCCAATACACACAGCGTAATCGGGCTGCGTGTTGTAGCATTCAGGATCATGTAAAGGTAGTATCGTGGATAGATATCAATTTAAAATCGAAATATTTCTTCAATTTGAAGACTTACTAGTAAAGTTGAAGTATTGACAACACCCTAACACTTGACACATCGGCATTTTTTTAATGAAGCAATAGATCATGCCGCGTGCATCCGCTGTGTGGTCAGAGACTGTTGAGCGGTACGCTACTACCGCTTGCTTGGCCCGTATCACCGTTGCTCAAGCAGGGCTCCCCCGAGCCAGCTGACGCTCCAAGCAAAAAGCAATGTGAGGATGAAACGTCACGCTGTCACGTGATCTTTCTCGCCGGCGTACAGAAATCGAACGGTTACGATTCAAAATTAGTGATGCTAAAAAATCGATTGTGGCGAGTTGGGAGGGTCTTTTTCAATGAAACTTAGTCATTATGGTCCTTTATTTATGTAGATTTTGGTTATTTTTTTTTCAAAATCGTCCGGACTTCTCCTTTAAAGCACTAATGCTGGGTTTTTGTTTCATCTGCAAATGGTAAATTATGCTTCTAAGCTCAGATCTTTCAGTTTGACCTACAGTTGTTTTCATTCAGTCGAGAAAACCACTGCAAAGATATTTGTTTCCTGTTGGTACACATTGACCCGAGGATAGTGAGGACAGCACAGTATGTATACATGTTTGAATATAAAATACATGTTGCTTTACTATAGCTCAATTTGCATTGTCACCATAATACTGGTGCCCAAATTACTAACATATTGTTTTTAAGAATGGGTCGATGGATGAATGGAAATTACAATTCAATATACAGATGTGATGTAAATAGAAAGGTTTTCCAGACAAAAAAATTATACTTAATCAAGATACAAGAAGTCGTCGCCATTAGTTACGCAGATTACTAGTGAACATTGAAAGAATAATGTTTAGAGTAACTGACAAATATGGACAGATTGGTTGTGATCATTCTGTAATTGATATATTCAGGAGAAATATTATTCAGGGACCATAAATTTAGACTAAAAAAAAAGAAGAAACAATTATACACATTGACTTTGTGAGAAGCTGGTAATATCCTTTAGAGGTCATTATCCCCAATTCCTGTGGTGTGTATACATGCTGAGAATTTCAGAAGATAATGAAAGTCAAGACCTCTCTCCCTGCATCCTGTTTTACATTCCTCAATGGTAAAGATAAGAAAAACCAACAAAATGCATTCAAGGCATAATTAACCATTTGCAGCAGAAACAGAAACCCAGCTTTACTGCCTCAAAATAGTTTTGAAATACGAGTTAGGGATAGAAACTACCAATGTAAAAATGTTAATTAGTATAATTAATGTTAAGTATTGTTAGGTAATATACAAAATGTGAGTTAGGGATAGAAACTACCAATGTAAAAATATTAATTAGTATAATTAATGTTAAGTATTGTTAGATAATATACAAAATGTGAGCAATGATAATAATAAAATTGTTTCTAGACTAAACAATCTACAGTTATGGTTTATTGAGAAAATTAGTGATATCTCCTTATATTCTAGGCTTTACTGCAAAATCTTTATATGGTAGGATGTTTTGTGATACAACTGACCTACACATATGCATCAAATATGATAACTCGAACATTTTAAAAACTTTGGTGCCAATGGTAAACAATACCTTTAAGGCTTTTGAATATAACAATTCAAGCATAGATTTCTCAATCATTCTCCATCTGAACTGAATTGATGTGAAATTCATTAAATATTCTTCAGTAAAATTTATGCCCACTCGCAACTGATTGAGTGTTGACTTGTTGTGTTTTTTTTCTCTTGTCTATTCCTTCTTGTTTGTGTGCTTTTAAAAACAAATCATTTGATTCATTGAGCACAGTTAATTATATCATAGTGTTCTATGAAGGGAAAAAATCTTGAAATTCTCCTAACATCAAACACACAAATATACTTCTTTTTAGTACTGAAATGCCCAGAATACTGAAGCATAATATGTCACAACATGGAATACAGGTAGATACATCATCGTTTCTCATGGAAGCAGCAGAGGAATAAATGATGTTATGCAAACAAACCTACATGTAGATACAGTGCACTCCCATTACAACGAACACGGTTAAAACGAAATTTCGTTATAACAAAGTAAACCTTCTGGTCCAAAAATTATCACCGTTAAAGTCTATGGTACAAAATTAGCTTATATCAAACACAGTTATAGCAAAATTTCCGTTATAACGAAGTCTTTTCCGAGCGCCACAGACAAAGAAAAGCAAAAGAAATGTGCTCCGTTATAACGAAATGCGAATTGCTTTCGAAAATACGTAGCGGAACAAGCATCTATAGCGTCTCTGCATGGGTGAACACTTCACACCACTGTGTGTTCGCTCATTGTGTCATGCACAGTTTCTGAGGGGAACTTGCGTTTATTACTGTAATACAGTTATCCCATCACATTTCACATAGCTTTCCAGTGTATGATGAGTATTCAGCAAACAGAATATGATATATATACGTGGTTTCCTTGTTTTCGTTATATATTGTATTTGTTCAGTTATAACGAAATTTCGTTATAACGAAAGAAAACTGCCGGTCCCGAGCATTTCGTTAAAAAAGGGTCGGAGTGCACTGTACACTGTATGTCAAATTTTGTTTATGGTTAAACCGAGTGTGTGACAGATGTCTTAAAGGGATTGTGCAGTTTTGGATGAGAGGGCATCAGGTTTCCAACATTTCTTGACAATTTTTTTGTCCCCGCCGAACGAGTTCGAGCAGGGGACTATGAAACGGGCTCCGTACGTGTGTGTGTCCGTCCGTCCGTCCGTCCGTCCGTCCGTGTGTCCGTCCGTGTGTGCGTCCGTGTGTGATCAAAATCTTCAATTTGCTACTTCTCTGTCATTTATGAGCCAATTTTGATTCTGTTTGCTTTATATGATAGCACTACATGGGAGCTTTGAAACTTCTACACAGAATTTCAGTCGTGACCTTTGACCTTGACCTTTGACCTATATTGTACATTTTGCTACAAAATACTACTCCTTCGCCATTTCTAACCCGATTTCGATTCCGTTTGCTTTATATGATGGCACTAGGTGAGGGCTTCAAAACTTCTACACAGAATTTTGACCTTTGACTTCTTTGACCTTTGACCTTGATTTTTGACCTATATTGTACATTTTGCTACAAAATGCTACTCCTTCGCCATTTCTAACCCGATTTCGATTCCGTTTGCTTTATGTGATGGCACTAGGTGAGGGCTTCAAAACTTCTACACAGAATTTTGACCTTTGCCTTCTTTGACCTTTGACCTTGATTTTTGACCTATATTGTACATTTTGCTACAAAATGCTACTCCTTCGCCATTTCTAACCCGATTTCGATTCCGTTTGCTTTATGTGATGGCACTAGGTGAGGGCTTCAAAACTTCTACACAGAATTTTGACCTTTGCCTTCTTTGACCTTTGACCTTGATTTTTGACCTATATTGTACATTTTGCTACAAAATGCTACTCCTTCGCCATTTCTAACCCGATTTCGATTCCGTTTGCTTTATGTGATGGCACTAGGTGAGGGCTTCAAAACTTCTACACAGAATTTTGACCTTTGCCTTCTTTGACCTTTGACCTTGATTTTTGACCTGTATTGTACATTGGCTACAAAATGCTACTCCTTCGCCATTTCTAACCCGATTTCGATTCCGTTTGCTTTATGTGATGGCACTAGGTGAGGGCTTCAAAACTTCTACACAGAATTTTGACCTTTGCCTTCTTTGACCTTTGACCTTGATTTTTGACCTGTATTGTACATTGGCTATAAAATGCTACTCCTTCGCCATTTCTAACCCGATTTCGATTCCGTTTGCTTTATGTGATGGCACTAGGTGAGGGCTTCAAAACTTTTACACAGAATTTTGACCTTTGACTTCTTTGACCTTTGACCTTGATTTTTTACCTATATGGCACATTTTGCTACAAAATGCTACTTCCGGCGGGGACATATGTGACCGTGCACCTCAAAACGAACATAAAGTCGCACACACTGATTTTGCGTGAGGACTGAAAATAAGTGAAATGGGTCAACCTAGCCGAAATTGACTTTTTCATATTTTCTGAAAGAGCGGGTCTTCTTTTACATTATGCTAAAATTTGGCATCATAAAACGGGAAGGAAAGTGTGTTTTTTAGCAGTTTATCTCGAACATTTTTAGTAGAATAGTGTGATTAGGTGTGTCTTTAGAATCCCCTTTTCATTTCTGAAAACCTTGTCCACACTCTTCTCTTTCAACTCTAATAACTTTTGAAAGGATAGTGCTAATGCTTTGAAAGTTGGCATTAATTATGGACAGAATGTGTTAATGAGGCATGCTTAATTTCACGTTAATCTGATAATCCCTTCATTGTTGTTACTCTGGTGGTTTACTTCCTGTTTTTTGTCCCATTCATCGCACAGCCAGCAAGGTTTGGTAAAGATTAAGCGCTTGAATAGACACTGTACTTCAGAGCCTCTTTTCTCAGTTTACTCTTTTCCTGGGTTTGTGCTTTCTTTCCAATATTTAGATAGGTTAGGAGATTCCATTTGATTTTAGTTATACATTATTTTAAAGCTTGAAGTCTGCTCTTTCAGAATATTTTCTTAACTAAAAATTCATGTCTGGCGACTTTTTGTTTGTTTTGAGGTGCAGGGTCACATATATTACGCACCGCGTAAGTTCTACTTTTCCTTGTTTTTTTTGGAAAGATCATGAGAAACCTTTTATGAAATATGAAAGAGCATATGATTCTTTGAGGAATCCAAAGTATATTTGATGAAAATTTGTTTTGAATTGGCTGAGTTATCCAAAACATAGTGATCCTAAAAACAGGTGAGACCTGCCTTTTATTAGGATTGCTGTGCTTTACTTTGTTTAACAATATCTCAGCCATTTCAAAACCGATTTTCATCAAATAAACTGTGAATTCCTCGTAGAATTGCTTGCTCCTTAACATTTCATATAGGGGTTTCTATGTATCTCTCAAAACGTTAAAAGCTGAATCCTCACCTCAACCAATACTATACAATCCCTTTAACTACAGTTATTCCTCATCACTCAGGAATCTCATTTTGAAGGCATAAGTGTTGAACTGTTTTCATGTAACTTGTAACTGAAAACCCAAACAACACTATTGATGTTTTGTTTTTTTCCCCAGGTCCGCAAAGTGTATAGTCCCACATAGCAAATCTCATAATAAAAGTCTGCGTCCTCCAAAGAACGGTGTTTGTTAAAACTCCTCTTTTGTTCGCCCACCTTGCTCTAATCCTGTAGCAGACACCCCACCACATTCCAGGCCAATTGTCCAAATTTGTCCAGTGGATTTAATCCATCAAATTGAAGGTGATTGTTTACATTTGCTATCAATCAAGTGTGAGCTGATAAAGGAAAGGCTATTATTGACCAAGGCCATGCTCACACTTGTTTTCTTCTGGTAGCCACAAGCTGACCCCTCCATCAAAAAGGAGGGGTATTAATTCTCATTTATTGTACAAACCAAACATGTGTTCAGAATGTCACAGGCATAGTTCTTTGACATGGATAGAGCAGGTCAGACCAATGAATCAAATACAGTTTTCGTTGAAATTTAAAGGGACTGTACAGTACTGGTTGAGGTAGGGAATCATGTTTTGAACATTCGTAAGTGAGATAATGAAAACCTTTTTATGAAATATGAAAGAGCATGTATTTCTAAAGAGGATTCAACATTTATTTGATGAAAATTGGTTTTCAAATGGCTGAGATATCCAAAAAAAGTGCTAATAATAAAAGGTGACATGCCACAACTTTATTAGGATCTCTTTGTTTCACGTTGTTTTTGGATATCTCAGCCGTTTCAAAACCGATTTTCATCGAATAAACTTTTGATACCCCTTAGAACTGCATGCTCTTGACATCTCATAGAGTGGTTTCTGAATACCTCACAAAACGTTAAAAGCTAAATCTTCACCTCGACCAGAACTGTACACACCCTTTAATATTTGTGGGTTTTTTTTATGTGTGTGTGTGTGCTTTATTATTTTTTATTAAATTCTGAGTGAAAATCACCTTTGGAAATTCAAAGGAAATGTAATTGTGTGTTTCTGATTGGCTGAAAGATGATTGGCAATGTATTCTGGGATTCCATGATCTCACATTGATTAATCTATTTTTAATATTCAAACCTCTCTTCTTCTGCACATTAACTATCATCTGTACTGCACATTGTGATGATGATGGTGGGTAACTGGTTAAAAAGATGATTCATGGATTGATCAGCTTCCAGGTATTCTTCTCATTACTGTGATCATTACATTCCCCCAAAATTTGACCAAAGAGGTTCGAGAAATGGAGTCACAACAGTCTTTATTCACTTTGATCCCATGCTCGAAGCCGCCACTCAAATATATTTGAAGTATGTGTCAAACTGGATCTGCCGCTCAGATGCGAAGACAATTGACTCGTGTCTCATTGCATAATCACCAGCCACTTTCCAAGGAAGATATGTCTTTGTGATGGTAATTACTTTTTGCTATCCCTACTTACAAACGATGGGCGGTAGACAATGGTGAAGGCACGGGGTGCGTGAATAGAAATTATTCAAATATTGCTGAAATAGATATCAAAAATACTCGACTGTACGTGTCTGTACGCTAATCTGGCATATTGATTTATAAAGAACTATACTTGAAGATGATGCCATATTAGTTTCATTTTGCGGAAATAAGGAGAAAAGTGATAAAACGGGCTTTCCATGAGGGTAAAATTTCAAACACTTTCACAAAATACAGCTCAGATTTACACTTTTGCACATATTTTCGAACGGAATTGACTTATGTTTCATATGCTTTATCGTTAGGTGAAATTTCATTGCATTTGATATATAAACGAGCAGCATATACCCGATATTATGTTAGCGTTAAAAATGAATCTTCAGATTGCTCAGAAAGATGGCGGCTTCAAGCACCGAACATCAAAGGCACAAATGCACCTGTGGAATTCTTTTGTCCATCCATAGAAAACTGACAGCTGATTGAATAATTATAGTCAGTTGTAACTCCATCTCTCGAACCTCCTTGGTTTGACATAGGCACACAGATACTGGTAGTGGTAGTAGTATATAACTGGTATACTCTACTGAGCATTTTCTTTTTCTTTTTAAGGATATTGCGTGGAAAGTATAAAAATGTTTCATAGTGATCCAACTTTGAACTATTAGATTGCTTGGAGCTATCCTGACAGGGAGGAGGATAATTTTGGCCCAGTGTTTGATCATTTTGTTTAAAATGTTTGTCATTGTTTTATTCAGAGTTTGCATTTCAAAGGAATTCAACATCAGCTGGTTTTTAAAAAATGGTTTCATTGTCTAAAAGGGGTGTAAGTAGGAAAAGTGGAGCTTTTATTGATCACCCTTAAAAAAGGTGAATTTACATTTGAATTACCATGGCATCAAAACCATGGTAATTTCTTGACGAAATACCACGGTAACAGATACCACTTCAATTCACTCAGTACCATTCTTATTCACACAAAACCGAATTAAACACAGTATGTGTGCATTTCCTATGAGGGGAAGAGAGGATGTGTGTCGGGGTCACGTGAGAAATACACCAAGCTGTATTTTTGGTGGTTTAAACCATTGAGGACAGACTGATTTTGCTATAACATGCATTTCCCATAGACACCTGCCTGAGTATTCTTTGGACTTGCCTTCAACGGGTTAAACATTTCACGCTAAAATTTCACATGCCTATTTTGTGTGAAGTTTCAATCACCACCCTTAGTTCCACAGTATTTTGTGATGTATTATTTTATAGTTGCAACTGATTAACCTATTGAGGATGAGTCCCAAGTATACTCTGGCAGGTGTCTATGGGAAATGCATGTTGTAGTAAGATCCGTCCATCCTCATTGGGTTAACAAATTGCCCTTCAGTATTTTTGGTGTACTGTAAAACACTTTATTTTAGCGGCATGAAATTTTCGCGAATGGGAGCCAACGGCCTTATTCCCAGCATGAAATTTTCACGAGTTGCCTCTAAGATTCAATGCATATAGTGTAGACAAAATCTTTAGCGTGCATTTTAATTTTGCGAAACTCGGCTCTTGCGAAATTTGTGAAATTAAAATGCATGCGAACATTCTTCGTTTTACAGTATTTCATAGTGTTGTATTTGCATTCACATTGAGCAAATTGCAGTGCAAAATAGTATGGTATATTACCCATGAATGTAAATGCGCCTATGGCTTAAAGGGCGTGTTAAAGGACAAGTTCTCCTTTATAAACATAAGGATTAAAAGAATGTAGCAAAATTAGTAGAACACATCATTGAAAGTTTGAGGAAAATCAGACCATCGGTTCAAAAGTTATGAATTTTTGAAGTTTTTGTGCAGTACCCGCTGGATGAGAAGACTACTGCAGTGCATGAATAACTTAGATGTCACATGCGTACAACAATATAAGGAAAATATAAAGAGAATTTCACAAAATTCCATCTTTTGAAAAAAGTACACATTCCCCTGACTCCTTACCGACAAATGTTATGGGTAATATTATTCCCCCTACCTTTAGAAAGAGGCAAGTCAAGTGCTCTTTTATTATGCGAAAAAAGTGAAAATATGTTGAATTTTCTTTTACATTTTCTTTATACTGTTGTACGCATATGACTCACAAGCTGTAGTAGTCTCCTCATCCAGCGGTTCCATCACAAAAATTTAAAAAATTCATAACTTTTGCATCGATTGTCCGATTTTCCTCAAACTTTCACTGATGTGTTCTACTAATATTGTTACATTTTCTCAATCCTTATGTTTATGGAGGTGAACTTGTCCTTTAAGTAGGGAAAGCAGAGCTGATACTGATCACCCGAAAATGAGTGTGGGAGCAGTGATTGACCTCACAAACCCCTGCTGTGGAGGCAGGACAGGCTTGTGGTTGTATTTTCAGGGAATCCTTGCCCTCACTGAAACAGGAAAGTGGTACTGGTAGACAGGTTGGTGGTGGAGGGGTGGTCCTGTTGGGTTGTGGATGACTCCTGGGGTTGGATTGTTTGGTTTCAATTATAGGTGAGTAAACTTTCCAGGGACTTCAAAAAATACATACTACTAACCTATTGAAATTCATGAGTTCATTTTGCCTTGGTTATGGGCTTTGTTATTTCATGTACCTTTATCAGTGCTATTGCTAATGGTAGGACTTTTTTGCATTTTAAAGGGACTGTACAGTACTGGTTGAGGTAGGGTTTCATGTTTTGAACATTCCTAAGTGAGATAATGAAAAGTCTCTATGAAATATGAAAGAGCATGTAATTCTAAGAAGGATTCAACGTTTATTTGATGAAAATTGGTTTTCAAATAGCTGAGATATCCAAAAAAGTGCTAATAATAAAAGGCGACATGCCCCAACTTTATTAGTATCTCTTTGTTTCACTTTGTTTTTGGATATCTCAGCCATTTCAAAACCGATTTTCATCGAATAAACTTTTGATACCCTTTAGAATGGCATGCTCCTTGACATCTCATAGAGTGGTTTCTGAATATCTCACAAAATGTTTGAAGCTAAATCTTCACCTCGACCAGAACTGTACACACCCTTTAAACCAGTTTTTTTGAGAGGACAGGAAAGCCCCAGGAAAACTGGCTGAGATATAAACCTTCTTCAGGAGTTTGGTTTACTTGAATTATGAAACAGTTCTTATTGTTCAGTAGAGATGCTGTGCGAGCTTTTGGCTAAGGCACTCTTGTTATTAAAGGCGACAAGGATTAGGTTTGAAGGGTCTCAAAATTATTGCTGAAGCCACAGTCTACAGCAAAGAATTCAAAGATTGCTGCAGGTGATCATTGTTGGCTAGTCAAGAGTAAAGATTGGAATTGGTCATGATAAATTTAATAGGATGTAGAGAATAACACCCCCTTATATTCATTGCCATATGGAATAGGACTTGTTGCACTGGGACATTCAATGGAAATTAAGGGCTGTTAGGCATTAACCTTTGACCTGGCCACGAGTGTGGGGTTGATTGTTCTGCATTAATTCCTATTATATTCATACATTAACTATTGACTATACAAAAAAGCAAGGAAAATGCGAGGCTTATTGAAATATTGTCAATCAATGTAGACTATCTGTCACCACATCCAATATACCAGAGGCATTAGTTGCATCTTTCATGCCTTGATTAAGCATACTGTGAGCATTTCTCAGTCATTATAATGACTACTTCCTTTAACTGATTATGTGGTTGTTTTTTTCTTTTTTTTTCACAAGACAGAGCCTGTTTATAGCTCTAATGACAGAATGAATGAGTTTTGTGGTAACCAGTTCTCAATTGCTCTCTCCCTCTCTGGATTGTGCCAATATAACCCTTTAAAGGTCCTGTTTACCTTTAGGAGCAGTGATGTTAACATTTTCCAAGATATCACATTTGATGCATATGTGTAGATCTGTTGTATCACAAAACATCCTTCCATATAAAATGTTTGCAACATCCTACCATATACAATTTTTGCAATAAAGCCTAAAATATAAGGAGATATCAGTATTTTTCTCAATAAACCATTACTGTAGACGGTTTAGTCTGGAAACATTTTAATCGTAAGTACTATTGTTTACATTTTGTGTATGTAATAATACTTGACATCGATTATACGGATTCGGATTTTTACAGTAGTTGTTTCTATCCCCAACACAATTTTAGAACTATTTTAAAACATTAATGCTGGGTTTTTGTTTCATCTGCAAATGGTAAATTCTGCCTTTAAAGGGGAAGTCCGGACGATTATCAGCCATTTCGTGTGTAAAGAACAATATTTCATGAACCTATTACCCTTTTCCCGACGAGAAAAGACCATCAGATACATTTACTATGATTTTTTTTTAAAATAAGGTAATTCTTCATGTTCGAATCCGTCGCGAGCTGCCCTTCGTACTATCTGTCCCAGGATGCATTGCGCGTGACGTATCGGGCGCAGTTTCCTCAGCTGAGAGCACCGCGAGCGAAGCCCAGCTACGCATCGATCTCCCATTGCACTGCTGACTGCGGGCGGTATTAATATGTGTGCCTTGTCGGCGCTACTGCAGGAGACCGTACACCGATTTAGGAGTGCTGTTGCCAAACGCTGTATTCCTTTATTCAAATAATCTTCGTTATATATCTATATAAAATCTTCAAAGATTAATGTAAAATAGTTGCAATGCTATAACATTTTCATTTAAATTGAAATATGTATGTATTATAATACTGCCGTACTTATTAGTGTCCACCCCATCACTTACAATGCATTAGCTGTTGTCGGGCTGTGCAGGCATACATTTACGTCTGCTGCTGCCAAGTGCTATCACAATCCGCGATCGTTTTTTCGACTTCTGAGTGTGAACAATCTGAAATCAGTCTGTCAATGTCAGAAATATTGCCTCTTTTGTTGTCCGAGACTGTTGAAAAGTGTGTCTGACGGTGATAAAATACGACAGTATACATGTAACTTGAACCGAGGAAGAAACGCCAGCGCCAGCTTGGTACCGCCGCCGCGCCGCGCCGGTAACTACGACCAGCAGCCCAATACACACAACGTAATCGGGCTGCGTGTTGTAGCATTCAGGATCATGTAAAGGTAGTATCGTGGATAGATATCAATTTAAAATCGAAATATTTCTTCAATTTGAAGACTTACTAGTAAAGTTGAAGTATTGACAACACCCTAACACTTGACACATCGGCATTTTTTTAATGAAGCAATAGATCATGCCGCGTGCATCCGCTGTGTGGTCAGAGACTGTTGAGCGGTACGCTACTACCGCTTGCTTGGCCCGTATCACTGTTGCTCAAGCAGGGCTCCCCCGAGCCAGCTGACGCTCCAAGCAAAAAGCAATGTGAGGAGGAAACGTCACGCTGTCACGTGATCTTTCTCGCCGGCGTACAGAAATCGAACGGTTACGATTCAAAATTAGTGATGCTAAAAAATCGATTGTGGCGAGTTGGGAGGGTCTTTTTCAATGAAACTTAGTCATTATGGTCCTTTATTTATGTAGATTTTGGTTAATTTTTTTCAAAATCGTCCGGACTTCTCCTTTAAGCTCATTTGCAAGTCATTAGAGGCAAGGTCATTGTAACACAAAGTGACAAGTCACCAGCTCTGCAAATCACATGTGGTTTATGGTCAGAATGTGACATTTGCAGTACGATCGAGGCTTTCCTTTCAAAGCAAGCTATGTGCCTAAGAACCTTCTGTAATGAAGAGAATAAGAGAACATTTTTTTTTCCTGGCAGGCATTTCCTCCTACCCTGTCCAAGCTAGGATCAATGTGTATCTAACACTTGGCACCTCCCTAATGATGTTGAATGTCACTTTCTTGTTCAGCAGGATTTCTAGGATTAGTTTAACTCCCTCCTCCAACACACCCTTATATACCCCTTAATTGTCACCCTTTTTTTTGCTTTGTTTGTCAGATTTGAGTAACAGATGAGTGCTCCTAATCCTAAGTCTGATCTGGTCATGAAATCAAAGGTATTGTTTACCATTGGGAGCAGTGATTTTAAAAAAAATGTCAGAGATAGCACATTTGATGCATATGCATAGGTCAGTTGTATCACAAAACATCCTACCATATAAATATGTCGTAATAAAGCCTAAAATATAAGGAGACATCGCTATTTTCCACACTAAACCATAACTGTAGACAATTTAGTCTAGAAACAGTTTTATTTTAACTATTGTTTACATCTTCACGAACAATACCTAACATTGATTATACTGATTCAATTTCTTACATTGGTTGTTTCTACCCTAACTCACATTTTAGAACTATCTTGAATCACCAAAACTGGGTTTATGCTTCATCTGCAAATGGTAAATAATGCCTTTGAATCATATAGGGCCTACAGTTTATTTGTTACCGAAACCATGAAAGGAGGACTGTGCCTTTTTCGTAAAAATAGTAAATTTATGGAAGATGGTTTCCCTGATGATTACTTGAGTGTGTGTTTCTGGGTAGCCTTTATGTATATACACACATATAACATGTATTTGTTTTATTTTGTCTGGATAAGTATAATCCTTTTTTTTTGTTGATAATTCAGTGCTGTTGCAATATGTTTAACAGCACATAACAAACCAACTCAAGTATTAATTTTTTGGCATTTGAATATGAAATCTTCATACTGTTAGGGGTAAGTGACTGTTCAGATAGATTTTGGCATAAAAATTACAATGCCAAAAGGAAATGTGATTTTTTGGCAAAATTTTGATGAAAGGATGTTCACTGTCGTTGTTCATTGGTTGATCGATAGCACAGGATGAATACGAATAAGGATGAACAAGGTCTAATAATATTGAACAGGTTTGTATGGGGTAGCATATGCTAGAATTACTGTTATGTATAGGGTTGTATAAGACTGCATTTGGTCATTAAGGGTGACATACGGCCATATAAGGCTGAATAGGGTTATGTAGGGTTTTATATAGGGCTAAATAGAGTTGAGCAGAGTTGCAAAGTATTGAATAGGTTTTGAATAGGCTTGATGGAGTGAATTTATTGGACTGAATGGGATTGAAAAGGATCTGACAGGGTGGATGAGGATTGAATGGAATCACAATGGCTTGAGTAGAGTTGAATATGTTGGCTTCTTGTACAAGGTTGAATATAATGGTTTAGGTTGCCTAGTGAGAATGGGGTTTATAAGTAGGTTTATGGCTAATGAATAAAGTTGAAAAGGGTCTGATCAAGTTGATAGAATTGAATATGGTTTGAAAAGGAGGAATAGTTGTGAATAAGCTTGAAAAGGTTTAAGGATACAATTGATATAAAGTTGAATTTGGTCATTATCATGAATTTGTGCTGTATAGGCCTACTCGACAAATGTCAACTTGAGGAAGTGTCATGTTTCCATCTGCATAGTAATCTGCTGTTTGGAAAAGTTTGTGTTATTGCTTTAGCAGGCTCATAAAGTGAGGGTAATGACCATTTTCCTGTTTTTCTCCCTTAAGTATACAAAAACATATTTGTTGAAGATATAGATATAGCCATGAATACAAGAACTATTTTACCAAGTCATGCTATTGGTTCACAAATTTCCTTCACAGAGTTTTGGGTGACAACCTCAAAGTTTGCCATAGGATTACCGGAGGTTAGCCAAACAGAGCTATACTAATCATCTGAAACAACTTGGTGTGATGTAGCAGATACGAGCTATCATGGGAAGTTAACTGACTTTGAATACCAGTGCAGCAGCTTAGCAAGGCTTGGCATGTGTTTGACTGAATAAGAATCGATTTGTAAGATCTGGAGGACCTTTTGAAACTGAGTCAGTCTCTCTCCCTCCTCACTGTGGAGTTACTTACACTTGCTAATACTTCAAAGAATTAAACTTTTATACAAGACATTGTTCTTATTTTACAGTAAACCTTGGAAATAATTTATGCCCATCTCAAAATCTCACAATACTTTTGTCATGAACTGTGCCGAGTGCAACAAGTAGGGCCTAGCTACCTGTAGAGTTGTATCCCAAACTTGCTTTGTGAAGTTACAGCCCAGGATGGGAACTTGAGAACAGAACATGGTAACTAATACTGAATAGGCAGCATGTGTCCACCTGGAGATGCAGTGTACGCAAGTGAACAGGAAGTGTAGGATGTAACATGAACAACATTCATAAGATTTCATGCTATGCTTAATTTTTATTACATATTAAACCTACAAATAACTTTTTTTTCTTCACAAAGAAATTTTATTCACTTAAACATTCAGGTACCAAATATAAGTAACATACAATGCATAAAGACAAATAAAACAAAATTGACAGGCAGCTACAAAACATCTAAATAATATAAATATAATTCCGACTGATATTAGATACAAAACCTTTATTTTATTCAGACATATATTCGTCTACTTTATTCGCTTGCTTTAAAAATTGACAAAATTGGCTAAAGTGTAATGAATTCTTTTTATTTCTTACAGAAAATATAAAGTATTTAAATAAATTTAAGTAAATAAACCGCACTGTAACACTTCGGGTTTTCTGTAAGTACTCTCTAAGAAAAATCGAGTGAAAATATTCACTCTTAAAGGAGTGAATTCAAAAAAGAGTGAATTTAGAGTGAAATTGGAGTGAGTGAAAATGTTCATTTTCACTCATTTTAGAGTGACGTCAGGGATCACTCCAAAATCTTCGAGTGATCCTTGAGGTCACTCCAAAATGAGTGAAAATGAACATTTTCACTCGAAATTCACTCCAATTTCACTCGAAATTCACTCTTTTTTGAATTCACTCCTTTAAGATTGAATATTTTCACTCAATTTTTTTTGAGAGTAACTAAGTATAACAGCATTTCTAGTAATTTGAGTTTGATAACTTTGATAAATAAAGTTTAATAACTGTAATAAGTTTAATAATTTTAAAGTTTAATAACTTTAATGAAAAACCCCTTTGCAAAGTTTTCAGTACTGCAAGAAAGCTCAGAAAGTTTTCGCTTCTACTGTGTAAAACACTTTTTTTTAGTTTGACTCTCAAAACAAGCTAAACTTCTCAGTTTGAATTACTCGAAGTAGTTACCCGAAAGAGTAAAAGGCTCCTCCTCCCTTCTCCTTCTCCTCTCCCTCCTCTTCCTCCTCTACCTCCTCCTCCTCTTCCTTCTCCTTTTTCTCTTCCTCCTCTTCCTCTTCATCTTCCTTCTCCTCCTCTATCTCCTCCTCCTCCTTCTCTTCCTCCTCCTTTTTCTCCTCCTCCTCCTCCTCTTCATCTTCCTCCTCGTCCTCTCCCTCATTTTCGCATTCCCAGTCCCCCTCTCTCCCATCCCCCCCTCCTTCCCATCTCCCATATCCATTGCAATCATCACTTCTCCTATATCTTTGTATAGTATGTGTCATACTGACAATAGATTTGCAAAAGAGTAAAAAAAAAAATTCCATAAAGGTTATTGTCTTTGAGCTTTTTTTTAAGATGTAATAGTCCAGGAAGTATCAGGTAACCAAAGTTACCAGGAAAACTGTCTGTTATTAGTTTAAAGAGTGATGACTAAAATCCATCCATTGTTGTCAGTAAGTGTGATTATTTCGAGTAATTTGTGCCTGGCGCTGAGCATGAGATGGCTTTACTGGGGTTTGCTACCCCCGCCTATCTCACTTAAGAGCACATGGTTTCTCCTGTCTCCAAAGTGTAATCCAATATCCATGCGAGTGCTTTGGTGCAGGAAGCGTGCTGATGAATGGTTTCCACCACACTTCTCTGTTTCTTTGGAGACGGTCTCAGGTATTTACGTCAACTTTCGCTCGTCTCTATATACTCTTTTCTCGATTCTACGGATCAACCCTCACTGTAGGTGGAAGAGACGTTTCAGTCTTGTGTTACTGGAATACCCATTCATAAGATTGGAAAACGTTGCTCTGCATTTTATTTTCTCCTGGTTGTCTTGAACTTACGGGATATTTGCCATTCCATTGGAAATAATTCTTATTGTTCTCACATAGACAGTAAGTATCTCTAATGTCTATTTTCCAACAATTTGCACTGTTCAAGCTTCAATCTTCTTTTGTATAAAACATTGGCAGGGCTAATTGGTGGTTCTCTTTGGGTATGTTTGTTGGTGTAAATTTATAATCCTGCATATAAAAATCAGTTAGCATAAGTTGATTGCTCATTGATATGAGTGTAATGGTTGATGAGAAAAGAGGGATTACTCGATATGCCTACAGTATATCTGCGATAGATTGTGTAACCAACGCTTTACACTGGTGCTGGTCCAACAGTCCCAGACCAGTAAAAGTCACTGTCAGGCCAGTAACTTTTCAGGAATTACCAAATTTACTGGTCTGACATGACTGATTTAAAAAAAAAATGTAAATGAATAACATTGTCGGGGCCAGTAAAAGATAACAAGACAAAAAAAATGGAAAATAACAGAACCAGTGAATTTTAGGTTTGGACCAGTGAAAAAGGGAAAAACTGGGTATCTAATTGTCTGACAGGGACTGGCCGAAATGGTTGAAAAAAAAAAAAATGGTTAGTGTGCAGCCTTGGGGGGCATTTCATGAAGCATTTTGTCCGACAAAGTTGTCGGCTTTGTTGGACAAATTTGCTCTCAGCCAATCAGATGCAAGGATTTCAGTAGCTTGTAACAGTTTGTCAGAAAAATATCCGACCAAAACGCTTCATGAAATGTCCCCTGTTGTAATGCATTGATTGCTATTTCCTGCAAATACCAGTGAAAATGTTTAATACCCTTTTCCCCCCTTAAGATTGTTTTTATTGATCAGCCGCAGTTACAATGACATCAAACAAGCCAGTATGAATTCTATGATGATTGTCGTGCAGAATAGTTTACATGTTTTTCATGCTTTTACTTTTTAGACAACATATATTATGTAATTCATGTTTCTCTGCTTTCTTTTCATGTTTGTGGACCTATTTCCAACTTGTGACCGATCTGCATTCATATCACAGGTAAGCCCAGTCTCTGTTACATATTTATCACCGTAGAATATTATCTATGCTTTATTTTTATGTTCTTAAATGGGTAATGAGGAGAGCCAATGCATAAGAACTGATAAATGAGGACATTTTTGGAAGGAATATTATGTAGAAGAAAGAAGAAGCAAAGAAAAAAAAAATCTGGGTGTCCTTTGAATGCATAAGTGACAACACCTGAGCAATTGACTGATTAGAAATCAGATCAATGTCCTGTATAATGATATGACTTGAAATGATACAAAGAGAACTGGGTATACCGTACATCATAAGAATAACTTTCCTCTAAATATGGGCACATTTGTTGAAAGACTGCAGTGTTCTATACCAAACTATACAATGTCTCATTTTATGTAGAGACATCAAGTACTGATTGTGCACCCCACGTCTGAGTTTAGTAAAAGGTTTTTTTTTCTTTTCTTGTTTTTTGGTAGAACAGGAACATGTTAGGATGGATATTTATAGGAATCTATTGTTGAAAGGAAGTAGTTTTATGGCTTGTAAGTTGTATTGTATTGTATTGTGCATGCAAAAAGTTCAGTTTGTAGTATGTTGCCTTTTTGCATGTACCAATCTATGATTGTTGAGACTTCTGAAAATATGTCCCACGGGCATTCTTTCATACTACGCCATAATAAGGGAAGTGGTTTGTTTAAAAACCCTGAGTCATATCTGAAATAATTAAAAAAAAAACATGCACTCAACTCTTTCAAAGTAAAAGAATGTATTGAAGGAGAACCCAGAGATTTGACCTTATTGTGTAGGAGATCGTGGATAATTCATTGCAGATGTCTGGCTATCTCCCACATATTCATGTGATATGTTAAAAAGTGGGTGCATTGTTTTATAACTTTTCTCCCATATTGAGCATGCTCCTCCTCTCCGTTGGCAAAAGGGCATCACTTCTAAAGCTGCTGAAATATCAAACAGAGGTGTGACCTAAGCCTGAAGTTCTGGAGGTGATACGAGTGCTGCGCGCGATGTGGTGTATTTGTAATACCCAGGAAAGAATCCCCTTGGCACAATTTCTCTTCTTTTCCTTCCCCTAAGAACTGCTCTATCATGATTTGTGCACGTCAAGTAGAAAAACAGAAACCCCCCAAAGCTCAGGTATTTGTCAGATTAGGAATGTCGAAGTCATTTTGAAATCTCTGGAAGCTGCTGGTGATACAGCAATATTGCCTCCTCCAGTCCTGCACTCGAACTCTGTCAATAAGAGTTAGCCGTCATGTAGTTGAACATCACGTGCACTCCATGATGTATCCATGATTGATTACAAGAAACAGGGGCCACCACCGCATGATAAGTACTGTAGATGGGGCTCACAGTCATAACAGAGAGAATTCAGTATGTTTCATAGGGTATGTGACAAGGAGTAATAGTGTACTTCAAGAAGTGGTAAGTGGTTCGTGATTTTCACCTCTATGCTCTTCAAGGTTTTACAAACTTTTTATTAATTACCATTGAGTTATCTAAACAGCGCGATGAGAGTTAAGTGATTTGTCTCCAAGAATCTTTGTTTCATTTGTGCGTGCGCATGCGTGTGTGTGTGTGTGCCTGTGAGTGTTTCAGTGCAAGGCTCCTTGTACAGACCTACTCATTCCTTCTTTTTTTTTTACGGGTGGGGGGTGGGGGATGGGGCTCTATAACCCCATTTACAGTGCAGGGTCGGGCCGAGCCGTGGCCGAGTCCGGCCTCAATTGCAGTACTCGGCCCTGCAGTTTGTTTGCTTACAGTGCAGGGCTCGGTCCGGGCTTTTAATTCCAACATTTCAATATTTTGTTGTAGTGACGCTCTGCTACTGCATTTGGCCTGCTAGTCTGCATTTACAGTGAGAAAAGGCCGAGCCCAGACTTTTCACTCACTATAAAAGGGTTCTATGTCTTGTTGAGTGTGCAGATGGTTTAAAAGTACACAGTTGTATTCCTCCCCTTTGCCCTGTCAGTCAAATAGCAGCATGATATGAACTAATAAATATTACCTTTGGGAGCAGTGATTTAAAAAATGTTCAAAATATCACTTCTGATACATATGTGTATATTGTATCACAAAACATCCTACCAAATAAGATTCATGCAATAAAGCCTGAAATATTTTTAAGGAGATATCACAATTTTTCTCATTAAACCATAACTGTAGACAGTTTAGTATGACAACATCTTTATCATAACTATTGTTCACATTTTGTATAATATCTAACAATTCTTGACATCGATTATACTGACCAGCTCAAATTTTCACATTGATTGTTTCTATCCCTAACTCACATTTTAGAACTATTTTGAAGCAATAATGCTGGGTTTTTGTTTCATCTGCAAATGGTAAATTATGCCTGTTAAAGGGAAGGTAAACCCCAAGAGTAATGTGGATTGAGTGAAAGCAGCAGCATTAGTAGAACACATCAGCGAAAGTTTGAGGAAAATCGGACAATCGATGCAAAAGTTATGAATTTTTAAAGTTTTTATGTTGGAACTGCTGGATGAGGAGACTACTAGAGGTTATGACGTATGAGTGGACAACAATACCAAGAAAATATAAAGAAAATTCTGCAAAAATCCATTTTTCATGAAAATTACAAATTCCATCAACTTGATATTGACATATGTTAAGGGTAGCAATTATTCTTCCTGCTTTCTGAAAGCGGTTGGTCCATTGCTCTTTCATAATTCTAGAAAAGTGAATTTTTGTTGAATTTCCTTTATATTTTCTTTGTATTGTTGTCCACTCATACGTCATATCCTCTAGTAGTCTCCTCATCCAGCGGTTCCAACACCAAAACTTTAAAAATTCATAACTTTTGCATCGATTGTCCGATTTTCCTCAAACTTTCACTGATGTGTTCTACTAATGTCGCTGCTTTCACTCACTCCACATTGTTCTTTGGGTTTACCTTCCCTTTAAGGACAATTTGATATGGCTACAACACACATTTTCCATAGACCCCTGCCCGAGTATACTCGGGATTTGTCCTCAACGGGTTAAACAGCCACATTTCTTTGATAGTGCAGTCATGTATGAGTTATCCTTGCTTTTTCATTAGCACTATTCGATCTTCCTATCCAGGGCACTTTTTTTCAGTCGAGCGTAATTATCGTTGATTCAAAGCATGTGTTGTTGTTTTTCTTCCTTAATGAGTCTTGATCATATCTTTCAGGGTGCTTATAGTCACCAGGCTGTCTTGTCTAGACTACAATGGCCTAGAGATAGGATTAGGATACGCCAATGTGTCTAAAGGAAAACACTTGGAGGAACTCAATAACAAACCTTATTTTTTTGTTTAATGACAGTAGTAGGGTACAACTTTCGGCTCAGCAAAAGTTCTTGCGATGCTTGACGAACGTTAGACTGGTTGTGACTGTTCACAGGAAGTCAACAGACTCGATCAGTGGCCTGAAGGTGTCTCAGAATAACACCACTAAGTCATGTGACCCTGACATCATCTATTATTGCAGTTCTCCAAATTCATTCTGTTTTTGTACGTATGAATTGTCACTAATTTCACTTTTCCTCCAAACAAAATGTTTCCAGTGCGTCTGTAGGCAAGGCTCATGAAAGACATTTTCAAGCACATCTGTCATGATAGAAGTCTATACCAGCATGAAAAATTCAAAAATGTACAAATACCATTTTTTATTTAAAACATGTCTGAAATAAAAGTAGGTTCCAGCGTATCTCTGCAAAGCCCTATGAATACAGAGAATGAATACAAAGAACGTCAAACATGTCACAAACGATTCTAGCATTAGCAGCGGGTGCAAATGCATCGTAAGATTTTTTGATTCATTGGGCATTCTTTGGCTTGATATACTCTAAGTGTGATGGGGCCTGAAAATTACATGTCCGAGTATGTCTTGCAGTGCACTTTACAGGTTTTATCAAGCATTGTGCAATGGCGGTTTGAATAGACTGAACATATGTTTGAATATATGTAGTGCCTTGTGTAATCAGGGCAGGTTGTGCATTTGTTTCAACATTGCCATATTTTGATTGTGGTGGGTGGGTGGATGAACCAAGCGGGTAACGGTAAATACGTCGAGAGTGGCTTAATTAGCAGTGAGCTTTTGAGGAAACTTTAATTAGTCTGTGTGTTACTTACTGCCTGCATTGTAAATTGCACATCTATCGCTGACAAAAAAAAAGCTGCTGAAAGTTTGCAAGAAAAAGAAGATCACTGAGTCTTGATAATTGTCATTGCAATGGCCAATCAAGATTGACTATAGGGCAGCTTCAATGTATGTATTATGTACTCATTATGTACTTCTGTGCATCTCTGTACATTCATATAAAAGTGTTCTGTTTTTGCGCAAAATGGTTCTAACTGACTGGACTTGTCTGTCTCCCTGATACAAAAACCAAATTTCTGTGTTTAAATGCATACTTATTGTCAGGGCTAGGATGTGATGATCAATATTGATATCATATTCTAAACTCATATAAAAACTTTTACCAAATGTAATTGTATGAGATTTTTGGCAAAGCTCCCGTATCTTGTTCCTCAGTGGTATTCCCAAACCTTTCACAATGCCGAGATAAAATTCCCAGCTGGTATTCCCCCAATCAAAGTTGCCAATACTGCTCAATGATCACTGCTCAATGATTACAACAACAACAACAACAATAATAATGATAATAATGATAATGATGATGATAATAATAATAATGATAATGATAATAATGATATGATAATAACAATAATAATGATAATGATAATGATGATGATAATAATAATAATAATAATGATAATAATAATAATGATGATGATAATAATAATAATGATAATGATAATAATGTGATAATAACAATAATAATAATGATAATGATAATGATGATGATGATAATAATAATAATGATAATAATAATAATATGATAATATGATAATAACAATAATAATAATAATAATAATAATGATAATAATAATAATAACAATAATAATTGCATTCATATGGCACTTTATTCAGGTGTTTCATAGTACACAATTCTCATCAGGGGAGTTCTGATAGCACAAGTTACATTCTTTTCTCCTGTTTTGAACAAAATACATTTCTTTCTTTTTTTCTGAAACAAGTCTTGGCCTTGCATCACATCAAATTGAGTTTTGATCTACTGTTTATCATCTAAATAAGATGAAAAATCATTGGGGGGGGGGGGGGGGGAGCAAAGAAGTGCTTTGACCTGTCATGTTCTGATGTTGTGTGACTTACTGCTGGTGCAGTCTCTGTCGGTGTAAGATTTCAGAGGTAATGAGCTTGAGTCTTTGCAGACAAGGTGATTGAAATGTGCCGGGCACACACTTATGAGCTAATGATGAATGCGTGGTGATTTCCTTGCAGAGAGTACATGGGGGGGGGGGGGGGGGGGGGGGAATGGGAGGGTGGTTGTGAGTTTAGTCGTATGTGAAATTGAAGCCCAGTAGTTTCTGAATGTGTACGCATGAGTCATAATCATTACCACATGTTTGCACCGTGGTCAGGGGAGAAGTCATTGTTTACATTGTTGCGAGAAAAATGAGCTTTATTTTCCAGATGGCCAGCCTCCATCATTATGCCGTCCCTGTGAGGAATCTGATTTTGAAGTTTGGTTGTGAAGCGCAGACTGAGTCAACTCATTAGGGCAAGCTACTTCACAACCTCAATGAGTGATTTTGACTGTGGAGTAGGCCTACTGTCTGCAAGCTGTGCACATTTGAATGTACACTCTTGCATTGCTTCAGAATGACTGATATAAAGATCTCTAAGGGTGCATTAATTATGCTCAACTTTTCGGGGCCATAATCAGATATTTTGAAATGTGATTAGCGCATAACACTGTTGCGCGCCCCCACTCACCTCGGTTTTAACAGTGTTTCAAAGTGCTGATTCCAAATGCACAAATTTGTTTTTTGTTTGTTTGTTTGTTTGTTTTTTGTGATCGGCATTTCTCCCTAATCCCTTTCACAGGGGAAGCATGCAAAAATGCCATATGAAGATGTTTAAAATGACATTGTCTCAACACTTTTCCGATTCACGTGAAAATTTGCACACCTGGCCAGTCGCTTTTTAGAATATTGCGCAATTTACAATTCGCACATGTTGTGCTTTCTAGCTCAAGCTCCCTGTTGGTACTGTACATAATTACACAGACACGCTAATCCCTCCAACAGTTCTCTACAATACAATATGAAACACTCTATTTGAGCATAAATAGTACCCCTGTAAATGGCATTTTGGATCAGCATTTAAAATCAGCATTTCAAAATGCTGATTCTGCCTTGAGCATAAATAAACCATAATTTCACAAAAACTCTGTGTTCACTTAGAGACTGAGATATCTGATACAAAATGTATTTTCTCAGAGTGAGAGCGAGAAAGAGAGAGGGAACACATTGATCCTATACTATAAAGAAAGAGATATATATATATAACATAAATCCCAAATATTTAGATAGGTAAAGAAAGAGAGATGTATGAATGTACATAGATTCCAAATAGATAGGAAAAAATAGATATATAACACACTATCTGATCCCAAATAGATAGGTAAAGAAAGAGAGATATACCTAAATAGAAGCAAAAAGAGATAAAGTTACATGTATTTAGCTTTGTACATAATTGGATATATGTAATGAGATAGATCAAGATGGATAGAGAATAAGAAAAAGAAAGAGAAGCAGATAAAAGAGGTATATGAAGATGAATGAATAAATCAAGAGAGGGAGGGAGACCAGTAGAAGTAGATGAAAGGGAACAGTGGGAGTGATAGAAGGAAGGAAAGAGAGAAAAAGATAGAGAGGGGGGAAACAAACAAACAGAGACAGAAATGAGGTCTAAGAGCATCTTCTGCTGCCTCTGGAGATCTTGCGTCCTTGCCGATGCACCACGTGTCATTACGGAAAGAAACAGAGTACACCAGGAGGAAACAGCCTTGTCCTGTTTACACATCGCCGCAAAACGATCACCTGGAAAAAGTGTAGGTAATGATATAATGACACAACAGTTGAATGAGAGGGGAGCCCTGATAATAAAATATAGAACATAGGCGCAGGAGAAAGTGAAAGTGTCTTGGGCAATTGGCAGGTAAAATAACACACTGAAGATAACTATTCATTTTATAGAAAGACATGATTTCATGGTAGAACCCCAAACAGAAAGAAGAATGAAAGACACCTATTGTGATTTTTGATTTTTGGTAGAAATTGCAAAATGGAAACTAACTTCTAATATTTGCTTTGTAATATTGCATTGTGGAATCCTCCCTGATCACAGATACGGAGAAGAATACTTTTTTTCTAAATCAAATGTGTTGTGTTAAAATGAAATGAAATTAATTTTAGTACTGGGCTTTATTTTAAAATTTCATATGACAAAGAACATGTGAACTCTCACAAAATTACAACACATTTTAGTTTCTCCTAGCATGCATTTTTGTCTCCAAACTCTATGTCAAGGATATCTATAGGCAAGTGATTTTACTCATGGAAGTTCAGGACCAATATTTTTGTTATTGATGATTGAAGTAGAGAGACTTACATGACTACAGTAGGGACAAATGAAAATGAACAGCTAAAAAGAAAAGTTTTATGCTTGTCATGTTGAATCACTTCAGGTGAGGGGAACCTTCGTGAGTGAAAAATGAAAAAAAAAAAGGGCATGGCATTTGGCATTTTGCTTAGCAACTAGATTATTGTAGATTGTGATATGAGTCAACCCATGATGACTCTAACACCGCAGACCCTGGCATAATGCTTATGATCTGATATTAACAAAAAATGCTGGGTTTTTTTTCTCTCTCTATCTTGTCCCGTCGAGAGGGCCAATAGTATGCCATCCATAGCCCATCCACATGCTAAAAATGTGTTTTTGTCATTGAATTTTTTACTGAATATCATTGTCTGCACATCATCTCATATAAATCTTACAAGAACGAAGACATCATCAGGGAATCATTGAAGTTCATTATTTGTGATGATTGATGAGCATTCTTCCAAAATGACATTTCTAATCGCGTTCCTTGAATTCTTGACGCACATATCCTGATTCCATATGATTGAATTATCAGGGGTTGAAAAAGTTTGTATACAGCCTTGTGAATTCTTCCTCTGAAACTTTGCAGAGATATGAACATATTACCAGTACTTTCTCTCCATGTTGTGACATTTTTTTTTTTTGTGTGTGTGTTTCATAATATGAGGTCCGGTACACCACTCTTTTACATAGAATCATGACAGTTTACTTTGTGCTCTCCTTTTTTTTTTTTGGGGGGGGGGGGAGGTTGGACAATTTCTTGACAAAATCATGGCTTCACAGATGTCAATTGCCATGGAATTGATGAATTTGTCATTTAAACCTCCCAAAGTGACATATTTCCAAATCAATAATAACTGCAAACAAAAAGAAACTGACCAGAAATATTTCATAATATAAATGAATCCTCGCATCTGTAAGTGTAGCCATTGTAACAGTGGTCCAGCCATGCCATGTTGTAGAGAACACACACGAAGTAGCATAAAGATTTATGTTTTTATATAGATGAACTTTATCATGCGGGTATCATGGTTAAAATTTCCTGGAAAGATCAGCACTTTTGGGGGTAATGTGGGTATGATGGTGACCAGAAGTGGATTTACGTACTGGCTGAAGAGTTACAGGTCCTGTCGCTCTCAGTGGTTCTGATTGGCTGGTTGAGTCATTGGATGTTTGCTCCTTCATGTCTTATGATGTTGTCTGCCAGAATGTGGGGCAGACATGTGAGAAAGTGTAGTCACATGGCTTTTGTGGTCGCAGACGGCATTAGTTGGTAAGTTTGTGCTGTTGTCGTTGTTGTTCTGGGACAGTTTGAAAAGATATCCCACTGGTACATACTATAAATCTGCGTGGATAGCCCTTGTTTTACTAGGAAATGAATAAGGGGAGTACATCTTCGTTTTCATGGTGTAGAAAGGGTATTAATATCACAGACTGGTGTCCTCTCTGCAAACTGCAATATCTCGTGGTGTATCATTTTTGTAGGCATATCACATAAACATTGTGACTTGATTGCATCCGTGTGATATGGACTGATAATGAAGGAACAAATACCTGGTTTGTCACTCGCAAGAAATGTGGTTGATTTGGATGTTTGATTGTCCTATCAGGAATTCCTATTTATTGTTGATTGTATAATCTGGTGTAAACTCTGCAACCAGGGCCCTGTTGCATAAAAACTGAGACTAAACATAAGTCAGATAAATCATGTATATATCTGTTATTACTCAATTTTGATTGGCTGATGCCAGACTTAGGTTTGATTTTCTGACTTTAATATTTTATCAAGTACTCATTTTTTCCAACAGGGCCCAGAACCTTTGTTCACAATGGTGTACATGTGGTCTCATGTTGCCTAATATGTGGCCCATAACCATAGTACACTTATAATGTTGTGGGTATTAAAACACTGAGAAAAAAAAACACACAAGAAATTTTATGTTTGTTAAAAACTCAGAAGTTTTATATATTAACTACTATTTTACCAGGGATGTGGAAAGAGACCATGCAAGTTTTCACCTCCCTGGTCTGACTTTGAAGATCTAGAAGTGTTAGGAAATTAAACACCTTGCATTTTTTTTAAATACAGCATAATACTTGGTACTATGGTGCTTGGATAAACCCATCGTGTCCACCTGCCTTTTAGTTTGTGCATGCTTGTCTGTGTACCTAAACATCAAAGCCACTTTTTTTTTTTACTTACCAATATGTGGTTACATGATTGTCTGTTTTTTTTTCTTTCAGGCTTTTTGAAATGAATTGAAATAACATAATTGAAAGAGAATTAAAAGATTCCAAAATCAGGAATTAAATGTGTGGTTTGTCATGGTGACAGGCAATGTATGAATACAAATCATATGATTCTTCATTGATCTACTGATTTTTTTTTTTTTTCACAGACATTGCAAGTATCTTTAAAATGTCAAGAGTAGGATGTGGTGAAGGAAAGATGGCTTGTGTGATTAGTAGCCCCTTCAGACTGGGTAAGATAGAGCAGAGTATGAAGCGCTGTGACTCTTTGGTATGAACAGGACATAGCGGAATATTATCGAGGCAGACTCCAAAAGAAAGTACAATTGACATACGAGATCTGTGAGTATGATAGGGGTCGCTGTGGTGCTTGAATATTATATGCTTTTACTTATTGGATGACAGACTAAAGCTCGCATATTATCCTTTGCTTTGCAAACCAGGGTCATGCTCTGGTCATTGTTTATGAATAGCTATACGCAGTTTGGTGATTTAAAGTGCTTCGCTTTTAGGCGAGTGAGTTTTTGCCGATGTGTGAATGGCGGCAAATGAAATAGCTTTTTGCATTATGTTACGAAAAGTGATAATTTGTGTGTGTGCGTTGGCCCTGTGACCACTTGTGCTGCTGTGCATTGTTTACATGGTTTAGTAGATATTGCATGTGGGAAGAGCATTATTTTTCACTTGTGTGCAGTTTAAATGAAAGCAGAGAGAAGAAAGCAAAGTAGAGTGTCATCAAGAGTGTTTTTTATTCCACTTTTTCAGTCCTACCAGGTTGGCAGATTCATTTTAACCCGTTGAGGACAAGCTGATTTTACTAAAACACATAGTTTCCATAGATACCTTCTGGGGTATACTTGGGACTCATCTTCCAACGGGTTAACACATCCATTCTAGCAACATAATAATTCCCTCCAAGGAGTAGGTTTATGGAGTATTACCTATGTTTTGCAATCCTGCAATATATAAAATACAAAATGTAGTAGACCCAATCAGGCTTGTAATGATAGGGTTTTGTCTTCAAACAAGAAAAATTGTATAGTAAGAATGACAGTACAGATTTTTTTTTAAAATAGAGCATAGGCATAAGATTCCAATGAGAAGATTTCTCTCTCATTGCCCAATGTACATGGTGCACACTCTGCCTTTGACAAATTATTTTAGGGAAATTATTCTTGTTGATATTTTAGGCGGGCAATTAGCCTGGCACTCAACGTGAGGTTGAGATATTCTTGGACGGGGATTTTACGTGTTTGTCGGTTTACACGCTTATCTACATTATTTGTAGCGAGATAGCTATGTCAGGGAGGACGAGGATGACATCAATTAGGGTTTGGAATACATCCTTTACTTCACGGCATTCGTCTGCAAATGCCATCGCCGTCTGAAAGTAAAAATAACCCGGGCTGCGACCTGTGCGATTATACCTGAGATGAGGTGGAAGTGCGTGTTTCGTAGACTTGACTAGCCTTTCACCTTGGTGGGACAAGGCATGCTTTCTATCAACAATGCGACGAGAGCATTGAAGTGTTTCTCCCGTATTGTGCATTCCGATTATAAATGTTTCATTTCATGAATGGTTGAAAAAGTTATGATACTTGGTTGATGTATGATTCTAAAAAGAGACCGAGAAATAGTTGATGGAAATGACACAATTCAGACTTCAGAAATATTGATTCATTAGCTTGGATGAAGCATGACCACTATTCATGATTTAGGTTTGCTGGAATGGGGTTGTTCTCTCTTTAGTGATAATAAATGAGTCACAATAAATCCTTGAATTCATTGATTTGACACTGTGCCCATTCCAGTCTGGGAATTGAACAGGCCAGTGAGAGATGCATTTATCCGACTAAACATGAAATTTGGCTCTGCACACGGGTACCAGAAGTTCACCGAATTATCCTGCGCTGCTCTCAAATCTGGCTAAGGACCAATTGACAAGGGTGGAATACGTGACAAATCGGTTTCTCTTGCCTTTATGTGATATCCCTGTGTGCTCAAGATTAGAACGTCAACCACACACTCAAAAGCCTCCTCATGCTCTTAGCCTCGCTCGATATATTGTCAGAGATCTGATAAAACTTACAACATTTCAATTGCAGGTGGGTGTGGAATATGTCTCCATGCAGGTTTTGAGCATTCAGATTATACCATTTTAATCAGAGCAAGTCATTCATTTTTAAATGAGGTGCTTTACAGTCAAAACCTGCTTGTTTATCTGTTTTATTTTATTTTTTCTTTGTGCTGTTAATTTGAATTAGGTGCCCCAATGGTACAGGAGACCATAAGCTCTATTTTCTCAGAAAGGTTAAAGAAATTGTGAACAAGGCACATTCAACTGAGAGCCAGTGACGATGTATGTAGAGTCTGCAAAATGATGTAAATGAAACGAAGAACAGCAACAGTACCAATTACAGTGATCCCCCCCCCCCCCATTTATTGCAATGACAGACATTCATGTGTGACCCGCTACAACAAAAGGATCCGAAAGTCGGGCGAGGTCGATTCTTTGAAAATGGCATGACACAATTCCCTCATCTTTCTGCTTTAAATTAATATATAACACATCTCAATATAAAAATGATCAGCTGCGGAGATATCGATGATTAAAAGAGAGCATGTCACTCTTTAAATCTCGCAGTGTACATGTACACTGCAAGAATCTGTATTGTATTGGCAATCAATACGTAATCATGCGGCACGCATGCATTGCATTTCTGTGCAATTCGAGTATAATAGAAAGTCAACAAACAAACGAACGCACGTGTGCTCCCTGGGCATAGCGCACCCCGCACCAGTCGACTGGGCAGTGTTCGAGCTTCATGCTTCAGTTAGCAGCAAGCAGCAAACTGACCAATGAGATCACTCTAGTCGTTGCTAGGGGCGGAGCCTATCTGCGGCGCTCAATCCAAATCTTCGAACCAGTTTCTGTTTTGTTGAAATGCCAAAAAACATGGCCCAGAAAAACACTGTTTTTTTTGTCTTTCCTTTCATCATTTTGCTTCAAAATTTCGACAGATGATAGAAGACACGTCAGACTCCAAAACAGGGTTCGAAATTGGCGATGGTCCGCTGGCCATTGGCCACCCAAAATCATGTCGGACTAGCTAAAAATCGTGAAATTCTGAAGTTACTAGTCCGTCTGGCTAGCCAAAATATTGCTTCAGTGTCAAAATTGATTCTAAGTAGTCCGCCTGGCTAGTTTAAAAAAAAGTTAAGTGCGACCCCTGCAAAATCATGTAAAAATCAGAAAATCGCAGGTTTTGACCAATTTTGATGCTCTGACTTCAAACTCAATTTTCTTGGCTTCAACCGTGCGCAACTTTCGGATCTTTTGTTGTAGCGGGTCACATATTATTTCATTTCAAGACACTAGCGATCCATCGGGCTTCATTCTAGAGAATTGTCTCCCTGGACTGGCTCTTTGTGGCAACAGGAAAATTACCTGCCCATATGGGTTGAAAGAGTGCATCCTCAACCCCCCACAAACAAAAGAAAACAAAAACAAAAGAAAACAACACAAAACAAAAACAAAACAAAAACAGTCATTACGTGACATACAGTTAGATAACAGAACATACAGTATGTGTCATGGGGGAAAAGTTCACATGCGCGAGTGTGGAGTAGCACCACCTGTCTGTGCGGTAACATATGATGGCAAATTCATGGTCGTAGAAGCGTCTTTACTGACTCTAGAACAGCTCCTCGAGCGAACAATCCCTGGTTTCAAGTATGGCCTCCACGACCATGACTCCTGTGTCCTCAAGTGAATGCTGGATACATCACCTTGTCATGGTGTTGCAACGTTCACTTAAAGTCACAAAGGGCATGCTTATCCATTATTGTGATACCCAGCACTAGTGGTACCGGTAAGATACAGGCAGAAAGTCATTAAGAGTTTCACATTACTGAGATGAGGTATAATATGACTATTCAGCTTAATTGTCAATACCACCCATAATGACAATTAAGGGTAACATAAACGTGATTGATACACCATAAAAATAAACTGTTGTATTTTTGTTTTTGTTTTTGTCTTTTCCTCATTCTCCAGTGTAGAAGGGGGCTGGCATGGGGTTCAAACTACTCTTTAGATATTAGTTTGTGGTTATTCAATCTATCCGTATAATCATGAATAGGACATTACATATAACACACAAAAAGAAAGTGATATTACTTGCAAGCAAGAAAATCCAGACCTCCTCTTTATGAAGCAAATGTTTAGAGAGCGGATGTAGGGTAATTCTCTCCAGAAAGGGAAGAAGTTCAAAACTGACGGTTGTCATAATCATTGTCTAGTCTTCTGTCTCCAGACCTTCTTGGATAAGAAGACATCATCTTGCTTTGTTTTGAGGCATGACATAGGTACCATTGGCCAGGTATTGAACATATGTGAGGGTATGGTAAATCCATGAATCTGTTCTTCTTGTATTATTGAGAGATCACACTGTCAAATAAAAAAAAAAATGCGGAAAAAAAAAATTGTTATACATGTACTACCAGGGGCCCGTTGCATAAAACTCACCATTGAATTTCAATGGTAACTACCGTCAAAATTAGGCATCACAACCAATCAGCATCAAGGATTATAAAATCTACCGCTAATTTGAAGACTTACCGCTAGAAAGGAGCGGTAAGTCCAGGGGTAAGGGTTTTATGCAACAGGGCCCAGAAGTCATTGCACAGTCAAAGAGTTTGTCTGCCCCCAAAAATTCATTGTCAATTTGAAAATGTTTAACCATATTGAAAGTGTTTCATGGTAATAGATGATTCTTGTGTGTTAATACTTAACAAAGGTAATTTGTCATACGGAACAGTGATACGTCTTGTAATGACAGCAAATATTTGATATCTGTACTTGACCCCTGAGTGGAATACAAACCCTGGTCTGACTCTGCACAAAGAGTACAACTGAGACAAAAGTAATACCAAATATATGATTCTAGTCACACACTCGTTTGTAAGGATGAATGATGGATTGAATTGATTCAAAGTACTGGTTGTGTTGAATCTGGTTCATTCTAAAGAGTTTGTTTTATTTAAAGGCAAAATGATATTTTGAGAGAATTGTCAAAACTCATGAGCAAGTTGATGTGTCCCTCCATGTTATTGTTCATCCCAAAGTTTGTGTCTCGGTGATGCTTCTACTTAGAAATAATGGCAACTTCATCACCCATCAAAAGCTTTCTTTGAAACACAATGAGCTAAGAAAGTTGGTAAGTCATATTTTTTATGTGTGTGGATTAATGATGTACCAACAGAAAAATCCTGGCACAATATGCTTGGTTGATGTTAAAATTAGGACAGCCAGCCTTGCATGGAAATTTGGAACTGTCAGTAGAGCAAGTAGTGATAATAGCGCCATCTTGTGATGACTTAGAGGCAAGGTTATGAGTGAATCTTTTTCATGTGGACACCCATGCATGGTTTGCTCTGACTTTCCTTATCTTACCGTCTTACGTACATCATATGATAGACTTTGAATAGTTACAGTGATTGATTTGGAATATTTTGTCTGATTGCTGGCCTCTTTGTCTGACATCGTAGTTGTTTCAGTTTCAGTAAGTTTTATTTTTCATCTTGTATAAAAAAAATAAGTATGACAATATCAAACATATTATTCACTAGTCATGAAAATATAAAGAGTTCACAGTACAAATATATAATCATGTAAAATGATACATATATTTCGTAGCAAATCTTGTGTGTACAAGTCTATTAAAGATAAGTACGACAATTTATCAGTGACAGATATTGGAATGTTTACTTTCAATTTGGTATGCTTTCAGGTTAAAGGATTTTAAGTTTTCTTTTGTGTAGCAATTTTTATGCAAATATTTTTGTTTACTGCAGTTGATAAGATTACCTTCTTGCTTACTTCCCCTATCATCAGATTTTAAATGAATTATACAGGAAAGTAAAGACATCTGTTCATAGTTTGTTTGTTTTTTACTTCATCTTTTTTTTTTTGGGGGGGGGGGGGCTCCTTAAGGATTATCATATGTGTTCCTTTCCAAGATTTGATAAGGTTTCAGAGAAATTTTGGAAGGTAATAAAAACGTAAAGATGCAGAAGAATATTTCATTGTGTTGTCTTGGGTTCTGCGATATTTCTTGCCAATCTCCATCTCAATATAACATAAAAGAGCTCCGATTTGATTTTCTTTGAGACCAGCTATAACTCCACAGGGACTTTTGTGCAGTCGCAGAGAGCATATTTTGGTGTTGCCAGACAAGGGGTTTAAGAGTCAACCCCTGAGAACATTTTTTGAAGAAGAGACTGCTGATGTTCAGTTGTCAACAAGTAGTGAAATTATGGGCGGTGTCTGCACCCTGTCATTGTGAGAATGGGGTGAGTGATGGACAATTGCTGATGTTTGAGCATCATTTGAGGATCTTCGGAATCTGTCGTATCTGTGTCATGTATTATCTTTCCACTTTCCCAGCACCCAGAATGCACTTTCAGTAAGGTCATGATATTTGCTGCCCCCTTACTGGATAGGCATGGGTCCCCTTTCTAACCAGGAGAAGAATTCAGTAGTAATAATAGCAATGATGCCGACAGATGATAAGGATGATAGGTTATGATGATAATGATGAAAGTGGTGGTGATGGTGATGGTGGTGGTGGTGATGATGATGGTACAGTGATGTTGATGGTGATGCTGATGATGGTGATAATAATGGTAATTGTGATGATAATGATGATAGTGATGATCTAATGATGGGGGTGATGGTGATTATAAAGTGATGTTGATAGTGATGTTGAGGATGGTGATGATAATGGTGATGATGATAAGGCAGTGATAATGATGATAATGATTATAGTGATGATGATGATGATGATGATGATGATGATGATGATGATGATGATGATGATGATGATGATGATGATGATGATGATGATGAGGATGATGATGATGGTGGTGGTGGTAGTGATGATGTTGGTAAAGTGATGTTGATGATGGTGATTATAGCAGTGATGGTAATAATGATGATGGAAATGATAGCAATATTAACTCCTTGCCATCCTCATCGATTTTAAACAGGAAACCTTTTGTCTGTTTTTTTTTCTTTCTACAAAGTCCAGAACAGTTTGATAACTTCAAATTTTGACTCCTACGTTTTCAGAATCACCAGCATAGTTTTAGAATTAGATTAGCAACCAAATTATACCTGTTAAATTATACTATTCATGGCTAATGATAGAAACAAATTTGACATTTTATCAGCAGTGATTACATACCTAAATTCAGATGGAATTGTAGTTTTCAGGACAATAGTTTCCAGGACAATAGTTTCCAAAAAAATGTGTAAGAACATTTTTTCTGGATATGATATATGAACTCAAATATGTGGAGGATTTGACCAATTGAAGATTGCCATGCTAGCAAACATCACATTTATAAAACCATCATTTTTCATCTAAATTCTGAGATAATCAATTGCTATAAAAGGAGATAGTATACTGACATCCCAAACATTGAGATTTTCATAAGTGTTATCACTACTGCTACAAATAGCATCAGAAGAGATGGGAAGAAAATGAGACGCAGAACATGGAACCAGCATACCAACATGTGCAAGAGAAGATATTATTTGCGCATATCTGCGTCGATACATCACACCAGAGTTTGGATGTAGTCATGGTAACGTGGATGTTATCCTGACAACAAAGACATTTCATACTCTCCTGTGTTTATGTCCACATCTCATGTGAAGCAGATGCGTGCATAAATCACATTCTTTCGCAATTCTGTGGGGGGACTTTCCCTCCAATTCTTGGGTCATGTCTGGACTGGTCTCAAAACTGGAGAAGTATACAGGGAATCTTTGCTATTAGTATTGATGTTGCAGACAGTCAAATCTTCTGTGTACTCTGGAAGAGGGTACATGTAAAAGGAAAAGTAAGAAATTGCAAACTTGCAGTTACGTGTGGATGAGACACAATACATAGGAAGATTGAAGTCTGATTTGCTGGTTTGAAAGAGGTCCTGATAGCAATAGTTTACAGAGAGAACCTCCCCAGGATGTTTTGAAATTTGTTTTAGAAGAAGGAGAAAGGTGCATGCATTAAATGTTAGAGTATGCATTGCAGTTTTTATCGTGGTTATACTTGTGATATGGACACAGTGGATAACAAAGGCACTGGTATCTTTGGGACCTTAGCATGTGAGGACACTGTAATGCCAACACATACAGCAATCGGATGAGAAAAGCAAAATCTCAGTGTGATTGTATTGTATTCAGTTTATCTTTCTGTGTTTCAAATTATCCCTTCATTGTAGTGACTTTGTTGCACCCAAAGTGACTTGGACCAAGCAATGGGCAGAGACTTAAGACCAAGAATACCTCAACTTGCTCACAGCAGCCCAGTGTATGAGATATATACTCATGGTAACCTCAATCATATTTTTTTTTTCATTTTGTTTCCATGTCCCTCCCCCTTGCCTCCCCATAGCTGGGCACCATCTTTCTGCGCCCAGCAGACGGTTGCCTAGCAACTGACAATGCCGAGGGAGATAAGACTTCTGAAGGACTCTGTCAGTCGCGCTCGCAGTAATTTCATATTTCCTTCCTGGGCAGTTCTGACATCATCATCCGTCCTTCCACCAAGCAGTTTGTTTGACGATTTAAGGGAGATCCCGTTTCTCTTCGACTTCCAATTCTCCAGCGTGCTGCACGCAATGAGAAACTTACCTCCCACTGCACAGACTCTGTGTGACTGTGAAATCATGGCAGTTTGATGAGAACTCTGAGAAGTTTTCAACAAGTTTGTAATATATGCCATGACGATGGAAATTGAAGTGACAGTAATTGGTGCCTTGGAGTGATGGTTAGTGTGATGTGATTGTACAGTCAGAAAACACTTCAAGAAAACTACAATTACCAGTACCAAATAATGAGCCCTTTGAAATCAAAACTTGTTTTTATTTTTCCCTTTAGTATTGGCTTTTTGTGAAAACACATGTCCATCCATAATCAGTTTTCAGAACAAGTCCTTAACCCGTTGAGGGACTAGTCCCCAGTGTACTCGGGCAGGTGTCTACATGTATGGAAAATGCGTGTTGTAGCCAAATCAGTCCTTCCTCAATGGGTTGAATATGTTGGATGTTATCCTTTTCATACCTATCTACATGCTTCTTCTTATGATTGTTGAGACTAGACTCTAGATTCAGATTTCACAAGAAAATAAGAAGTTTTTAGTGAACTTTTTTTTTTCAGAAAGCAAAGCAGTTGAAACATAAACATTCAGTTCTTTTCAATGTCCATTTTAGTGTATGATGTGATTTTTGTCCAAATGCATGGAGTGGGCTGCTTTCTGTTTTCTAACATGCCATTCACCACATGAGGGCGCTGTAGTACAATGCTGCTTACATAGGATGTTGTCTTATGATTGATTGGAGTAAAGGACAATAAGATTATAACGATTTTTGTTTGGTTTTTTTTTTTTAGATGCATCTAATCCTTATTTCTCTGTTTGAAGCATAACAAAAGAAAAAGATACTCTATAGATGTTCTTGTCTGTATTATCTCTGGTATAGACTGTAAACATATCTAATGTATATGCTTCTTTGTTGCCAACATTTTTCAGTAATTCAGTAATTATTGTTTCAAGGGGAATGATTATGACATGCCCTGCTTTTTAGCTTCCCCTCCCTTTGCCATTTTCCATCTTTGCTTTGTGAATTATTGTATTTTTATTATACTATATTTAAACATATTGAGAATATATATTTTTTCAGCATGATATATTTTGTACAAATGTATTTTATGTTATAAAATGTATAATGAAGGAATAAATGAATAAACTTTTATTATGTTATCTTTCATCCATGTAGGTGAAGACAGGTGATGTAGTTTATAATATTAACCCATTGAGGATGAACTGATTATGCTATAACATGCATTTCCCATAGACACCTGCCAGAGTATGCTGTAAAAGTGGTTTCTTTCGCGGTGGTTTTATTTTTGCGCTTTTTGCGCTTTGAAAATGTTTGCGAAAATGTTTTGAAAAGTTGCGCGAAATTAACCACGCGAGGATATGTTTTGAACTCGCCACTTGTTACAACGCTATAGCGCACATGCACACACGAAGATTCCACGCATTGAGTGTATTGATGGTCAACACACACACAGCGATACCGCGCAATGTAGGTACAAGCATGTTATAAAGTACTCAAGAGACGGGATTTCAGGTAAGCCTGCATTTAATTTTAATTTCTGTTTAATAAATAAAACAATAATTGGATTATAGTGTGGGTTTTCATGTGCAAAATAAAACAGTTTTTGCCGATTGAATTCACAGATTTTGCCGACCGCGAATCTAAACATACGCGAAAAAGTCGGCACCGATTGAAACCGCGAAAGTATCTATACGCGAAAGAAACCACTTTTATAGTACTCGGATTTGTCTTCAGTGGGTTAAGTAGCAGTCTAGCCTTCCATAATCTCTTCTTACATTGACAATGACAGTGGTCTCAAAGGATTTACACAGGTCAGCTGCTCTGAAAGGGGTGGGACAAGGAAGAATAAAGATGGGGAGGAAGAAAGGGGGGGTCAAAGAAAGAGGGAAGGGGGTTGGTGGGGAGGGGGTTGGTGGGGAGGGGGGAATGGAGTAAGGATGAAGTGGGATTAATGAACTGATGATGCCATGTATCGGTAATCATGCAGCTTTATGCAAACTATAGACCTGTGGTTAAATCCCCTCAGTGCCCCCATTTCTCACTGCCAATGACCCGTTTGGAAGAACAGGTTTCCCATGGTATGTGCAGATAAACCAAATACCCATGGGATCCTGGTAGGCCCTGTGCAAAATATCCAGAGATTTTGATAGGTGCTTTCACATTGGAAAATTGTTGGCCCCATTCTCATTGGGGAAATACTATGGTAACTGATGTCTGGTATTTTACATTTTGGTACTGTTTTCATTCTCACAATACCGTGATATTTCATGGTATATTGGTGTTCACATTACGAAATACTGCAATACTTCACTGTAAATGTGTATGGGCCTGTAGTCTGACAGCGAACAGATTAGTAACCCCCCACTTCACACTGCCTAAAGTGATAGGGGTTAAACATCTTATTGACTGTAACATGGAGAAAGGGGTGCAGGTGAGGTGGGAAAGGGGCTGTGTCTCCACTTGACCTAGCCCTGCTTTAAAGCTGAGCAGGTGGGGAAGAGGAGCATCCGGCCCAGCTTGTCATTGCATCCCAGTGGGATTATTGGATCAGTCTCTGTGTATAAATTTGCTAATTCTCTGGCTGTCTGTTTGCACTTAACCCTGTCAATCCTACTGTCTCAGGATGCCATTGGTACTGCATGCTAAAATTGTGCCTCTGGCTGTGTTAGCCTTAAATGCCACATCCCTGCTTCCATAAGCTGAAGCAAAATTGATATCCTGGTGTAAAGATGGAAGTTGGTATCCTGATATGATGTTTTACAAACTTCATCACCAATTATCTCTGTCCTTCCCCTACCCTGCTTAGGGCTGGATCAGATTTAGAGTGGAGCAGATTTAGAGTTTCTTTTATTTTCTTTGAATGCTATGGTGTCTTCGAGCTGTCTGAAGATTAAAGAGGCTTTATTCAGCAGGTAATATGATGCAGAATGATGATGAAGTTGTTGTGTCTGCCATGTGTGTAGACATTTTATGTTAACATAAGAGACTGTTTCTTATTTGAGGCTGGCTGATGTCTCAAGGTGAGATTCCAAGCTAAATGCATCCAGACTCTCCATGTCTCAGGAATTTGTAAAATGATAATCACCAGCGGCTTTAAGTCTGGTGGGGGAGGGGACAAGGGCAATGGCAGAATTGGCAGAAAGGGCAATGGGGAAAGTACTTCAATTTGTATTTACAAATTGTACATGATATTTGATCATGTGTCTTATTCCCAAGGTCATATGTCACATGAATGTATTGATCCTCTTTTTCTTTCTTTTTTTTTTTTGGGGGGGGGGGGGAGGGGGGGGAGGGGGGGTAATAGAATTGGGAGTAATTAAGAGAGATTGACCCTTACAATGAAACACTGAATCCATTTGTTTGTATGTTTGTATTTATTTTTGAATCATGTATAAAAAGCACATACAAAACATATAAGATATCAAAATCACAGTCTAGCATATTTGCGTGCATATTGTGAGCGATCAAGGGTTCACAACCAAGGAAATGACTGGTATTATCAGTCCTATAAATCAGAACATTGTGCGGCTGTTGTCATTTTTTTGTGTGTGTGTGTAGTGATATAAAAAGATATTTATATTATCTTGTAAATTTGCCCAGTTGCATATAATAGGATAACTTGGTACTCAACAAATCACTGTTTATGGGGCCAGAACTTTGAAGACCGGGAATGATGAAGGCTTTGGTTAAAAACTCTCCCACCTCCTCACAATGCCACATGCGAGAGAATGAGACCGTGACATGTGGGGGAAGGAATGCTGGCTTTGTGTACCAACCATTGTTGACTCGTTAAATAGACTGAATTCTATTGTCACAAAAGGATGATAGGCTGTCAGGTTGAGCATATATCAACATTCCAGTCACTGCCAAAATATCGCATTAATGGAAGAGTGTGCATGATCAGTGAGCTGTGATTCTCTCTATAAGAACAATAAAAAAAAAAGAGCTGAAGACTTCCAAATTAAAAAGGTGTAATTTGCAGAATTTTTCCAGTCTGTGTTTTGAACCATGAGGCTGCATGGTGGCATTTTTTTAAATAGAATTTTTCCAGTATAATTTCATAAGGCTGATGGTTTTTTTGGTAGAATTTTTCCAGTCAATTTTTGAACAATTTTTAAAGAATTTTTTTCCCCCAGGAAATAATTCGTAGAATTTTTCCTTTCAAATTTGAACCATCAGGCTGGTGGCATTTTTCTTTTTTTCTTCTTTGTATGTACAGATTTATCTAAATTTCTTCTTCACTCTCTCATGTTTATTCTCCTTTATTTCTCTATTTTGCTTCCTTTGATATGCATCGAGACATAAATTCATTTTTCACATGCGCTATGCAAATATGGTTTATTATCATTGTCATTGTAAAACTCAAATGAACGGAGTTCTTTTGCTAACTTATTATGCTGTTCCTCATAAATTGGCACACATTGTTCTCCTACTCCAATATGAGTCTGTAAAACATCACTCTAGAACTTTGAAATTACAGTGGCATATACGGGATAATTCTACTGTCCTTTACATTTGTGACAAGTCACTGATGCAGCTAGTAGGTGAAATTAATTACCCACATTGTCTTTTGGTTCTGCTGACCCATTCTGTAAAGAAGCAATGAGATCATACATAGCCTCATTGACCTGGACTTCTGTCATCGTCCAAAGGGTAACTTGTCCACTCTCCTGATGTCAAGAAGTGGAAGAAAACCGGCAGGTGTATACTGTACATGTATGAAACTTTTGAGGAGGCATGCAGAAACTCTCACCACAAACTTTGGTGTCAAAATTAATCAGCAGCAAGGAAACCATACTAACCTCTACATTTAAAGAACTAAAAAAGAAAAGATTTCAACATTTTCTTCAGATTCAACAGTGTGCTACTATGAAGACAATGTTTTATGCATTATAGAAGTAACATAAAGTATAGTCATTTTATTCATCATTTACTGTTCCTTTACAAAGGCAAACTATTGATTTTCAAATGTGTGCAAACATGATACACACTGCTGTTGAAATAAGAAACAACAATAGACAAAGTGCCTTAAGAAAAATTCAGAAAAGTAGAGTTAAACAGTTGTCATTTTTTTTTTCTGTATGTGATTTCCATTCTTCTAAGTGAATTGGAAAGAACAGAAAATAATGGAAGGTTATCAAGTGTAACCAGGTTTTCTAGCTCGGTAAACTTTCCAAATTTTTTTACTGCTGCGAATGCACGTCAAGTTGTTTCCTTTGTAGCATTTATTTATTTATTTGTTTATTTCTAGAGGAAGGTGAAGCAACCAGAAATCAACAAAAAAGTAACAAGTAATCAGAACCTATTCCCATGAAGGGGAAAATATAGCTATTTTAGTAAATGTCTCAGACCAGGCCTAATTAGCACCTGTCCACCGTGTCTGTGACAGGATTTAATCGAGAGTTGGCATCCAGGTCTCCAGCCATGCTCTCAAGCCAAGTCGTGGGGGGAAACGTCGTTAAGCATGACGTAGAATGAGTGTATGTTGATGCAGGTGGGGGACAAACTTTCAATTTTAAAAGTAAATGTAATTTGATGGTGGTGGTGGTGGGAAGGGGGTAGAGGGGAGGGGAGGGATAGAGGCTGTGGTTGGGGGCTTGGAACAGGGAGGGGAAGGGGGCTATGATTGTGGCCAGGAAGTGGGAGGGTTAGGGGGAGTAGAGGGACTTGTGGGAAAGGGGATAAGCCCAGAGTGACCCGCTCCATGAGAGCCCTACTTCACTCAACGTAGCACAGATGAATAATACAAACTGAACATTTACAATGATAACAAATGCTGATGAGTCAGACTACTGCCGGAAAAACCATGGGTCGTCGACGACTTCCTTTTAGGAAAAAAATAATGAAGCCAGGGTTTCAACTTTTATTTAGCAGTATCATGTCCTAAAAGAAAACACCTACAATTGTATATGGTCATTTTAAAGACACATTGGAAAAGAGCCAACAGTTTTCTTCAGACCCTCCCTCCCCCCCCCCCCCCCCCCCCCCCCCGAAAAATAAAGAAATGCCGGTGGAAAGTAAGAGTATTGAGGTGACATGCTGTTGTCATGGATAACAGTCAATGGATTTAATGAGATTTAGTGATTCACTGAGGAGAAAAATCACACCTTAAATGTGCCTCTCACTGAAGACCCAATGATTAGGGGGGGGGGGGTGGAGATAGTGCAGAGCCTTTAACACTCTTTACCTTCTGCAACATAACTTTAACCTTTAGGCGTCTTCTACAAATATTACCCTAATCTATAATGATCTGACATGCTCTAGGACTAGCAGTATATTGTACTGCCTCTGAAAAAACTTAATAACTTAACCCGTTCCTTCCGCAATTCTCTGAGTGCCTTTAATGCCCCCAAACGAGATTCTTTTCGCCCGTCAACAGAGAGGCACACAGGTTGGTAATACAGCTGTTCGAAGGCAGTCAAGCGGTTCATTGTGTCCCCCTTTCTACGGTCAACTACATGTGCCCGTGAACAATGGAAATATCGATCGGGTGCGAGGTATGAATAGAGCGTGCGCTGATGAGCTCTCAGAATCTTTTGTTCTACGCAAAACCAGGTACCTGAATGAGGTGACTGGGGTCAGCGAACCCGCATTTCTAACTGATCTCAGCCTTGACCATTATGTACATGTTCGTACGAGTTTACAGCAGAACAAGCAAAACACTAAATCAGGAAAAGGTACATAATACTGTAAAACCCCCTTTTTAAACAGCAGGAGAACAAATCCTGATAGAATAAACTCTGATCTTTTAATCAAACCCACTTTTCTGAGCATTTTAACACAAAGAAACATGGATTTAGGTCACTGAAGCAGGCACCCTTGTCTTCATTTTGGGAACCTGGTAAACCAGGTTCCCGTATATCAGTTGCTCCCACGGGAACCTGGTAAACCAGGTTCCCGTAAGGAACGGGTTAAGAGTCTGCCAAATGCTGAAACCTTCACAAGGATTATCTCTTGTTGAAGTGTGCTACTTGATGAGTTCTATCACTCAAAATGATATTCTTTGGAGGTGGAAATTATTCCAAGTGATTTGGCAGTGATACTGCTTGCATTTGTGCTTGAAGCCGTGGGGGTAATGAGGATATTTGTAATGTTGACAAGTTATTGTAATCTGATCAACTACCAGGGATAATCTTGATGGTGCTACTAGCTGGGTTTTGTACTGTTTTCACCATGTCTTGGTGAAAAGGTTAGCACTCTTTCATCATGCCCCTGGTTAAGGGAACTTTACAGCATGGTATTAGTAAGCATGGATCTTGTAAAGTTTGAGATGAAAAGTGGTTAATATCTTTTACGATTCAAAGGTTGATGTCCCACCGCCCCTCCAGCCATTCGATAACCGGATTTAAGTTCTATCAGCCCTGGGATAATCTAATCTTGGTGTTTATGATCCCTCCAAAGTGGGTTGAAATGAGGCGAATATCAAATAAATAAGATCTCTCATTCCAGTCTTGGGTGAGGAGTGGACAATTTTCTCTTTGTAGGCTGGTATTACAGAATGCAACCGTGCGAGTGTCAGTGACGGGAATGGAATTCGCAGAAATGGGAGAGCGAGTCCGGGTCACTGGCATGTCCAAATGCCTCTGCATTGCAGCAGTCGATAGGTTTCATACAGAGATTGCATTGGATTGATTGTATAACGTTCATTGTTAAAATGGATGCATATCATTTTCAAGCATGCACTGCAACTGGGTACTAGGTACAATATTTTTATGTTCCTATGTGCTGATTGTCAAACGTTAATTTTCCCTTCCACTCATGATAAATAATGTAGAGACCTATGCTAACAATTAGTAAACACTCCTACGTGGATGTGTGGCTGATGCTGTGTACAGTTTCATATTTTTTTGGTTGTATATTGTATCGAAATAATAATAGATGGGAGGCAACGAGATAGAAATGAATTTGGAAGATATATTCCTTATGACTTTCAAGGAATAATAGTCCGTTGCCCTTTCAATGGTAGACAACATCCTGGAGTGGCATACTCCCAGCAAACATATCTGATTTCTCACAGCAATGCCGGAATCGATGCGGTGTAGGGTGAATTGAGATGCTAGATGCTGGTATAAAGATGTTTGTTCACTGTCATATCTATCTCAGTTTTCCCCCATTCAATCTCCAAGGTCATTGCCTATAAAGGAAAGATGTACATCAGATCCTATTGCTTTTATGCCTGGTAAATGTGAGCTGTATAATTGGTAGGCACACAATGATTCTGGCAGGCTCTTTGCAGTCATGTTTTGAATGTGATGAGTTCAGCATCTGAAGTCCTTCGTCATTCCATTTTAACCAATTGCTAATGGGAACCGAGATGTGCTGTCTGTACAAGTGTAGCTCTATGGGGAAATACAATATTCCATGGCAAGGGGTTAATTATATTCTTCGTTTTGTGAGAAAGGATGCCTCGAACGTCTCCACATTGTTGATATCAATTCATTTTTGGATAGAAAAATCAGCAGCTCAGCAAACTTACCAGCTGTAGTAACTTACCAACTAAGCGTGATCTGGAAAAGAGTAAGTATATTCCCTACTTTTATTCTGGTGTAAAAGGTACAATATTAATGAGTTCTTCATTGAAAGTACTCTGCAGTATTATGTCTTGAAAACTACAATGAAGATAACACTAGTGCATATAATTGAGAAGTATGGTAGGAGACATTTGGATGTATGATATATTATTTTACCAACTCATATATCTATCTCTCTGATTGAATCACACTAAATGACGTTAGTTAGAGCCAACTCACACAGCATTGATGAGCTTTGTTGGAGAGAACAAATCTCATTAGTTCATGAGACATCATAAAATGTTTATGACTCCATTAACGAAAGTGGTGAGTATTCAAGGAAATCTCCATTTCCAAGAGCAGGAATTTTAGTGATGTTAATCACCCGTCCATTCAAGGTGTGGCGGAATGTAATTTGCCACATCTCCTATTCCAGCAAAGCCTTTTGTTGTCAGGCCATATCAGCATCAAGGACAGGGCGGGTCATGTCATTGCCACGGCAACATCATCTCTGCCTGCATCCGGTAATATGAAAGCCCCCCTGTATCCAGGGTAGGGTTAAGGTTTTCCGTGGGGAGAAAATAAAAGAAGAAAAGAAAGGATGGGGATTAGCACGAGCAGAGGTACAAAAGTTGGCAGACAGCATTTTGGATGGCTGCCATTTCTCTCTGAGTCACCAACCAAGAAATTGGGGGGACAGCTACCTTAAAGGACCGATGGATAGATCTAGCAGGGGCAAGTTTGAAAAAATGAAAAGTTACCCACGATGCATCATTTCTGTTGTGCGTGCTTCAGATTTGATAAACAGCGTTTTCATAGGTCACAGGCAGAAAACATTTGAATCTGTGACTAAGCAATTATTCTAGACTGATAGCATTGTTAATGAGCCATATTTCTACATGTTTCCACACTAATGAAACTTTGCATCAGAATTGATTTTTACATCCATGACTCTCACTCACAGCTTGTTGCTCAGTCAGGTAATCTCCTTGGAGATCTAGCATCAGTATCAATTGTTTCTTTGCACATATCCCTTCCACTTAACCTGTTGAGGAAGGGCTGATTTTGCTACAACACGTATTTCCCATAGACCCCTCGGAACTCATCCTCAACGGGTTTATGATAGATCATTTCACCCAGCAACTACAGTAGAATTATGGTTAAAATCTATGGATCATGCATATATACTGTAAAACATGATATATTCGCGGCATGAATTTTTCGTGAATTGGAGCTGACGGCCTTTTTTGCGGCATGAAATTTTCGCGAACTGCCACTGGCATTCAATGCTTATAGTGTGGACAAGAACTTTCGCAGGCATTTTAATTTCGCAAATCTTGGCGCTCGCGAAATTCGCGAAATTAAAATGCACGCGAACATTCCTCGTTTTACAGTAATTGAGGGGGACTGACGACACAACATCTTGTTCCAATGCTCTACTGAACCTAATGCACTGTACAACCAATGAGAGTTCACATGTTGCATTAACTTGTCAGCGTGATCTGCAATACCTATCCACTTTCATGTGATGGATTGAGTATTAACATTGAGATCTGGGAATGTCCAGTTACTTTGTTTCCATCAAAACCACTACATAACTTGAGATAAACATGCCAATTAATATACTAACAAGATAGAAATGGAATCATTTTTGAAGAGACCAAAGAGTGATTTCTTGATGATGAAGTGTTAACAATAACTTGAGGAGCAAATTAAGGGACTTAAAGATGACACAAATTCCATCAAGTCACAGCTTTTTGGCTTGTCAGATGACAGTATTTTATGCAATGTGTTGACAATTGAAATGACAATTTAAGTGTGCTAGCCCATCCTGCACTGTTTGGATGTGATGAAAAAGTGCCCGCCGCTTTGTCAATTATTAGTTCTTAGCTGTGAAACCACAGAAGCTAGGCGGTATTTGAACATCAGCCCATGGAGTCCAAAGATGACCCGACACCATTATGTGAGTTCACCAGCATGCCTGCCAGGCTTAAACTAGCCATGTCTGTATGGGGGTATTCCAGCCACTTCCCTCACCTATTAAATAGCAGGAAGCCACACTAACCAGTAACATGCGAGGAGGGTTCCATGCTGAGCAGGCTCCTTGTCTCGATGGGAGCCATTAGCGGACAATTTACTCTGCTGAGCATTCCAGGAGCTGCTTTGCTCTATGAGACAACAGCTTGGTGCACTGGGATTGAATACTGAGAAGGGTAGAAAGAGAAAGCTGTGGGACTATTGAAGAGATGTGTCATTTTCATGGCAACGGGAAGGAAGTGAAATCGTGGGTCACCGGACTTCGCTTGTCCACTAAAGGAGTGGGCAGTTGCCCACTGGTCTATTTTTGGTGAATCCTCAGTCTTGATTTCACCTTTTGAGACATACACAGCTAAACGTTGCCATACTAAACATAAAATGCCCCACACCAACAACAACAACAGCAACAACATAAAAGGGTATGATGGGGAGTCTGCAGTTCAGAATCAAAATACATGACTTCATTCTTACAAGTAAAGCCATGCCATTTATGGGTGGGTGGTACACCCTCTCATACAACTCTAAAATGCCTACTGAGGCATAACATTCACTATGCACCTGTTACCAATACATCTTCGATGGTTGTCATAATTGTTTCTAAGGAATCAATTATTCAATTATTAATGATTTCAAAAGGAATTACCAATCCTTACAGTATTCTCCTTTGCTTTACCTTTGTATTCCAGTAAAGGTCTTTTTGTGTCTTCTTTGTACCAAAAATGAATTATAAAATCCTCTTTGCTTCCCTTCAAATTATCACTGAAATTGACTGAAATAGAAATTGTTGCCTCAAAATGTTGGTTATCTTGCCTGAATTTACCTCGTATTCTAATAATGTTGCAATTCAGAATAACAAGCAACATAAAGAACTTTAGTCGCTGCCTTTGCTACGTTTTGTAGATGTTTATGTTTTACGTTTTGGAGAAAGGGAGATTATTGCTGAGCTGTTATTCAGAGGGAGTTAGTAGATTGATGGTCAGTCTGCGTCTTGCAAATAAACCGGTCACTGACCACGAGATGGGCAGCTTTCCTTTGGCCAGACATGATGTCGTCAGTCCCTGTGAGGTATATACGGTTGCTGTGCAGCGCGATTAGCTGAATGCATGAATGAACGCCGGTGTTTTTTACCCGAGGATGGAATTGGATGGCCATGACAGATTGTAGAAAGCATGTTATCTAAATCAATCTAGCGAGAGGGGGTGAACCAAAGGAGCGTGCCGAAATTGAGGAAACGTGCGTGCTCTCCACCGCAAACAAGGGCGGATTTCATCTCCTGTAATTTCGCAAAGCAAAGCAGGAGATTCGGGCTGCCCTATATATTTCATCAAGTACAGTACCGGTGGTAATAGAAAGGGCAAAAGCAACAAGGATTGCAATCCTCCTTAGAGTACTAGTATTATTATACCATACAATAATACCTCCACTACTTCCACTACTGACGCTGCCTTTTCTACTGTTGCTTTATGAAATATTTGAATAATATTAATGATATTGACTCGCACTTGTGAAAGCACAATTGATACATTCAGTGGCAGTAATAAGACTACTGCTTATATATTAAAGGCATCCCGGCTACAGGGCTATCATAAAATACCATGACAAAATATTCACTTATCAACAGAAGATGTGAACATGGTACACTTGTATTACCTCTGAGCATATTACTACCACTGTCACAGCTTTTACTACTACTACTACTACTACTACTGCTACTACTACTACTACTACTACTACTACTACTACTACTATTAGTACTACTATTACTACTACTATTACTACTACTATTACTACTACTACTTCTGCTAACTGCTACTACTGCTACTTATTGTGTACCACTCCGAACACTGCAAATGATTATACCACTTCACCACAGGGCTATCATAAAATACCATGACAAAATATTCACTTATCAACAGAAGATGTGAACATGGTACACTTGTATTACCTCTGAGCATATTACTACCACTGTCACAGCTTTTACTACTACTACTACTACTACTACTGCTACTACTACTACTACTACTACTACTACTACTATTAGTACTACTATTACTACTACTATTACTACTACTATTACTACTACTACTTCTGCTAACTGCTACTACTGCTACTTATTGTGTACCACTCCGAACACTGCAAATGATTATACCACTTCACCATACGACATAATACCACCACTATGTGTAACTAGTTCTTGCAATACTGCTGCTGCTGCTAGTGCTACACTACTGTTACAAGTACATTATTTCAACAAAATCTCTAAATTCTGTTGCTACTACTATGACTACCATTATCTCTACATGCATTACTATATTAATATCATTATTGCTATTTGTGCTTCCAATAAAATGATGTGCTTTACTTCCTATTTACCGTTAAGACACAAATATTGATATTTTCTCTCCTTCCTCCCATTTTCCAAGGGATGTAGATTGCTTCTAAAGTCCGTGTGTCCCTTTTGCAACCCTGAGAAATAGATTCCTTTCATAAGCTGGTGTATTGTGAAAGAAGGTAACCTAGACCTTTCCTCAGAATATTAAAACTGGGAACTTCTTTATGATTGAGGAGGAAACAATACTACAGATTTCCAGTAAATTTATTCGGACCCCCCAAAAATGCCAACAGTTATTCTTTATACAAAAAAGAGCATATCCTCGAGTGACATTGGGTTAGTTTTTCATTTCTTTAAAAAAAAAAGCTCTTTTGGTATATTACTGCAAGATATCATACACAACGTTTAGAGACATTATTCTTCAACCATGCAAAATTCTGTGACGTCTGCAAAAGAAATATGACCTTTTAAAGCAGAAAGTAAGCAGTAACAGTCAAGGTGCATGGTGAATGATGGCATGGGGTATTGAAGGTATTATTGAGGTATTAAGTAACAATGAGTCATGGCAAGTCAGAGCATTGGGACTTTAATCAAAGAGATTTTAATCCTGTACCTCTCTTTCTCTCTGAAATTGATGACTATTGTTTCTTATCTTGAGGCAATCTGTGTACCAGGCACCTTGCAAATATCCCAAGGTAAGAAGACATGACAATAGGACGTGAAAAAACAGTGGTTGGAAGTTTAGCCAAATGTAACAAACTCTGTAGCTGCGGTCACACTGGCAAAACTTCTGGACGTTTACTGGCGGCCACATTTCTTGAAGTTTAGTTCTTCATAAATTTTTGATGTTTGAGCCATTAGTGTGCATGCACAACAAAGATGAAAGTGTACACCCTCTGACAGCTAATGATTGTTACATAGACAATGCACACATGTACATCAATAAGTGAGTGCTTTGAAAGCACTGCAAACAGGAAAAGGATTGGTCACATACGTGACAAACTTTGCGACATTTCAGCTGCCAGCATTTAGACTGCGCAAACTTCAAGATGATTTGCAGGCTGGTGTTCAGAAAATTTCCCTAGATTGAGTGGGAAGCTCCATAGGAAGTTTTGCAAGAAGTTTTGCAATCGTTAGCGATCACACTTCTAGCACAATTCGAGAACTACAACTTGGAGAAGTTTTGCCAGTGTGACCGAAGCTCTTTTGTGTGCTGGTGGCTAACCATGAGGTTCAGTTTTATTCCAAATGTGCCTCTTTGGAGATAAAGAGGCACAACTCACCGGGATGTGTCATGCCAGCTCGTGGATAAACCTAACCTGGTGATGGCCCCTGTTTTGGGCCATTACCAATTTGCAACCAGAATGTATATTATTTCAGTGGCAACTTTTTGATTTTTATGATGGTATTGAGGGGTGTAATATACTCACCTGCCTTTGATAGTTTTCTGGTTGTACCATTTGCTGTAGTCCTTATTTGTGACCCGCTACAACAAAATGATCCTAAAGTCGGGCGAGGTCGATTATTTGAAAATTGCATGATATAATCCCCTAATCTTTCTGCTTTAAATTGATATATAACACATTTTATAAAAATAATCGGCTGCGGAGATATCGATGTTTAAAAGAGAGCATGTCGAGACGTCTGGAAAATCACTGTTTCGAGAAAAGCGCCCTAAAAGTCTTCCTTTCGACGCAATCGCAATCAAGGGACACGCAAGTCAGTTTTCACCTCTGGACAATAGAAGGTAAGCCCTAGCAACCCCCGAAGAGTTCATTCAAGCACATCAGCGTCGGCGGTCTCCTCACCAACCAATCAGTGACCCCGATGTGAGAAGCGGCTGAGCATAGCGCACCCCGCCCGCATGCACCAGTCGACTGGGCAGTGTGCGAGCTTCACGCTTCGGTTAGCAGCAAGCAGCAAACTGACCAATGAGATCACTCTGGTCGTTGTTAGGGGCGGAGCCTATCTGTGGCGCTCAATCCAAATTTTCGAACCAGTTTCTGCTTCGTTGAAACGCCAAACAACATGGCTCAGCAAAACGCTTTTTTTTAAAGGACAAGTTCACCTTCATAAACATAAGGATCTAGAAAATGCAACAATATTAGTAGAACACATCAGTGAAAGTTTGAGGAAAATTGGACAATCGATGCAAAAGTTATGAATTTTTTAAATTTTTGTGTTGGAACCGCTGGATGAGGAGACTACTACAGCTTGTGAGTCATATGCGTACAACAGTATAAAGAAAATATAAAAGAAAATTCAACATATTTTCACTTTTTTTCGCATAATAAAAGAGCAATTGACTTGCCTCTTTCTAAAGGCAGGGGGAATAATATTACCCATAACATTTATCGGTAACGAGTCAGGGGAATGTGTACTTTTTTCAAAAGATGGAATTTTGTGAAATTCTCTTTATATTTTCCTTATATTGTTGTACGCATGTGACATCTAAGTTATTCATACACTGCAGTAGTCTTCTCATCCAGCGGGTACTGCAAAAAAACTTCAAAAATTCATAACTTTTGAACGGATTGTCTGATTTTCCTCAAACTTTCAATGATGTGTTCTACTAATATTGCTACATTCTCTCAATCCTTATGTTTATGAAGGTGAACTTGTCCTTTAATCTTTCCTTTGATCATTTTGCTTCAAAATTTCGACAGATGATAGAAGACATGTTAGACTCCAATAATATATCAAAATCAGAAAATTGTAAGTTTTGACCAATTTTAATGCTCTGCCTTCAAACTCGATTTTCGTGGCTTCGACCTTGCGCGACTTTAGGACCTTTTTGTTGTAGCGGGTCACATTTACAAAATATCACAAAAAGAATGATTTGCATATACCATGCATATTAAGTAATGATTTTTCTCTTAATGATTTTTTTTTTTCCATTTGAGAGCTAGTGAATGCTTAATATTCAGGCTTTGCAATAAACTTGTGTACTAGCATACTTATAATCTTGTGCATACCTTTGTAGCAAAGGTTTTTACCAATGGTTACCAGAGAGATTGCTCTAAAGTCATTAGGAATTAAAATTGTTGCACAATTCGTGGCTGCAATCCTTTTGTAAGCAGTGTGCTTGCTATGAATGATAACATTTTTTGAAGGAATTAGGTCTTGTGAAATAAAGAAATTTTGTCGAGTGGACACCTGTTTGCCTTGTGCATTTACATGATGGCAGTCTCAAAATTCAAATCGAATATTCTGGATTCGCAAAGAAGAGTAAATCTTTTTTCCCCCTCATTGTCAGAGCTACCAAGTTTCCCTGACTGTGGAGGAGGCTCTCTGAAAACACAATATCTCTTCATGTTCTGACAATAGAATGTTAAAGCCTCTCAGGTCGCTCTATAGAACTCCCCCCCCCCCCCCCCCATTTTGGTGTGTGACTGTTTAAAGAAGCCCTAGAAAAAAAGTGACATTATGCATCACTCACTCTGTAATCATACATTGAAAAAAGAAAAGGACTCTTTCATCAGTTTTTCAATGATAAGTTTCTTTCTGGGTTGAGAACAGTAGTAGTCTTGCAGTCTAGGCTCATGCACAGTATATTACCATGGATAGCACTTGAATTCTTTCCATTGTGTAACAATGCTTGGATGTGATATCCATCTTGTTGCCCCCTAATGTCACCAACTGATGTTGCTACCACCCACTCCGTGAAATTTGATATGTATGACTGCTCTATCTGCCTTCCATCTAGAATTCCCCAGACCTCCTGGATAAATTGTAGAATACCCTCATGACAGCATTCTTGTGAGCCTATTTCTCTGTTTTTTTTTTGTGACATTAGTTTAAACCCTTGAAATTCATGGGGGGAATGTAATAACGAAATGATTTTGAAACAGAGGTAGATTATGTAGAGCATCTTTCCATCTAGAATTTTTTAATGAGGTAACGGTGATACAAAGGTGAAACATTGTTAAAGGACAAGTTCACCTTCATAAACATAAGGATTGAGAGAATGTAGCAATATTAGTAGAATACATCATTGAAAGTTTGAGGAAAATCAGATAATCCGTTCAAAAGTTATGAATTTTTGAAGTTTTTGTGCAGTAACCACTGGATGAGAAGACTACTGCAGTGTATGAATAACTTAGATGTCACTTGCGTACAACAATATAAGGAAAATATAAAGAGAATTTCACAAAATTCCATCTTTTGAAAAAAGTACACATTCCCCTGACTCGTTACCGACAAATGTTATGGGTAATATTATTCCCCCTGCCTTTAGAAACAGGCATGTCAAGTGCTCTTTTATTATGCGAAAAAGTGAAAATATGTTGAATTTTCTTTTACATTTTCTTTATACTGTTGTACGCATATGACTCACAAGCTGTAGTAGTCTCCTCATCCAGCGGTTCCAACACAAAAATTTTAAAAATTCATAACTTTTGCATCGATTGTCCAATTTTTCTCAAACTTTCACTGATGTGTTCTACTAATATTGTTGCATTCTCTCAATCCTTATGTTTATGAAGGTGAACTTGTCCTTTAAGGTGTCTCAGGAGGGTCAGAAGTAAAGGTTGTTAAACTGAGTGATCTTGTCATTCTACAATTGTACTCTGATATTAGCGATTATTCTTTCCCTGGATGATGCTTTAAGGGTGACTTTAACCCACCAATACCTGGCAAATGTGTTTGGTTGATATCCTTTACGAAGCAGTTACTCTAAAAATTTCATGTTAAAATACTGAACTGGGTGCCCACTGTTTGCTGCATACCATGATTTCATGATGAAATTTCATATGGGGATGAATAGCTGCTGGTATAACAATGACATTGTCTTGTAAGCTGTACTTCACAATTCATCCAGGCTTTTGTATTGTGATGTTTATGTTTCATGTATTTGTTGAAATGTGGAATATGGAACAATAAAAAACAAACAAAACAAAACATAGGCCTGCATCTAAAACTGATTAAACTGGCATCCTTTTGAGTTATAGAGACTGATAGCATCACTTTGAACTCTTTCTATTTTTGATAAATGTGTCAGGCATCCCCTGTGGTTTACAAGGAAGCATTCTTGGGATTCTCATGCAACAGTAAAACATACAGGTAGACATGTTTATTATATTCTTTCCAAATACCCTTAGCTTTGTCCCCCCCCCCCCTCATTTCATGTAAATAAGAGCTACTCCTTTTCCATGCACAGGGTCTTATTGTTTTAACACTAACAATGTGACCTATAGTATCTGTAAAAGTGTAAATCACGTTTTGAGGTGAACTGAATTTGGGCAGTATATTAGTTGATACACCCTGAATATCTAGTATCCCTGTCTTTTTTATGGCTGCTAAAAATAGAGGACAATTGTATGCTCTACAGAAAGAAGGAATCATTACAAATGATACTCAAGTCCCTTTGGCATGGACTTCAAGTAGTGAATGGCAATAAGTTGCGTAGGGAGAGGGCCAAGCATAGGATCTAGAAATGGCTATGGCTGTGATTATCTAACTTGAGAGAGAGAGAATAACATTTCAAAATGCATTTGGAATGGTGTTTTTTTAATGTGGTTTGAAACGTGATTCTGATGGTGCCACGTTTATCTACCCATTATACGTGTAGAATCACGATTTGAGTGTTGTCACTGCTTTGAGCAGTTCAACCCAGGAAGCAGAGGTCAACTGAGGCCTGTGTTGTAACCTTGCAGGTTGGATGCTGCGTGGAAGCTGACCTTGGCAGCTCAGAGATATAAATGCGTTTCAAAAAAGTGTCGCACTTATCTACTCTCAGAAAGGCGATCATGGTCTCAAACACATTTGAAATGTCCCTTATAGAATGGCATTTCTAAACACGTTTGAAAACACGGTTAATTGTGTTGAATATCTATCACCTGAAAATGCCTCAATCACACTTTAATAGGATCATGATTCTGCCTCAGAAAACTTTAAGATAAATACACTTTATGTCGTTGGAAAGTAATCAATCATGAAGCTTTGTCAAAGTGACAAATGGAATGAGATTAAGAACGAGTATCCCCCTGACTCACTGGAATGGCAGGGGCTCTTGGAGGCAGGTGGAATGATCATTTAATTATTGAAGTGATTCATTGCGACTTGGAATAGATGACCGTCGCATACTTTTCATACCATTTCTATAGTGGACCCAGTCTGCAGTAGAACATATCACTCTGATGAGTAGAGACATGGAAAGGGCATTATCTCTATAAATACTGACAAATTGATGGCATGTGAATGCACATTTCTTTAATATCTTTCTCCCCTAATCCCTCCTTTTGCTCTCTTCACCTATTCTATATATATGTCTACGCATCTGTCTGTCTGTCTGTCTGTCTGTCTGTCTGTCTGTGTTCTGTGTTTAGTATGTGAGACATTGAACATATTTCGTTATATGTTTCACAGCCTTCTTAGTTAGCACTATTCTTTAATTCTATCTTGCATACAAAATTGATCTTGACAACCTGATATCCTGCAAAAACATGTATTGTGTGTAACCTATATGTGTATTGTATCTATGTATCTGTTTACTCATCTGTCTGTCTGTGTTCTCTGTGTAGTATGTGAGATATTGAATGTATTTCATTATATGTTTCACAGCCTTCTTTATAGTTTGCACAACTCTTAAATTCTATTTTGCATACAAAATGGATCTTGACACACTGGTTTCCTGAAAAGAAAATTACTGTGTGCAACCTTTGAGAGAAAGATAGTTCTGTGAAAAGGAGAGGTGGGGGAGAGGGGGGAAGGGGAGAGGGGGGAAGGGGAGGGGGAGGGGATGAAAGGAACTGATGTGACACACACTGCTTGGTAATCTTAAGAATTATGACAAAGTGGAGGCTGTGATGCCAAGGATAAAATGAGTTGCTTCCTCTTAGAATTAGTCGAAGCAGAGAAGGAAAAAAAAAGATGTTTCTACTTCCTGACAACTGAGGAGCAAGTTGGATAGTGACCCCTCTGTCTTTTGAAATGATGGTATGAGAGGATGAAGGAAAAAAGGTCATCTGACAGATGAATAGTAAACTTAGATACAAAAAGAAAAAGCTTAGCTCACTCATTCTGGTGTGGAAAAAAATGGATATTATTAGAGGATGTGGCATTCTGCCAGGGATATCTTTACAGCATGTTGTGCTGTTTCATTCTCTCGTTCGTTCCTGTGGGAATGTCTTATCAGAAAACAGAACATAAGTCACTCCACTGTTACTCATTTTACACACCAAACATTCATGAAGCTTATTAAAGGTAATGAATGCCCCATTCAGACCGACCTAGCCCCCATCAAGTTACCCATTGGAGTCCTGTTGGTTTGACATGGAGAATCCTAATCATTATCAGCGATGAATTGTGTCCACATTTGCAGCCAAAAAAAATAAAAATAAAAATCAGAAGCAAAAAAGATTTGATCCTCTGCCAGCTAGCCCTGAGTGCATGCAACCTAAACAGTACCTGGAGTGCAAAGGCTGCGTTAGTATGATTTTGCATTCTTAGAAGCACTTATTTGAGACATGGTTTGACAGAGGAGCATTTATAAGATTTTATAGCGAGCATGTTTCTGGCTCGCTCGGACTGTGCCGTTCTGCATCTCATTATGTGCAGCATGTCCCTTTGGCAATTAGATTGGTCAAACAGGGCATGAGCAACTATGACATCATTATTATAAACCATGTTTCAAATAAATGCATTTATAACTTTCATAACCTTGTTTCTAAGAATCACACCTCCACAGTGCATTTCAAAATCACATTTCAAAACTTTGTTTGTAATCACAACTACCGTTTACAGCAAAATTAAAACCACAGAGCATAGTTTTAGAACCATCTTTCTACCCAGAAAAAAAAAAATTAAAAAATTGCTATTTATGCATTCCAATAGTGCTCACTTCACCATCAGGCAGAGTACTTGAACTCATCAGTCTGGTAGAGGTGGGTTCAACAGGAGACCCCTTTCAGATTGAAGGAATGCAACAGGTGCACAAGGGGCACACCCATTCAAAATTTCTTGGGTGTGAAAAGGGTATGCAATATTAGTATTTCCCAGTGGGATATACTTCTTACACAGAATGTTGCCAAAAGTTTATCTTTTCATTGGATTATATGAAACATATGAAATTCCATTATCACGTGAGATATGAAAGAAGATATGTCAACCACTCCAGGAGAGAAAAAAAGAGGAAAAAGGGAAATGTATTTCTCTGTGAGTGAAAGAGAAAATTTATCAACATGCACTGCATGAAAAGAATGACTCAAATATTGTCACAGTGAGGCTATACAAATTTATACAAAGTACATGCCTTTAGGACATTTGTTCAATTGATCTATAAGTATAACATCAATCAAGTTTGTCTGATTTCTCTGAATATTTGCTGAGGTGTCAATTTTGATACCCGCCTTTAGGTATTCTTCACTTCAAGCTCGATTCTTACTTTCAGATACATATCATGTATCTTCATTCGTTTGAAAAGGCATCAGGAAATGACCGTGAAGATGTGGTGTATTTCGTGATCACATCAAAATGTATGATTCATGTTTGAAGTACATTATTTTTCAGAAATCACACCTTTTTCCTCACCCCCTTAATACATGCATGTGTAGAATGAAGGCGCCATGTGACCTCACTTGAATAGAACAGCAGAAAAATTAAAGGTTCACCTTCAGTCCCTTGTGCTAAATTACGAGATAGGTTGACGACAGTGTGACAAAATTTCAAAAATCAGGTTGGCAAATGTGTTCATGAACTGTTTACCATAGCAACCATGATACCTAGTCAGTGAAAGGGCATAATTTTACAAAACATACATGTATTCCGTCCACTTGACTTAATAGCCTATGCATTTGGCAGGGTACGGCCCCTTACTTCAAACAGGCACTAAAGCCCCTACATGTAGGCCTACTTAGTCACAGTTTTCACAGCTGTCATTGAGTTTTAGTCGCTCCAGGCAAACTTACATGTGGGTTTGTAGCACCTTAGGGGACTTGCCCAACCTAGCTTTAACCCTCCAGGCCCCTTTCATATAACATTCTGCATTTTCACTGGTGCAATAAGTGTCACCATGGCAACAGTTGGGCTGCAGCCTATCAGCCATGACCATTGAGGTTGTTGCTGTAATAGCTGCGATTATAGTATAGTAGATTGCAATGACTTGTTCCAGTAAGCGCACTCCTCTCTTGTTATGAATTGTTCCAGTAAGCGCACTCCTCTCTTGTTATGAATTGTTCCAGTAAGCGCACTCCTCTCTATGAAATGGGCTCCTGATTTAAAGGAGGAAATCACAGTTGACACAAATAGATAGTCTCTAGAGGATGAAAGGGATGACTTTACCTTTAAGCAAGAGAGAGTTTGATCATGACCTCAGTAGGCTGAATGTGAAGGGGGCTGTCTCCACAAGTTACTCCATGAGGGAGCCCTGTGGTTAGGGTGAGTAATGGCTCTCAAGTGTAAACAAGCACCCTACTACATGAGGCACCACATGGGTACAGGCAACAGTGGCATCGTTCCCACTCGTCTTTATTGTCACCACCATCTTTGTCATCAACATCATCATTATCATCATCATCATCATTATCATCATCATCATCATCATCATCATCATCATTATCATTATCATTATCACCATCATCGTAATTGTCATCATCATCATCATCATTATCATCATCATCATCATCCTTATCCTTGAAGTTTCCAAAGCATAAAATCACTGGAATCCATGGTTGCCAGAAGCTTCACATACATATTCTTTTTTTATTACAATGAAGATAACTATCATTAATGATAAGAGAAATTGCTCTCTCTTACCCGAGAGCTTGTTGACACTTTGCTTATTGATAGTTAAACTCATACTTTTTCATCAACAAGTACCAGTGGATGATGAAAGTCAGAGGCCTAATGGTAAAATGGTAAAATGCCCAGCAGGCAAGGTTACAGATAATTTTAATTCTATCATGAACTGGACAGTGCAGCTACTACCACAAGGAGTTAGGATATATGACTGTGTACAATGTTTATTAATTCAGTTAAAGACACACAACAATGTTTTATTGTAACTGATAGACATTAATTAATTAATTTGAACAATGTTTGATGTGCATGTTTACCTGAGGCTAGCTTGAGCATGTACAATTTGAGGTGTTCATCAACTCAGTGCTGACAGGGATCAGACTTACCTCAAATTTTCACTGACGTTGCAGAGAGGTTGCCAAGCTAGGCTTGTATGTACTACTGTGCTTACACAGGCTGTGCTGGGGGGGGGGGGGGGGGCATTATCATTTGTCATCAAACTTACTGTCTACAACTTAACCACAGGAAATCTTGTGGTTAAGAACATCAGGTTCAGTTGAAGAGAACTTAAAGTTAGTAAGTTATCAAAGTGAGTGTTCACATGGACTGTAACTTAACCATTTAAGGACAGGCTAATTTTGCTACAACATGCATATCCCATAGACACCTGCCTGAGTATTCCCAGGACTAGTCTTGAATGGGTTAAAGTTTAATGTGTTTGGGGCTCTACTATCATTGAAGTTGCTAGCTAAAAGTGACCTTGAGTGAAGTCAACTATATGAGCCTCACCAAAGTATAACCCATAGTAAAATGATTTCTGACTCATCCTTTACCGGGAGGAGAATGCTCTTTCTATTTGTGAGGGAAACTTGAGGCCTCAGTGTTTTGTATCACATCATGGATGGAAGCATCTAAAACTGTCACCCCCACTATCAATTTGATGACATAGAACATTAGTTTTCATCAAAGTTAGGATAAAACAGCGACACATGATTGCATCTTGATGATTTCGTGGAGAAGGAATTATTACTGGAATAGACCTTGCATAGCTTGTTTTTCTCTCTCTCACCAAACTGTGACAGAATCAGTCTTCTCTTTTATGAGCCTTCATCCTCTACACCAGATTTCATTTCTTCTTTTTTTTTTTACCCCATCAGAGTTGAAAGAACTAAGGAATTAAAGGGATGGTACAGTTTTGGTTGAGATGGGGCTTCAGGTTTCCAACTTCTTTTAGTGATAATTCTTTTGAGATGATGAGAAACCTCTTCTGAAATGTGAAAGAGCATACGATTCTAAGAGAAATTCAAAGTTTATTTGATGAAAATTGGTTTTGAAATGGCTGAGATACGTGTATCCAAAACAAAGCGACCCTGTCCTACCTTTTATTAGGTTCGCTTTGTTTTACTTAGTTTCCAGATATCTCAGCCATTTCAAAACCGATTTTCATCAAGTAAACTTTGAATCTCTCTTACATGCTCTTTAACATTTCAGAAAGTGGTTTCCAAGTATCTTGCAAAAATTTAAATGCTGAATTCTCACCTCAATCAATACTGCATTGTATACTATTCCTTTTCGAAGCTAAAACAATGAGCACAAAGTTATTCCTTGCAGTCTGACCCTCTTGAGACCTATCATCCCAAAATGTCACTGCCATTATAAATAAAGCGGTTGCCAAGGGTAACAGTAGATTTAAATTGTCACGTATTTTCTCCTACTCTGACACATCTTTTTGTCATGTTTTGATACTCAAGCACTTCCCAGTCAAGTACTGTATTGCAGTTGACTGATCAAACAAATTTAACAAATCTCAGTTGGTACTCTGCTGATGGAAAAGTTTGTTTTCATATGAAAACTTGTGTCAATAGAAATCTTGAAAGAAGCTCATATAGACACATTACTTCACGTACTGAATAGAAACATTTTGTCTTTGGAAAAAAAAGGATGCTTGTACCTTTGTCAATTTTTTTTTACCTACTGCTCTCTATTTACCCACCTATTTTTTTTCTCTCTCTCCTGCTTCAAGCATGCCCAGTCAGCTCTGTAGAGTAGTAGTTTGTGAAATTCGTGACCCAATAATTCTTCGCTATTCTCCCCCGCTGAGTGTTTTTACTTGTTTCATGTTTCGGGTGTCGCTCTCCTCCCAAAAAGACATTCCAGGCAACTTTTGTTTGGAGGTAACCCGTGGGACAATTGTCGGCATGTGATGAGAGGACAAGCAAAAGGGGGGGGGGGGGGGAAGAAAAGGAAAAAATTGCACGGCATGTGCTATGGTGTGAATTCGATGCAAGGGGTATTCAGTGTCTATGGAATATGTTATTGCACAGTTGAAATACATTCCCAAAGCTGCATATAATGTGCATTAATATCTGGCAAGCATGCAGTATGCAAATAAGTTCATGTTAATTCTGTGACACACACGCATGCATTGCTAGCCTAGCTCTGTGGGTGGAGGGGGGGGGGGTTAATTACTTAAAGACTAGGGTAAAAGTATGGGGATCATTTAGAAGGGGGCCTAAAGTATGTATAGTCCTAAGAATCCAGAGCTAGAATCGGGGTGAGGCTCTGGTTGATTTAGGGGGCCAGGCTCTGTGACGGCATTATGATTTGGAAGTGAACTCATTCGTTTTACGTATAGGAAGTACTGTAGGATTAAGGAGGGGATGATGGAGCATATGCAAATGAAATGCTTTCTATCCTTTTATTTTTGTGTAGACTCAATTCCAGCAGCAAAATCCATACATGGCCTAGCTGTGTAGACACTCTGTCTGAAGGGATGGTGCAGTTTTCTTAGTCTTTGAAAAATTTAATATGATTGCATAAAATATGGTATTCATTCTTTTTTTTTTTTACATGATTGTGTATGATGCAGACTTACAAGGCAATGACTATGTCAAAAGAAAGTGATAAATTGTTTCCTATCAAATTAGTAGGCCTATAAGATTACCCCCAATAATGCATATCAGACAACATATTGTACAAGAGCAGGCAAAATCTCCATTGTGAAGTGATAGTAGTGGCACAGTCCTATTTGATATAGGCCTACTCAGTAGATGCTACTGCAATGACACAGAACTACTTGTGACCAATATCAATACTCGCTTGACTTTGTAATGACACACCACTGTGCCAAAGTCCTATAGGCCTAATAGCCAAAACATTAACAAGCATGAATAATTTATGCTTTTCTTAGATTTCTTGTGAAAAATAATTTCTTTAAGATTTCTTTTCTTTTCTCTTCCTTGGAGCATAAAGCATGTCTTTAAGTTTGAGATGGACAAGTGTATGTACGGCTTGACGTCGAATCCAGATCAAGCACCCAAAAATAATTGTTATCTTTCTCCTTATATGAATTTGCTACTGGTTGTGAGCTCCTCTAAGTTGAGGCAGCCACAGCAGTATTTATCTGTAACAAAAGATTCCATCTCGCCAAAGCTTGAGAAATCAAGCATTTGATGGTTCCTTTATAAATTCTGCTATCGGGTAATGACCCACTGCAAGATACACAAAGATATCTTCTGCTGAGACTTGTATTGTGATTTTGAAGGACAAATGTGTTTTGTGAAAATTTTGTGAAAAATCAAAATCTAGAGTTATTAAAAGGCTTTTTGAAATTCTGCCCATTGTGAATAGATTTTTTTTTAATGAGTAAGTTTGGAATCTTGTATCCACATTCCTAAATTCCACTGACCTGAAGAGACAAAAAGATATAAAGAAAGCCCTGAAAGGTAAGATGAGAATTTGGATGGGATGGGCAAAGTGCTATTTATTTTGTTGTCGGACATATTCACTGAAAAAAAAAATAAATAGATTCTGAAGTGCCAGAAAACGAATAAAGGTGCACACAAATGGATTATTTTTAATGCTGTACAGTGATATATCGTGTAGTTCTTTTTCCAGCGGCTCTGACCTGAATAAATGACAGATTTGTTGAGGACAAAATATTATAGAGGGAAAGAAAGGCAAAATTCTTATTGTCTTTCGAAGGACATCATTTGAAAATACAAGGCCAACCTCTGGTCTTTTCTAGCAGCTGTGGTATAACATTTGGCAGTTGTGAACAGCCTGTCATGGGGCCTATTAAGCAATTTCTAGGGAGAAATAAATCAAAAGAGTGACCAGTTTTGGCATTCTTATTTCGGTGATTGCAGCAAGAGGTACAGCAGGGGTATAGAGGCAGATACCTAGCTAATTTTTGGTGAAGCGCATGGATTATATCTTTCCTTGAAGCAGTCATGTGTCAGTGAAAGTAATCTGAGATGTTGAGGAATAACTGCATTCCAGGAGTGGAGGAATGTTAAGGCACAAACTAAAACCAAAGTTTTAATCCATTCCTACATTTTATGGTGGATAATCATTGCACTCTAGCAGTACATTCCATAGTGAACATCCCAGAGCTAGAGGATTCGCCACTACTCCTGAGCTTACAGCCACCGAGAGCTTAGCTAGCTCTAGGTCTAGTCCTCTGCCCCCCCCCCCCTTCCCCACACTCGCTGAGAGTTGTCAGACGTCATTTCTCCAACCCCTGCCTGACTCCCGAACGAACGGCTCCCTTACTCAGTGGAATCCAGCCAGCCAGAGATTCTGCCCATGATAGCAGGCGTGGGGGGCTGTCATTTTGCGGGAGGGAGAGGTTGCCAAGAGGACGCGCTCAAACCAACGTTACCTACTTCCCTTTGAGACCGCTCGGACGACTTCTCGTTTTCCTGTGTACTTAGATGCATTGCAACAAGTGATGTGCACATCTGTGTTTATTCTATGCACCCATGATTTCATAAACCGCATTTCCATAAACTCGGACCAGTACTCAGCCACCTCCAACCCCATATTGTTATTTTCACACATTTTCATGTGATTCCAGCATCACCAAGGATTCTGAAAAATCAATATCTCAGGCAGGGGAACGAAACCACATGCAGCAGATTTCACAGACTCCTAGTGGACGGAAACAAAAAGAATGAGAAGTTTTCATTTCAGATTATTGATCTGAGCCTCGTTTATGCCGGAGACTATCTGGGAGTGCAGTGTTTTGAACAGTCTCTGTGAAGTGGATTTGTGATTTTGTCCTTTGCCAGTTACGTGTGTTTGATTCTCGTCCCCGTGGAAACTTAAGATAGATGCCGTCTTCATTCTTGTTTCTCCTAAGTTGAAGGATATTGTACGGACATCATGAGGAAGCTGAAGAAGTGGTTCATGCGTCACAAACGCAACCGCAACCCCAATGCCCCCGTAAGTAGCTGCGTGCCTGCCCTCTCCTCATGTATCATGATTGTCTGATAAGGCCTAATGTGTTTGAAAGGATTATTATCACACAGTGGATCTGTTGTTTTGGGGAAGTTTACGTCTATCTGTAGCAGCCATACATTCCTGAAACCTTGACAATAGTGTGGTCAAAACTAAAGAATGTTGAGGTGTACCTGTAAGTGAAAGATTATGAAGGATATGAATGACTATAGACCTTGTAGGCTGTTTCTCATCAAAAGATTGACCTTCAGGTCACAATCTCCTGAAATTGCAGTTGCTTCCAAATTTCTTGTTACGATGTATTTTAGATAAATACCTTCAGGTAGGGGATCTACTCTTTTGTAACATACCTCAATTGTGGGGTTAAATATATCTAAACTAATGTTTACCATGTGGTAAAGCTGTCTTACATATTTCAGTGAAAAGACTCTGGTTGCTAAAGATTCACAGAATTTCTGTTTTGTCAAATTGTGTGAAGAAAGCTGGTAGCTGTTGAAAGCTGTTTAGATGATGCAATAAGCTGATGTGATATTTATGATATAAGTCTGTTTGCAATTTAAGACATTTTACCCCATGGCCATTGGGAATAAGGATCTTGTAGAAAGTCTGGATATTTTAGTATCTGTTCGGGATAAACAGATAAACTGCAACATGTCAGTGTGGAGTGTTCTTGTAGAAAGGCTAGAATGTTGTAGAGTGCTCCTAGCTCATAGAGTGAGTGACTGCATTGATTTCACATCATCCTGCTACTTTTAAGTCTTCTTGTTGTTGTTTGTCAATAGATATTATTCTATTGTCACTTCAATGGGCTAGCCATCCTTGTTGACATCGATGTCAAATGTCAGAAGGGTATTGCTGTGTCACAAAAATTGTCCCATTCCCTTGAACAGATGCATTGAGGTGCAAGACAGGATCCCATAATATTGCCTGTCAATGTAACAGGTACCATCTCTGTTTGACGTGTGCCCAGATTGTCAGTGGTGACTAATGCGCAGTAGCACATAAGGTTTACATATCGCAGTGCTGTTACGTCTTGCGGCGATAATGGAGGAAAAAAGCATTGATGGACATTGAGGGTATGACGAGCGACAGTAAGGAGCAGTTGGCCGTTACCTATCAAGGCTTTTCGCTACCCTTAATATCAGAACAATGACAAACTTACAGGGAGTGAAATTGAAATGCACTTTTGTAGCTCTCAGAGCAAGAAGGACCTTGTATTCAACTTTAGACCCCCATCCTTCCTTGTGGCTACTGTCACTGATTGAGCCACATGTGCCCTCCAGGGCTAAAAGGGTGTGTCTGTGTTCAAATCATGTGTTTTGATGATTTGTCCTTTTAACATATACAGAACTTTTATGGAGTCGTATTTCTTAATGTAATACTCTTTTAACAAATAATTGTAATGTTTAACATCCATCAGTCACTGTAAAATATACCCTTTCTGAGCTCAGAAATTACTTTTAGACTCAATAAGCCTTAACATATGGGTTTGAAATCAGTGAGTATTCTAAAAAAACAAAGAAAAAACAGACACAAACATGGATAGTTCATGGTACTGAAAAGGATTGTGGTGATTTTACATGGGTGAGTTTTAAATAGAATTGAGCCAATTGATACTCCATTTATGGAATGTTTAGGACATGATGACTGTCTGTCATTAGTTAAACAAGACAGAAGAGAGAAAAGTCCTGCAATCAAACCATTGTTTTTCAAATATAGCCTGTCCATCTGCCTGCAATATATTTAGGCATATTTATGTCTATGTACATATAGTAGCTTCAGAACAATGCACTGTACAGTATTACTCTCACACTCAGTCCTTAGCTATGGATACCATAATTGTTTCATTATCTACTGACAATACAGATATAAGAATATGAGATAAGATGAATTTATGCTTGCAATAAATTATTACTAGATATTCATTCTTTAAATAGTTGTGAAGGGCGTTTATCCTTCTGTTTATTGGCAACAAATGTGAAATCATATAATGCAGATGTGGAAGCAAAACAAAGCGCTGAGCTTCAGTCTATTCATGAAATGACAATTGTCAGTCACAAACATATTCAGTGAAATGAAAGATATCCTGAGAAGGATCTTACTCTGTCAAATCAAAATAATTAGAGGCATGCTTGCTGCACCGTGATGAGGCAAGTTCAGTCATTTATTTTTCCTGTCATGGTAGGGCTGAGGGAATGTGCTGGCAGGAAAAGAAAAACGCAAAGATGGAAATCGAGTATGATTTTGTAATGTGAATTGGGCAGAGCCTTTAACCCTATAACTGCAATAAAAATGCTTCGGCCGATATTATCGGCCCTATTTTGATTGACAGATTACTTCAAAGGCTATGACACTACCACTCTATAAACTCATTTGTGATTGGCTGACAGTGTAAGGAAACGATTTCCAGCGTGAAAAAAGTTGCCCCACCTTTAACCAATCAGGAAAGCTTTCTCAAAGTCCAAGAAATTGTGGTGGCCCCGCCCATGTTCATTTGCATTCAGACTGCAATGTATTGTGTACAGTTTTGCCATGTGTGGAGAACTTACACGAATCTGTATATGTGGGACTATCATAGAGATCGCCGCGAGCGGTGAAAAGATCGTACACGTGGGTCAATTTTCATCTATTTTATCTAAGTCAAAATAGTAAAACATGAAGTGAAAACATTCAGATTAGGGATTTCAACATCTCTAAATTCTGTGAAGGGGTATAGTTTCAGTAATATCGGCCTCATAAATGATCTGAAGAATAGATGAACACTGCACATTCGGTGCAGCAGTTGCAACTGTTAACTCAGCACTAACAGCAGTGCAGTGGGTCTCTAGTTAGCCGGGGCCAGCGGGGCAGGTGTAAGGAGCAATAGGGTTACAGTAGCTTCCTGCTGGCGGCCTGAAGCTATACAGTCTTGATGTTGGGGTATGTTTGACTGTTTATCATTATTACATGATGAAACCGTCACTATGCGAAACTTCAGTTCAATGCAGGTTTATCATAGAGAAAATGACTGCTGTGATAGTTAATTCTGTTTCAATGAGGAAAGTGCAGAAAGCCGTAGACTAGCATATGATGATCAACTGGAATGCATGGACACTCCAACGTCGATATTTTCAATAACATTTTTTATCCTTAGATTATCTTATCATTATGGCATTATCATAGCACAAGATTAATATAAATTTGAAAGAAAAAAGCACAATTCAATTTATATTTTCAGCTTGACAAGATTCAAACAAGCTTTCTACGGTTTGTCTACTTTCAGGCCAACATCACTCACAAAATCAGAAATTACACAAAATGCGTGAAATCTACGTTGTAATTGCCACAGACTTTTGTTCATAAAATGAAAAGTACTGATGCTATTGATGAAAAAATCATACCATCTGAAAGCTGCATAAATTCTCTACAACATCTATGAGACCTTTTTGTGATGCAAGCTCATGTTGTGTGGAAAAATGAGGTGGTAACATGTAGAAATAAGTCTGCATTGATAATTATGTGACATAAGAGGGCGTCCTACTTAAAATTGAAGTGCGCCCTCACTCAGATTATCATGGAAAATGAAAGTTTAGATCATAAGCTTTCAAATGATGTATAACATGACACATTAGTGTCAATAATAATAATCAGAAATGGCCATCAACAATCTTGTGTCTGTGCACTGCAAAGTGTCTGAGCAGTCTGGCTACGGCGTATGTGACAGATATAGGGTTAAAAAAAAAACTCACACACACACACACACACACAGGCACCCTTTTCATCTGTAGTGTTTATCACCTATGCATTTGTCATACCTTGGGTTGTGTAAACCCAATTAGATGCAAATTATGCCCAACAGCTGCTATGAGGAATATAAATCCGGGAGATCACGAACCCATCAAAGAATTGTGGAGAGCATCGTGAGATTAAGGAAACAATGATTAGTCATTATCCAGTTATCACCTACAGGTGTTGTGATGTGGTGGCAAGTGACAGATCTCATGGCATATCACATCACATCCATATCCCCCCCCCCCACCCCTCCCCCGCTTCTTCCTCTATTTCCTTTCACCATCTAAAGTAGGTGTGTGGGATATTCAAGATGTTTATATATGCTCTGCACACATACATTTGTAGAGGATACTTTTTATTTTACTTTAGCCCGTTTAGGACGAGTCCCAAGTGTACCTGGGCAAGTGTCTATGGGAAATGTGTGTTGTAGCAAAATCAGTCCATCCTCAATAGGTTATTGATAGTGAGTGGTCCTCCCAATTGTGCAACTTAATATGTGATTGTCACATATTCCAATCATTTAAAATGACAAATGTAGTGATGACATTACTGGTAAGATTACAATGTAGCTGCAAAATAGCAGCCGCATGGTGGTACTGACTGTACAGTCAGGATGGTGATAAGAATGATAATGACTATAAAAAATAAGCCAGAAAAGAAACACACTTTTGCTGCAGTTATATTGCTATCCCAATATAGCCCTAAATGCTTGGTGAATCTTGTTAGAAAGAGAGATGTACAAGAGATGAGAACATGATTAAAAATAGTCTTTATCATATTTTTACACAAGAAAAATTTAATGTCTCAGTGTTGAGATAGAATATCAATATCCCACTATGATAATTTGTAGTGAATGTCAAAGAAATTAAGGGAAGATCACATCTCCTAGTTCGTCAAATCAGTTGAACCAGGGAGGCAGTCAAACTACATGTATATCACCAGTAACTGTGTATTTATGGATTCTCCTGCAGACAATCTTTACAGAGTCAATATATTCCATGCAACAACAACAGCATCAGTGACAAATTACGGAGTTCAGAGTAAGGGTGACACATTCTCCCCCCCCCCCCATCTTATATGAGATAGCTAGAGCAGTGTAAGTTGCTTAATTAGCAGACCAGGAAATGATCCAAGCATTTACAGCTCGTACCCCCTGTCAGAAACGACTCTGAAGGGGCACTGACACTTGTCACCATCAGTCACCAAGACACGGACTAGCGAGTTGTCTCTACAGATATTCAGAAACAGATTAACTTGTCGTAGAGAGAAAGTGTTAATAGGGATAAGAGGAAGATAGAGAGAGAGATGTCTTAGATGTTTTGAAAGAGAAAGAAGACCTTTTGCTGGGCGACTTGGAGATGTGATCTGAGAGATGCTAAGTCAGAATTAAGCCCTTAGATGAGGAATGAGATATGAGCGGGAGGGTCTGATACCCTAAGAGTCCATATAAGCCTTTCTGCATGTGATGATACTTTAATCGATGCGCCTCTCTAGCGTGGATGATCAGAATTGGGCTCCAGCTGTAAGCCCTGATCAAGGTGAATTTTGAAACTTCTGTCCCCCTCGCAGACGCTCCTTGATCGAGATGTCGCGGGAGACGCGCTTTAGCGAAGATTTGGGGAAGGAAGGAAGTGAAATATTAACGTTACCCAGACAACGGTCTTAATATCGAGACCGTGCCAAAACAGACAGTGTTGAAAATGAAGCAATTATCAACCAAAACGCATCAGGCTTGGAACAGATGGGCGGTGAGAATGATTTGCTGCAAAGAACTGATATTGATCAGTCCTTATTATGCCTTTGTCACAGCTGTTGGTGGTTGTTCCTATAGGAAGGTTGTCTGTTCAAAGTAGTGTCTCTGATTTGCCAGCCTGTTCAAATCCACCTGTGCCTATAGCAACTGGCATCAGAGTAGACCTATACCGCGTGCCAAGTCTGGACGCTCATCCTCACCATGAGGACAGAATCCCATCAGGAGCGATCCTGAAGACCGCTCCACAGTTGTTGTTATTATGCCACAGACCAATCCTACAGGAGTTTGGTCCACAGAGTCACCTGGCTAACACACCTTTATTGTGGCAGGTGTTCATATAGTGATGCAAGATGATAAAATCTGAACCACCTCAACACACTGAGGACAAACTGATTTTGTTTTAATAGGCATTTCCTATAGACATCTGCCCGAGTATACAGGGACTAGTCTTTCACGTGTTATGAGGCATAGTCATTGAAAATTAGGAGTTAGATCTTACATCACAGTATGAACTGTAGAGCAAGAAGTAGGCCTGTGCGTACAATAGGACTATTTGATGCATAGATGGTGATATTTAAGAATGTTTTCAAAATGCCCATTTATACAGCAAACTTTAATTCTGAGCTCAGCGGAGCTATGTTACAAAAGCTTGAAAAGGATCTATGCCCTCTCTCGATTAAAACTTTTAATCTAACAGAAGTGGTCTTCCAGCAAAGTAAAGTAACATTCTACAGAGCATCCTGTACAGCAGTCAACAGAGAGAGAAAGGTCAATGTCTTTCAACACAAGTAAGGGAGTAATGGCAAATCACCTGGGGGCTAACCAACAAATGGCTCCCCACTGTGTTGAGAATGTTTTCCCTTATGTTATCTTGGAATGTCAAAATGGCTTTTGGTCACAACAGGATTAACTACAAAGGAATTTTCTTTTTTCTTCACGGGAGAAAAGTGCCTGGATTTCTCCTGATTAGTGACTTCATGGTTTTTTTTTCTTAAAAAAAAAAAAACATTTTTCTTTTAGTTTTCAGTGGGGTAGATGGACTAAAAATGCTTATTCATTCATTTGATTATTGATGAATATTTAAAATTTTGTTATCTTACTGTCTAATCTCTGTATTTGATTAATGATTAAGTAATTTTTTTCTTTGATTTGCATTATAGTGTAAATTCTATTTCAGTGATGATGTAGAAGAACCTTCATAATTTCTTTTCCAAGTTGTGTAAATCTGACCTAATCTAATGAGGAGGATTTTTATGCCTCTGCCATAAAGTGTAGCCAGAGGCTTCATTTTTTTTTCAATTAGAAAACGTTAATAAATAAATTTTAGTAAGCTTTTATGTTGAGGTACAGTTATTAAAATTAGAGGAATAAGAGCTTTATTTGGACAGAACATATAAAAAGAGTCAGCATTGAAATAGGCTAATTTAGTGTCAAAAAGTGTTTTATCATATTGAGTCACACAATGCCCTTTGTAGTAATTGTACATTGAGCTTGTGACAGAATAGCAAAGTAATTGTAAAATTTATGCCATGTGTTCACTGAAGTGAATTCCAAGTGGTGTAGGCCTACAAGCAATCCACTCAGAGAATTTATTCAGCTTCTGGAATCCACTGCCACCAAGAATCGTGCAGCTTGATATGTTGAAGAGCAGGCTGTCACGTCACTCGCAGCTTTCAATTTAGGTAGATGTTACGATCAATATCTAATACCGATCTCGCTCTCTGCTTTGTGCATGAGTGCATACGCTGGATTCAAACCTGAACTTCAGTGCCTGGCTATAGGCATGATGGGATATGGTCTAATTTGTCAAAAATACCCTCTGCGCATTGTTGCCCACAATATGTTTGAGCAATCTATTATTTAAAAAGCAGTTGGGGCTCGTTATGCTTTCAAAAGTTCATGGCCGAGTTGATTTTTGTTTCTGAAAGTCAGTGCAATGGGTCTCTTTTGTTCATTTGTATTTTTATCGTTGGGCTTTCGTCAAACATCTCGTTACCATTGGCAACCAGTCCGGAAACGATGCCAAAGATAGTTTGAAATACTGGTCCCGAGAGAGTAAGCTAAGATAGTGATGAACTCCATGTTGATTTGAATCAATGAAACGACAGATCAAGAGGGAGACATGCGGGCAGAATTTAAATGCCAACCTCACTAGTCGGCTCTGTGGAGATAGATGTGTTTTTATTGAGCTGCTTAAATGATGGAGCTGTGATATTAAGCAAAAGGGATGAGCTGAAATGAGGGAAATATATGACCCAGGAATGGCAAGGACATAGAAATGATGGAGTTAACAAGATTTTGATGACAATTTGACTTGCGCCATCATTCAGACTGTTTTTGCTTGTTTTGTTTTGTTTTTTTTTTTCTGATTGTGATACAGTATGTTTGTAGCTGAGTTTCAAGTGTTTGTGATTCTGTGCATTACTTTTTTTTTAAAGACAAAGTAATGAAAATTCCTAAACATGTGAAAATGAATTACCGGTGCCCTTGATCACTGAAAACAATCAGTTGCACTTCTCCAAAATAGATTTGTAATGTCAGGCAGCGATTGCAATTTGCAGTGTGAGGACTGAAAGGAATATAATGTGTGTATATACTTCATTAAATTTCAGCACATGCCACTGAACTTTTGGATCAGTTAGCCTTTGTTCAACTTGTAGCTTGAATGTAATATCTTTAAAAAAAAAGCATTTGCAAATGGTGCACATATGTTATTTATTCTGTTGTCTACATTATCAATTCTTTTCTCCACACGAAATAAAAAGTATGATGGAACAGAAACCTCCAAATACCATGGTGATGTTGGTTGCTTATTCATGTAGGGCCTATAGACTCAATGTTACTCTAGTATGACTCAATTTGAATAGAGGTACATGAGATTTTATGATGTCAATAAAAATAGATTTCCTACTGGCTACATTAAGAAGTTCAATTTAACAGTTTAAGTGATGGTCAGTCAAATTTCAGACAGTAAGCATGATTTTCTCTGAAAGCAAATCACTTGCATACTGTACCAGATCCATAGGATTTATTCCTACATGTACAGTTGTACCTGGCATGGATGTATTGATTCTGCTTTGATGTCGAGATACATAATCCTTATTTCTTATGTGAATTGTGTTACTGATTGGCAAAATGAGAATTTTTCAAATTAGTATAAAGACAAACAAAATATCATCACACATTTACTGGGTGAAAATCTTTGAATTAATTCATCTTCATACAAACAGCATACTTACCAAGAGCCTTGGAGAGTTAGAAAAAATGATGAGGTGAGATTTGGCATTTATGCAACATGACTACAAAAATTCCAGTATCAAAAAGCAAATCCACTCCAAAATTGTATCAATTCCGTAAGAAAAAGAAAAAAAAAAACCCTGCCGAACAGTGCAAAAATTATCAAAATTGGATAAGAAATGAGGAAGTTATGACATTTGGAAATTTCAGAATTTTTCAGAAAACTTTTTTTTTTTTACCAGTCGTTATGAATATTTAAATCAGCAAGTTGATGATGTGAAGGAATGTGAAATGTCAAAATGTCACACATGTATCTTCCTTATTTCTTATCTGATTTTATCCATTTGGAGAACATTTTGTATTGTAAAGGGATTTTTGTTCTCTTTCTTTCAGAGTGTATTTATTTTGGGGTGGATTTCCTCTTTAAGTAATCAGAAGGACAAGTAAATATTTGAAAAACAGCATAAGCGCTCTCAGTGACAAGCCAGCAGACCTTGCATATGACATATGTAAACAAGCATGTTGCATCCTCCTCCCCCCCCCCCCCCCATTGAATGTGAAAGACCCAATGGATATAGGAGTGCATATACCATTTTAGAAGCAAATGATGATCTAGAAAACTGTTTTACTGTAAAACGAGGAATGTTCGCGTGCATTTTAATTTCGCGAATTTCGCAAGAGCAAAAATTCATAAAATTAAAATGCATGTTAAAGTTCTTGTCTACATTATATGCATTGATGATTGAATGTTAGAGGCAACTCACGAAAAAGGCCGTCGGCTCCAATTAGCGAAAATTTCATGCCACGAAAATATCATGTTTTACAGTATATCCAGGCAGAGAATATAGAGAGGGAAGCCATCAGTGTAGTAGCTCTGACCTATGTGGGCTGGATGACACTTTAAAGAGACAGAGATTAGGTATGCATGGGAGTCTAATAGGAGAGAGAAATTCCTGTCGAGGATTTATTCTAATTGACCTCTGGCGGGATTAACTATAATTACAAACATGTAGCATGCCGGAGTGATATCACCTTGATTTGAATTATATTTTGCTAGGGAAAGGGAGAGAGTGGGCAGCTCAAAAGCATTATTGGTCATGGCAGACTTGTAGCATTAGGCAATTTAAGCATTATATGGGAGAGGGTAATTAGAATTAAACATAGGGAGTGCAGTAGCTCATACTGATACAAAGAATCCAAGGCTTATGTATCTGATGTGAATGGGGGGAATGTCAAGCTGTCTGGCAGCACTCATTGGTTGAAGACCATTTCCATTCTTTTCACTAGAGTCTGGATGAATGACCTCTTCAATTGGGCATGCTTTGATAAGAATGGTATTGAATGTATTCAATTTTGATTCAAAGGTAGCCACAGACATATTACACCAGTCTTGTAAATCGAGCATTTACTCGTAATGATATTCAACTAATTTGCCAGGATTAGACTATTGGGAAATGTTAGTGGAGCCTGTAGTTATATAAACCTTGAGCCTTGGGTTATTTTGCAGCAGAAATGGTCCTATTGTCCTTGGTATCACTGCGCCTTTTTGTCCTGTTGGTCTTTTGCTGCAGAAATTATTGTCTTGCCATCATTAAAATTGGCAACTCCAGATTGTACTGCATACTGAGTAGTCTACATCACAGAACGATTAGATGAAGTGATTAAATCTACTCATTATCCACAAAAACAGAGCCTAGATTTAGAAACAAGAAATGCCTATTTGATATTTGAGATGGAAAATGTTTACTAAATCTGTCTTCTGATATGTACAGCCATTTTGAATGTCAGTCATAAAGTTGCCTTTGGAAGAAAAATCATTTGAGGCTGTTAACGATTTGGAACCAAATGAAAAACAGTATATTTAACCAACACATGACTCAAATGGAAGTCCACCCTGTGAAATATCAGTTATGAATAATATTCCAAGTTGTAATAAAAAGATACTGTATCATACCACAAAAATTTGATATCTTGGAATTGATGGTTTAGGTATGCATAATGAAGATGTAATCATAGGTATCTTGATTATATTGACTGTTGTTCCTTTTCAAATCAACCACAATGAACTGTGTGCATCTTCTACCTTATTGATATAAACAACATAATTTATGCTGGAGATATGACGGCATGTATTGAAAGTTGGATTTCTGCCTTTGGCCAAACCTGTACGTCTGGTCTGAATATTTTTTGTAGGTGTAGGGCTAACATAAATGTAGCAAAAGTCAAATCAAAAAGAGTAGGTCCCCTATACAGTTTGTCAAGATATCTAAAAATAGCAACAATAAAGACTAATTCCTTTAAAGTGCTGACAATCAATCGAAATCACATGTCTCCCCTTGTGATCAGCTTACAAAACATGTTTTGCAGTTTTTGGTTCATGTTATGCAACATCACAGCAATGGAAAAAAAAATAAGCAAGCTGAATGTCTTTCATTCCATTGTGGGAGTACAAACTAAATGTCAGGAGATTCAATCAATCTTGTCAAGTCTACAAAGTATCACCCCCCCCCCCCCTTGAAAGAAATCAGAATACAAACAAACATCAAATTTATATAGCAAGAGAAATGAAAAAGGAGATCAAAAACAAGTCTCTTATTGAGTTAATCAAACATGCATGACGTAAAAGTGTGTCTTTTGTGGTTGCATGACAAATTGTTCTTTCCGTGGGAGGTACAAGTAGTGCTAACCTCATATGCCGTGGAGCTCACCAGGCTGGAATTAAATTGTGTTGTCCCGAATTTCCTCGTATTTGTAGGATATTTGCTGAATTCCTGCCACTCTTGCCCAGGTAGAGAGAAAAGAGAGTTTGGTGAAAGGATTGCTGAAGGTGTTATGATAAGGCTATTGTTGGAAGGAATGTCCCCTCTTATGAGACATTGTCCTTCCTTTATTTCGGTCCTTGGAGCTCAGAGTAAGCCCACAAGGATACTTTGGCATTAGCCGTGTTACTCCCTTCGGGAGGCATTTTAAACCACTTGGTAACAAATTTTAAGTGGAGTGTGTTCAAGGTGTGATGTGAATTCTGCCATAAAAAAAGGAGCTTTAAACTTTATCTACACAAGCAGCAGGATGCAGTTCTTAACTATATTTAATGGGAATTGGAGTAAAGAGTTCTCAGAGTCGAGTTCAAGGTTTTTTTATGGGTTGTAAAATGACTGATTGGGTACCCTGCAGAGACAGGGGCTGAAAGTGATGCCCATACATCATAAATAATTTGAAGTGATGGAAAATTTGTAGGTTGGGTCTCTCTTTCTCTGACCCAGATCACAAAGTCCACATTTTTTTAAAATCACTTTTAAGTAGAGAATGATTTACGGACTAGTAGTATTTTATGTTTCCACTTGTTTGTAGATTAAGACACCTTTATGTAATACGAATGCCCAAAGGTAACGTTTCACACCTTCAAGAGAGCTATCGGCCGTAGGTTTTCATTAAGCTTAGGGCCTCTAACTTTTCAAGCAATTAAAGTTCATGATAATAATTAGTATCAACACACGGAAGAGATGTGCTGATGTGATGCTGGACATTCCATCTACCCTAAAGTTGATGTCGCTTCTATCCTGAACAAATTTGCTGCTGTCAGAGGGTTATTTTAGGAGTGCTTTTTAAATTCTGCCTGGTATGTTTCATGGCATAGATTTTCACTTACTGGGTCATTAAGCAGTGCTTTAAAGGGGATGGCTAGTAACAAATCAGTGGGAATCAGTGGGAATGCTGAGGGATGATTGTTCCAATCCTTGTGGGATTTATTTAAGAGTACATTATATATCTACTGTTGTGTGAAAATTATTTGCTTCAGAACGGTCTCATATTCAAGTAATGTGCAGATTAATGCCCCGTCACTGACCAGGGACGCTTACCTGGACTGCACATTACTTGAATATGAGACCATTCTGAAGCAAATAATTTTCACACAAGAATAGATATAATAGTGTACTCTAAAATGAATCCCACAAGGATTGGAACAGTCATCCTCCAGCATTCCCACTGATTCCCACTGATCAGTTACTAGCCATCCCCTTTAAATGAGACTTTGTTTGCATATGATGGATAGTAAATATATATTTTTTGGTTTCATATGATCTCAAGAGAAAAAGCAAACTTTTAGACTTATTTATGTTTCTGTGCATTTGTGAAATGTGTCGGGGTGGGGGGGGGTGGGGGGGGGGGGAGAGTTGAGAGAGTGGTTACAGAACATTTTCCTGGCTTTATCTATCTTGTTTCCTTTAAACAATTCCCAGTTTGTCACTCAATCATGATGAAGTTAATGCTAGTCTTGAAAACAAATTTCAAAACCGTCGGCTCTAGAGTATGAAGTGATGATGCTACAGTCTTTTGTTATCTAAGTGTGGGTTGGGACCAGGTGCACACATAAACACTCGAGCCAGGTGAGGTTGTTTATAACCAGTTTTCAAGATGATGAATGGTGATGTGAAAACGCACTTTAAAACTACTTGGTTAACTTTTTGTCCGAAACTATAGTGGAATTTCATTATGGCTACATAATATGATTTTCACAATTAAACCTCCCCCTACAACAACAACAAGAACAATTTAGTCAATGTAAGTTGGCTCTGTGGGAAATGCTGATCGCGATTCCAACTGAAATCAGAAGAGAAAAAGAAAAAGAAAAACAACAACAACAACAACTAAAAGTAGATTTCCAAACTTAACTGTAGCCTTGGTGTGGGAAGCTGCATTGTACGCAAACAGGCATTTGTATGTTTTCCCCCGGGTCTGCAGTAGCCACTCTGCTGTCATGTGGGTTACAATGAAGGCCTATTTAGTCACAGACGGTGCACAAGATTTAATGCCTGTCTCGTCCGTGTTCTGTTAATAACAGATATTGCTTACTCTTCTTCTTTTCTCTCTTGTCTCTTTCATGCTTGCCTCCTGTTGACTACCATTGCTGTTGTCATCCAACAGGTGAGTACATTAATGTAATGTGTTCTGTAGTGTTTTTATCTATTTACTATAGCAGACCTCCCAACCACTCTGAATTTAGAGGAAAGAATCTGAATTTTGACCATTCCCAGTTCTTGTTTCAATAGGAGTTTCCTATCTTTCTTGATAATTTTACTATACACTCATATGGGAACTGTTTTTTCCCCTACCTTTGAGCCAAATCATCCCTATTTTTCAGTCAGAAAGATGGGAAAGGGAGTCTGCTATATTAATCATTAAAAGAATCTTGATCAGTATCGGGGAATACCCTTGAGGTGATATCAGCACATCTGAGCTTCAATCTCTTCCAGTGTTTGCTTTTTTTTTTAATTTATTCAAGATTTCATGCGTGTTCACAAAATAGGAATGCATACAAATGTATGCAAGTACATCTCATATAGCCAAGACAGAATATAGGCCTATACAATAAGTATACATTGATAAGAAGCAGTTACAGGATAGTATACAACTCCACTAAGAGAGCTACATTATTCAAGGTAACGAACACGCAAAGGAATTGCAACATAAGCTTAAAGCTTGAAAATCATTGCAACCCCCGTGCACACAATCTATATGCTTGCAAATAGTTTAAATGATACTTGATAGGAGTTGGGGGTGGGGGGGGGGGATTTACAAAGAGAGCATGGGAACATGAGGGGGAAAGAAGAAATGCATGTGTGGTGCCTATTTGTCCTGTTGGACATTGACAAGAGAGAGCAAGAAAAAGTTTAAAGTGTCAAGTCATTATAAGCAAATTATACTGATTAAATTGATTAAATTTCTCATAAATCCCATTCAAATGTTGATTTCAGGGGAAATATATGATCACAGCAAGTTTAATAGTTGCTGTAGATATCATTCTTTCATTTGATAGACCTTGTGGTGCTCAGCTCAAATATTGAACAGAATTCCAAAATTCCATTAAGATTCCATTAATGTCATACATTTGTATTATCAATAAACAACAACAACAGCAACAAAGCAAACAAGAGTTGTTATGCATTTGTGTCAGTGATATTTGTCAGTGGTGTGAGCAACACAGGCATACAAGTGTGTTAAACTTCCATCACTGTGATATCTTCATTTTTCATGTTTTGATTGGATTAAAAGCATCATCTCACCATCGTGCTGAACATTGTTGCATTAGAGTCACCTGGAAGATATACTATGTCTTCTGGAAGAAATTAGCGTGGAATTGATTAACACAGAGTATTGAAACAATCTTAGGCTATGTGAATTCTGTCATACGGGCCTCAGGATGCATTTGCAGCAAACTTTTCTGGCTAGAAACATGGTTTTGAAACCATGTTTTGTGGTTTACTATTTGTTGTAAGTGGTAGTGATTTAATATAAACATGGCTTCAACACATGATTTTTCAAATGCACTGTGGAGGTACAATTCAAAACCATGTTTCTCTAGAAAGAAGGTTTTGTATTTTTTTTAAACTGAAGCCGTGATCTCAAACATGGTTTAAATAACATCACAGTTGCTAAATTGCCCTGTTTGACCTTTTAATTGCCAAGATTATAGTGCACATATTGAGATGTGCAGTGGTACAGTGCAGCTACTAGCTAGCAAGATGCATGCTTGGTAGAAGCTCTTGCCTCGCTGACTGAACATGTTTCAGAACCATGTTTTACCTCCAGCTCCTTCTTTTTGTGTTGGAAAGGCAGCATCAGTAATTTCAGAGAAGCCAATTCCTTCAGATCTGACGGATATAGATTTGTTCGTCATGTTGCTTTGGGCTGTAGAAGTTTCCTGCTAGAAGAAAAAAAATCATAATATCAGATTAAAAGATGTAAGAGTCACCCCCCCCCCCCCCCCCCCACCCCCCCCCCCCCCAACCCCCTTAAGAAAAAAGGGTTCCTAAAATCAGCACCATACTGTTGATCCTTTTCTATGTCATCTATCAACCTGATGTCTGGCGCATACAGTTCTCCAGTCACGTACATTCTCTGGCATTCCAGCACGCATGTTTTCACTGTCGCCAGACTTTAACCCTTCCCCCTGTGTGTGCTTTTGACAAATCTCTCCGTCGTCAACTTAGATCGAGCACCCACTCGATGGTGAACTTACAACTTATGGTCATGTACATTTACATACTTGCAAGCCGTAATATTTGTGTTGACGTTGATGTTTAAGGTTGTGTTTGAGGAATTGACTCAAGTACTCGTGTTGTAGTACCTTCTTAATGAATGTTGCCATTTTGGGATAGCGGTTATGAGTCCCAAATGTATCTTGTATACTCACCTCTCAACCACTCTTAAAGTCATTGTCCTTGTTTGGAGATCTTGTCTGAAATCATTTCAGATGTTTGTCAATGTTTTCTATGTCTGGCAAGTTTGCTCAGAATTGCAGGAAAGAGTTACCTTGTGACATTTTGTTCATGACTGTAATAATGTGTTGGTCCAGAGCCTTTAGAAAATTGTCATTTTTTATGTGTCTTTTTTCTTTCTACAATACTGCAATGATGCTCTCTACCTTTGGGATTTCAGAATTGCCAAGCTGTGTCATCTTTGAGAAAAGTTCAGATGAAACTGGTGTGATGTCTAGTTGATGCATAGGCCAACGAGGAAGACCTTTAATCTCCTTTCATTTCTCTCTCTCTCAACTGAAGAGTCAAAGATTGGAGTACTTGGGACACTTTTATGGCAGGATGCAAAAGTGGAAGATAGAGGAAATGTAATTCAATTGGGCATTTTATAGCTCTTCGGTATTGCCCTTTTCAGACGAGTTCGCAGTCATTTGTCAAATGCCTGTAAAGTGTCTGCTGGAATATTCTGAGATTTGCTCTAGAGTGATATAGTAATGCCCAGCTACGATCCAGCGGGTACGGCAGTCACATGTGACCAGAGGTAAACATATTCAATGCCAGAGCGCTTTGTGCGTGCTTAGTGGGAAGAGTAAATAGTGCCTGTGTGGTGGAAAATATTGCTGTAAATAAGTGATTGTTGTGAAATGTGGATAAAACCTTGCGTCAGAAGATAAAAAAGAGAGAACACTCCTTTACCATTCATTTCCGGGGGAAGTGGAAATATCTAAACGCAGTGACGAGGTGCTCAGTGGTTGTATCCGTGTCGCTTGAGTCACTGTGCTCTGTTTGTTCCTGGGAAACTTTTTTTTTATTCGTTCATGATGTCAACAAATTCCAATCTGCATTCTTTGTTGGAATTTCTGAGTTTGCTTCTTTTTTTTTGCCTTATCTGCCTACATGTATCCTCAATGTCCCGTTCTTTGTTTATCATACGAGAAGCAAATATACACTATTGATTTGGGGAGAGAATGCAATAATTGTTTCTTTTTAGTCATGGGTGTGCTGGCCTTGATCATAGCATAGGTATGCATCAAAATAAATCAATGTTTTTTTGCTTTCATTGTCTTTTTTCAAACAAATAATCATTTAGAAGTTTTGTATAAAGCTAAGACTGGAGTAAGTTGTAACTTTTGATAAACATGTAGCTGACACACATTTAATGTCAGCTACAATGCATGGATGTTTTCACATTGATTGCAATGTTGTGGGAGAGAAGACATAGAAATTACTGTACCACGAGTAGGAAGATATTTATGCAGTAACTAGAGATCCTGTATTTGCATTTTTCTTCCCAAAAAAGTTTGGGGCAGACTATGGATATTTCGAGGAAAATCTAGGTAGCATAATCTTTCCAGGAACCACTGTACTTATATGCTCACAAAATGGCAAAAAGTAAGAGGAAAAACTGAAAAACAGTGCATTCTGCATTGTTGAAGCCATTCTGATTTGGTGAAGCCACTCTCGCGAAAAAGAAAAAAGCAGGAGAAACGACGTGAATAGGTCCCTGACGAGATTCCGACTGACGCTGGGGTTGTTGTAGGGCTGTCTTCTTCTGTTCTGTGGAATGCGGAGGCTCTCATCTTTTGTATTACCCTATTGTTTGGTCTTCTGTTGCCTGCCTATTGTGGCTGGCCCACCGGAGCAATGAAGTGTGGCCAGATCCACAGAGCAGTAAACATGCTAATAACCTTAGCATTAGCTCCATAATGCATCGTGTTGGTTGAGGAAAACGGGTTGTTCTTGTTCCCATTGACCCGGTCCAGTGCAGACTGTGGGTTCTGCAGCATATCCAATGGTCAGGATTAATTTTCCATGGAGATGTTTAGACCTGCTCTTGTATGTTAATTGGATAATTTTGTGCCATTGACTCTGTCACTCTAAGTTATTGTACGTGTGAGACTGGATTTTGAACCTGCAGCTCAAAGGTAAGAATGACCAAGAGAGTCCTGCACATTAAAAAGCTTTCCACGTTTGTGTAAATTTTTGATTCACAGCCGGACAAGTATTACAATACTGCATCTGGAAGCTCAGTGCAGAATTGTTGATGTGTCTTGTAAGCATTGCAATCAATATGTGAATGTCAGTGCCCATCGAGTTAGCAGTAAAATGATCATGTGAGGGTGAAAGTAAGGAACATATTTCGCCTAGACTCTTACTGTAACTTCCCTGATGTGACTGAAGCAATAGAAATGTGAAGACTATACTGGGGTATTTCACTGTTTAATCAGCTCTTCTCGGCTCCTACTCTCTTAGATGAATATCAAACAAATCCGTAGTTTGAGAATCACATGCAATCATTCCAAGTAAACCCAATTAAGTGAATCAGGAGTTCATATGCATTTGCTGTCATTCAAAGCCCACCCAGGGTTTTTCCCCCCTTGTTCACAGCTTTACTAAGTCTTGTACCAAAGTTATGTCACAAAGACAAATTATATAACAAATGCATTTGTAATTGCATTTCTGTCATATATTTCCATAATCTCATCAAATAATTATACCATATTTAATGTCCATATAATACACTTTGCATACAGTATACATGTACGTCCATTTTAGCTTGCCAAAATTTCTATTCAAGTACTAAAGGCATGCTTGGTACAGTGTACGTGCTGGTTTACATGATCTAGGATTTGTTATAATCAGTTTCATCAAATATTCACAATAAGATCAGCTTATTTTGCATAAATATTTGTTTTCTGGACAGTTTGCTTTTGAGTACAAGATGAGCTTGAACATTCTATTGTATAATCCATTTCAACAATAACTCACCCTATGGCTCTAAACTGCCACATACTTTACTGAATAGAATTATGATCTATGACCATTTTGTGTGTGTGTGTACATGTGTAAGAATGCCTTTGAATGCAGTGCCACAAAAGTCCTGCAGTATTTGAAAGCACAAACAAGTATATAATAGGGCTATGTCGTTATATCAAATTCTCTTACTGTCACTACTGCCATCTTAAGATATAATATCATCAAGTTTATTAAGTGGACTACAAAGTACTGTAAAAGTGGATATTTTGGCGCGACTAATTTTTCGCGCTTGGCCGGGTCAGAAGAGTTTCGCGTGTTTTTGATTCCGCGGAATCTAGACATGACGCACAGGAACATATGGCAAGCAAAAATATTTGCGGGCTTTTATTTTGGCGCTAGTTTCTGGTTGCGCGAAATGCGCGAAAATTTCAACACCGCGAAAATTTCCACTTTTACAGTACTAGAAATGTGAAAGCCTTGGAAATAGTATGAATACAATATCATAATCACCATTCTGTGTAGTAACTCCTATGATACAGAAACATACCAGTGACAATTTGCTTTCTGAATATGATTATAATCCTTTATATTGCATGTTATTAAAAACAATACACAAGAGGGTGTATATCATTAAGCTTGACACAGATGGGGAGTATTCGGCATCAGAGAGCTCTGGAATTCAGTACCGATGCTTTCTAAATCCGTCAGATTTCGGTCTCCAAGCTCCCACTAAATCACTTCCGGGCGATCGCACATGGCGATGTGGACAATCTGCGTATCAAATTGGTCTTGATCCTCCGTTGAAGTTTTTGCGGGCTCAGCGTGAGCATCCACTTGAACTCCAAGGAAAACGTGAAGCATGAAAGGATCTTTTCCATCTGCTTTGCTGCAGATAATGGAAACTAAGCTCAAGTACAGTGAGCCATAAAAGAAGATTATACATGTATACTTAGTGAAAGAAGAAAGAAGTGGGGAAAAAAAATGTAGATCAACTTTCAAGGCTTCCAAGATGCCAGTGATTTCTTTTTCTCAAGTGATTTGTGTCTAATCTTTTTATTTGTTTTTCTTGAAAATGAAATTCAACTTTTTATTATCAACAATTTCTTCACAGACGTGTACAAAGTATGATTAGATCCTGATGACAGTTTAATACTTGATTCTTATACAGATTTTAGCCAAGTTTTGTTAGCATCATGCTTATGATTTCAAGCAGAAGTTTCCTATTGATGCCAGATGTTACAAATAAAGCTAATAAACATGCATTTGGTTTTAGAATGCCTAGATATATTGCAATAAAGCAAACAAATCAAGGGAATAAATCAACAAATATCATTATGTGGATGCATTGAACTTTCGTGACACTTTCGAATGGAAACACAAAGAAAATTTTGGCTTGTTTACATTGATATACACTAAATTTAAAACTTGGACTGCATACATGTACGTGTGTATTTCTCAAGGCTGTAAAATCAAAAGCCTAACCTTGGTTTTGCAGTGGGGGTGGGAGGATGTATGCTTGGCTGATTACTTTGAGATTCAATGTAAGAACTCCACACCAACAGCTGAAATTCATTTATTTTTCCTTTTGTGTAATGGTTGAAAGATATGGAATCACACATCTTAAGTTTCAAAAAAGGTGTGATTTTTACTCAAACTGAATAAGTGACTGAGTAATTAAAAATGTCTTGAACTCGTGGTGCAGAAAAAAAATTATTCAATACCTGACACTTGAGCAGCAAATTTGAGTACCTGTTGTAAACTCATGAAAAGTGTTTCATTGGTGGATTGGTTAGAATTGAATGTCACTTCAAGAATTCTTACTGATGAAAAAAAAAAATGGAAGGACGAGAGTCCCAGGGTGTGTGTTTGTTTCACTTCGTCAGTGGAGCATGGAGACAAATGTAACATTGTATGGCCAACTGATATAGACTGTCTTGATTCTGTTTTGGCAAGAGATTTGGTCAACACCCAAGGCCTGCCTTCTGCCTCCTCACGAAGTCATGCGCACCCTCTACGTGACCAGCCTCAACAAGGGGGGCAGGCTACACCCCCCAATGTCTTGCGAAGTGAAATGTATATTGTCTTCACTAATCCAAGCTTCTCTCAAGACCCGCAGAACATTTCTTATCTCCATTTCATATTTCCTCTTCTTCGCTAGAAAAGATTTTCCCTCTGAGTGCATGCCAGTGGGCCGAATGTGAGAAGTACAGACTGTACATGAAGAATTTGATTGCAAAACGTATTAAGTGCCATTATTAAGCATTTCAAAGTAAGTCCGTCATCAGACGGAGCAAAATAAAACCTTTCCAATGATACCTCACTTGTTCTATAACAAGGAATATCCTCAAAGTTATGTTAAAAATTATTTCATATTTTCTTATCATTGTCTCTGTTTTTTAGCAGCTTTGACTGCAAATATCTCTAATTGCCATGAATGAAGTTAACTCCTTTTGCAATCAAACTCTTCCCATATGGATGCAATCAATATCTGAGCCAAGAGTTCAAATTTCCTCTTCTATGATATGGTGAAAGATATGAAATAGAAAGGAGTGTTCTTATTTCTCCGTATATACTCCCCTATCAATTGCGAGGCAGTCGGAAGCTCGGGATCATTCAAAAGAGCCATGTTTAGTTTCGTTGCGTGGTAGTTATTTCTCCCGCCGGTTCCTTGCTGGTTTGTTCACGAGCATCGTAGGCTTTGCAATCAGCAACACATTTTGCAGAATTATGTTTTGCTAGCTACCTCTGGAGATGAGATAAAAGAAGTCACAGCAGTTGAATTGGATATGCTTGACAAGTGCAGGACTCGAGTATGTTGTGTCTTCTTCTTAAAAAAAACCAGCTGTAGCTATTGACCGTGAACTTGAGCAAATGATTTGGATGTATTTGAGCTAATGTTCGGCTGTTGGAAGGAAAAAGAGGTGTATGTATTGCCAGATGTGATGTGGAAGATGTTTCTTGAGTCAGTGTTCATAACCAGTGAGAGAAGCAGACTAGGGGGACATAGTGTCAGCCCTGGACCTCAGATGTGAGAGTTTTATTGTGGCATAGCTGAGACAGCTTCCAGAGATCGTGCCGGCCCTGCGAGGTCCGTTAAGAGACTCAATCGAAGGACTTTTCGTGATGTCTGTGCTATGTGCCGCGTCCGATCATTTCGGAATTCCCCCTTTGGGCGCACTGCCTGCTGTAAAGCACAGGTGAATGGCTCCTTCCATCAGACGACTATCTTGTAGATCTTGAAAGGTGGTTTGGAAGAGCGTGACGTTGAAGGTGGTCACGATGCCGCTTGGCAGGGAGTTCGTTCCCACCTGCCACTGCTGGCACAGATGTCAGCTCCTGAAGGGCATGTACTACCTCACCGTGCAGGAGGAATTAGTGGCATTTCATCAGGTACGCTAAATAAATAACTTGCAGCCGGATCACCAGTTTAGATTAGTTTATCTCTCTGATCACTATGATGCACACATGGTTCCAACTATAGGTAGTTCCTGTAACATATCAGAATTCATAGATGTTTCTTTTCCAACAGCCTAAAACTTTACTTATCTGCTCCTACCAATTAATTTTCTGAGGCAGGAATTCACTTAGCATTCCTCAGTTGTTGCTAGGTAGGGCAAGCCTGCATAGAATTTGAAGGCATTACAAAAAATAGTATATTGAGCCAGTCATTATTGATTGCTTGTCTTATTTCCTGAAATATGTAGTATTACTTGATGATTAATTATTCCCAAATACTTAATTCACTTAGATTACTTAAGACAACTATAAATGAGTAATAAAAATATATATTTTTCCTTTGTTCTTCTTCAACGTTATCCTCCCTGTCTGTAATAAAATGATTGTGCTATAGAGTAAAATATCCCGTTTGCGGCAGTTTAAGCATTGTAAAGGGTTTTTCCAACTCAGGCAAATCAGGCAAATTATTTTCAACCATTTCATATATCATAGACAAGATTATTCATTAACGCAATTGTTTTCATAAAAGAAATTTACCATTGACCAACACAGTTTTCGTGATTTACCAGGGCAAAACCCGGCACAATTTTTGCCGATAAGGGCGATATGCGACGTAGTATTTCTGCTTGCGGCACGATGTACAATCCCTATGCAATACGCGCGTGCTCAGCAATCTTTAGCTGAACGCCTTCACATGTCTCGCGAACATTGCGTAAGCGCCAATTCCCATTGCGAAAGCACGTGAAAATAGCGGGTGCACATGCATTGGCCGCAAACAAGATCGCAATTCTGGCAGTGTTGTTGATGTCTTTCTTGTGTTTTTCTCATTTTTTTTCGATGGTAACATCCACTTTCCGAAAAAAATGGCGGCCCACATCGGCTCGCGAAAGTTCTATTTTACGTGAGGATATGTTTTCAAAATCCATGAACATCGAGAAAACGACAAAAAATCCAGTTTCTTGGACCATTGTTTCTTAACTGTTATGTTAAGAAGTACCGAAAATTTAATTTTGGATGCGATATGTTGTCATTTAGGTGAGAAAATTTCACTTTCGTCAGAGATCGTGCCCATTTTATCGGTTGGTTTTTGTTGATTGCTAGTGTGTTAGTATATAAATGTGTAGTGTGCATGTAACGGTGCAGTGCTGTGTTTAGCGGTATATTACCGTGTATGTTGTACCTGCCGCGAACGGCTGCACGGCCGCATACTGCCGCAGTTACTCTAATTGGAAATGAACCAATTTAGTCAATACACACCCTTTATGCTTTAGATGTGTCAAATTGTGATTTTGTGTGTGTGGTGTGTGTGTGTGTGAGTGTTTATGAAATATGTGAGGCAAGCATGTTGTTCATTCTTTTTGGTAGAATTCCAATATTTTTGAGCTATGTGTGACTTGCTAAGGGTATCAAGGTGATTAATGAAGATTATGATTCACAAACAGGATAGATATTTCAGTTGGTAAAACACCAACATTTGATCGTCAGCAAATATTACACACTCTAACTTCACAGTGGCACTCAAGTGTGAAATAATTCTCTGTCTGTATGTGTGTGTGTTTGTATGTATGTATGCGGGTGTATGAATCACTGTTCTCTTCTGTCATTTTCCGTCCTCTATACACTCACCTGTCACTCCGACTCGTGAGACATTTTCACACTGTCTTGTTGTATGACTGACAAACAATGAGACAGACACATAAACTTTGTCGGTGTCAGTAAAAGAGCTTTTTATTTTACCTTGGGGAGTGACGTTGGTGAGTGAGGCCGATAGGATCCAAGTCATATAAATTCATTCAAGATAAATATTTGTCAGACATTTCATGCAGAAACAGGGGTGCTGGTGGGGAAGGTGTTGACAGAGGATGTGTTTGGCATGACATGTAGTACAGGGGGCAATATTGAAATGTTTGCAACGTAAAGTTTGTTTGATTAACCCGTTGAGGACGGGCTGATTTTGCTGCAACCCGCATTTCCCATAGACACTTGCCCGAGTATACTCGGGACTCCTCCGTAACGGGTTAACAACAAGACATACACTTGTACGCCAATCTCGTGTCATGACTCTTAGGGTATACTAGTCTAGAGATATGTTCTATGACCAAAAACACAAAACCAAATAAGAAGTAGTAGGCCTATCACATTGCAAGCACCTGATAATGATGCCAAATGTTTTTCGATAGTCTAACCACATTGTTTAAGCCTTTATTCATTATACATACACATGCTGACAATAATAGCCCTGTGGTCACAGAGTGTGGGTAAACTTGTTTTATGAATATTGATGTCTCATTATTCTAGAGTGTGCCTTTATTGATTTACACCAGCCTTTTTGCATGCTCCATTGATCCAATGTGTGTGAAGGAGGTAGTTTTTGCGTAGTAGTGCATTCTGGGGGTGGAATCCCATAGTGCTTTTAGAGGTGCAGCCGCTTGTTCTTGAGCTGCCATAGACCAATTAGCAGGTAGGGATGGTTCAAATGACCCCGCAGATAAAAACCATCACGAACAAAATGGTGTAATAGCTAGATATATTACCCACTTGATGCAATGCAACTTGCTTTTATGCTAACAAGTGCCCTTGGATGTTTAGAAATGTTCTTTTGTTGCAATGTAAAGAAACTGATTAGTTGTCCTTCTCAGACGCCCTCTCTCTGCCCATGTGCAGAATTTATCTCTGAACCAGATTTTTCGAAATCCTGACATGTTCATGTAAACAGTTTTTTTTTTAACTTCCCTGACAGTATTGAAAACAGTTTGATAGTAAAGACGAATGCTATCATCTCTATTGATCAGTTATACTGTTTTTAATGTTTTCTTTGGTCTGTATGTGTCCCTGTTATCTCCCAGATAGTTCATGTTGTTATTTTATGTCTGTAGTCCTTGTAATCTGCTTGGATCGAAAGCTCAGGCCCCTTTTGACTCCATTTTTTCCCCTTTCTTATCTGGATAAACCTTTTGAAGGAAGGCTACACATGCTCAATTCCAAGACCTAAATTTCCAAGGGTAGTGATAAGGACAAACACATGCAGCCCATATCAGGCATTGATATTTCCAGTGTTAATACATGCTGCCCCTGATCACAGATTATTACAATAAAAATCTAGGCTGCATTTGTCTTTTTTGAGAAGTGCACCATAGCTGTCTTGCAGTTCAAATGTACAATCTTTGGCCCAGTTGTCATCTGGATATGGATGGAACAAGGCAACTGATATATTGAAGCGTCTTGACTTGGCAGCAGGGCAGGTTGGTGTTTTGTTCTACCCAGCTTACCAGGGAATAAACCTCTCAAAAAGTGCGTAGTAATTTGCGGCAGAGGTCACCATGGTTAGACTGACAAATTAAGGCTTGATTACCGGCAATGATGAATATGCGTGCACCAAACCTCCAGTATTAATATCACACTGTCTCGCACAATTAGGGCCAATATCGGCGGTGCCGCATATGAAACGAAACTTTGCAGGTACGCGATGATACGAGCTTGGTGTCAACAGCACTATTGTTTTGATCAGACCTTGAGTTCTTTGATTTAATTACAGCATCCAAAGTCTCCATCCCGGATGCGTTCCATCTATGCTGTCTGTGTTGATCCCGCGCTGTCAGAGGCACTGGGACTGTGATCATGTAATGCAGCAGAGTTATCATGGGTAGAGTTACATGACATTTGCTCCTGCAACAATTGCTCCTGTGAAATATTTGCACGCTATTAAATTCAAACATAAATTCTACCCCCATCATAACCCTAATCCTAATTCTCAGATTAAACTACATTGTAATCCTACACATGTAAAACCCTATCATAACCCTAAACCTAAGTCCTTGGAGAAATTGAAACTGGAGCAACTGTCACAGGAGCAAATGTCATGTCACCCATGGGCAGAGGTCAAAACGCATGTGCTCCTGATTTGAATACCAGTTTATATGTGTGCATGACATTGCAAAAAACAAACAATGTTTGGAACCAAACTTCAGACCATACCACTTGCTGATGTTGGGCTCAAAATGGGTGATTCACTCCAAACATAAAATCTTTTGTAGTACAGAATTTTTTGTTTTTGCAAAATTTGAACTCTGCAGAGCCAGCATGAAGACAACCCAGGAATTCTTTTGGACATATATCAGAGATAAATAAGGTGTACAAGAAATACTCTCATCTTTGAAATTATAAACGCGGAAGCACCACTGGAATTGACTCAATATGAACTATCAATGGCCCACAGAACTTTCTACTTTTTCAATATACTGCTCGACCATCCTCTTCTCATCTTGTTGATGCTGATTTTTAAAAAAAAATCACAAAATGTAACATAGAAAGTGAATATCAAATGATCACCATGAAAACAAGTATTTAGCATGGAAGACAGTGGAAATTTGTATATTGTGGGACTATTATCACCTTTATTACCACTAACAATTTTTAAACATGATTATGTAAGTTGGATACATGCCATGTTAGTGGTCCTCCTTGGGGTATTGAAATCAGCCTGATTGAAAGAAGGTACTGTAAAATAAATCTGCATAGCAGGTTGAATAAAATTGAATGTTTTTCAATATCTAACAAGCATTGGAGTTACAGTGCTTTGCTTCATCTGGCATCTTGCAATCAGTTGCAGCTTTGTATTTTGGCAGGGTCCGTTGCATCTTAAATATCACATACGATTCTTCAGATGGAATTTACTGAGAGGTAGCACTCAAAATCTCTCTACACCTCATTGGTACATTAGTGGCAGAAGGGCGCTAACGCTGTGTCAAAGTGCATCGCACGTCCTGACAAGTATGAGTGATTGCCTCACTCTTGTGATGGGTGGTAATATAAACCCTTTGTGCCGCTGAGGGACGGCTTGTTTGGAACGTATCCATCCGGCCGGTCAGTGATAGCCATGCAGAGTACTGTCCATCACCCTCTTGATCCTATGTAGGGAGCTGAAATGGGATATCCACTCAAAGGATATTCCCTTCTCTTCAAACAAAAGATGAAATGCTATCCGCTATGGAGATCGAATCCTTCAAGTGGTCATAGAGCCCTTAAAGGTAGGGGATACCTTTTACAGACCTCCCAAAATGCAGCAAAACATTAAACATGAACCTCAGGGGACTTGTTTAGGCCACTGCTGAGAAATTTGGAAGTCAACAGTTATCTACAATTTGAATAATGCACAAAACTCAACTACTCAGTAGTTCTGTGCGTCAGCCACACTTAAGCCTTTTTGTTGCAGTCTTCTGTATTTTTCATCTATAAACACAAATCTAAAAGTGTAAGAGCTGATGTAATAACATATAGAGTGTGTGGCAAGAATGTATATAGAAATGTTTGTAAGTTTTGATGAACTTTCTTCACAAAATATACATGATGGACACACATGCAGTGCATGGGGTCTGCAAAGGTAGCCTAGTAATGTACTGGAATTTACGGTGAGCCCCGAAAAAAATTCAATTCAAAATCTAACGGTCAATAAAAATGTACTAAATGTTACCTTCCACTTTCAATACTTTACGGGAGTTTCTAAAATGATACTCTCTTCAACATACCACTGTATTTATACAACTCTTCATTTAAGGCCTGCAAATGGGATTCCCTTCCTTTAAAGGTTGCAGCCCTGTCTGTTCACCCTTGATTTATGCTGAAGTATACAACCTCAATAGTATAGAGCTTAGACAAGCTTTGAGGTCAGCAAAGAGTGTAGTGGCAGAAGAAGTGCTTTGAAAAGAAGGTACATTTGTATGCTAAAGTGCCCTCTTTGTTTGTAAGCTTGGCTGTATATAGTCAATGCATATGTAATTTTCTTCTTTGGCAAATGCATTAATGTCTATGAAGTGGTATGTCTGGATGTTGTAAAAGTTATTCACTCCACATCAATAGGAGGTGACTATAGTTTGCTTTGTGACAAAAGGCTTTGATAAGGGGGAAAGCATAAATGGGAGTTGGAAGAGCAATAGAAACCAGGAACATGATCATTGTCTATTGCTTAAATGTGTTGTCACTGTCAAGGATGCTGCCAAGTAGGCCTATTCAAAGCCTCATTGTACATGGCAATTACATGGCAGCAATTACCTATTGAATTGATTGATCCTGGATGCCAAATGATAGTTTCTGCTTCTAATAAGAAGAATGCACCAGAAAACCTGATACATTGAGGTGAATCCATTCCCTGTCATATTTCCAAATTACCTTAGGCTTTGTGTAGGAACTTGCCGAGATTCCACATGCTATGGCCTGGTTAACTGCTAGTAAAGTATTTGTATATGTGTTTGTATTTCTTCCTTTTTCTTTTCATTTTGAGTGAAAAGAAAAATCATGGTGGCTGCTAATGAAGGACTCAGAAAGAGCATTATTGAAATATGAAGGCTTAGCAGGCAATATTCACCCCTACTATGTTTAATCGTATTATTCCCCCCCCCCCCCAATAAAAAAAAGGTAGAAGAAAATCACATGGAGAATTATGTTTGCAACAGGTTATTAAGTTTTGACATTAATCGGTCATTGCCAGGTTACCCTGAGGCTGAAAGTTGGGAGATATCCGTTTCAAACAAATGAATCAGATCTTTTTAAAGTGAAATAAGGAAGAGGATCTGCAGCATCCTCCTCCGAGGGTCGATTTCATTTCCCTCCGTCAAGTTTATTGGCGGAGAGGAAGAGGATGCCCAAGGTGCCGCAAGATGCAATCATCAGATCATAAACTTCTCTGCGGAGACTTTAAGAGTGTCCTTGCTGTTTGACAAAATTTTGGTTTGTGCTAGCATGCCAGCCATTTATATACTGCATCATTTTGCCACTTTCTCTCTCTGTAAAACTGCGTCATTTTCTAATATTTAGTGCAGGAGTGTACAGTGTATGTTGCTATTCAGGGTTGTGTCCTTGTACTATAAAAAGAGATTATGACTTCCCTTTAGTTTGTTGCCATTTGTTTATCACATTAACTCAATGATAAGGATTCAGACAGGCAGTTTTGTCCTAATAAAGTAGCATGATCACCATTTGTCCTAATTGTTGATAAGTCTTCGTTCTCATAGGGATGAATTTGTGAATGCCGCATGATCGTAATTAATACAGTGAATCCAACCAAACAAAAAACAAAGCCAAACTTGAGAAGCACAGCTTGCTGTAAAACCAAAAGTATGTGTCTGTCAGAAGTGGGTCAAATGATAACTCCCTTATACCGTACTTTCTAAGGAGATTTTTCTTCCTTTTTCCTATTAAAGCAAACTACGCTGTGAACTTGCTATACTAGCCTGGTTGACTGATGCACGTACGGGTATCAATATTAGCCTGCACTCCTAAATGCAGAAGGAGCCTTTAAAAACCCTTGATGGTACATTTCCAGCTGGAGATCTAACAGGAGTTTGGTGAAGGGGTGGGGAGGGGGGAAGGGGCTGAGAGGGCATTTGGATACTGGGGTGATCTTGTTGGGAACATGATGACGCGCCGGATCATTGATCAACATTTACCCTCAATCGTTGTCTTGGTGCGGGAGGAAATGACCTCATGTTGTGGGAGATGGAAGTTTGATTGAGATGGATATTTCGTGGGATTAATTCATTAGCAGACTGTGAAATCATCTAGCACCATTCTGGCTGAATCCTACAGTGTGCCCTCTGTAATTTGTACTCATGTAGGAATGATCATTGCAGTTGAAATGCATAGTCATATACAATGTAAAAGAGAGAAAAAAATGCGCCTGTGTTCTTGAATATTAATTGTATGTAATCTACTGGATTCCTAAATGGCTTAATGGCCCGTTGATAATTAAATGTATTTGTGGAAATAAAAAAAGAAGCAGAAACACACACACACACACACACCCTTCAACTATTTCTTCTTGTAGACTCTATCATATTGCCCTATCAATTAATGTCATACATGCCATGTTCAAGTATACATTATTGCATTTTCATAAACTCAGATAAAAGAGATGCGTGCAGCATACAGTACATTATAGGGTTTAGAAACACAGTGATTTATTTTTAGCAAGCTAATGAGCTAAATCCTATAACCTCCAATCTAAAGCATACTTTGCATGCAATTTCAATATTGACTTCCATATCATCAGGAAGAGATTTTATATGTAGGTACATTTTTTGTGAGTGTGACATCAAGGCTGTAATGAAATCTAATTGATCCTGACGAGTAATAGTTAACAATCAGTATTTTGTCTTTATAAATAATATTGTCAATGCTTTCCAGGAAAAGGGTTCATAATTGTCAATATGATAATGAAAAGAAAACATGAAAATGTAGGTCACAGTCACAATGGTTCATGTACTTATTTGCTGTACTTTGTAATATCAACCCATTCTTTTTTTAAGCTGCTTACATGAAGGCCTCAGCCACTGATACACTCACTGTTACATGATAGACAGATTAACAGTGTTCACTGTTACATGATAGACAGACTAATGTGCCAAACTGTAGTAAATGCATTACGCATATTGTAGTGTCATAAAAAATATTATTTCTCCTTTTCAAGCCAGAGGGCAGTTGAAGATTGTCCACACTGATATTTGTCTTGGGGGTCTACTGATCAAAAAAAATAATAAATAAATAACATAAACAAACAAGCAACACTTGCGGATGTCTGTCATTCAAGCAGATATTGGGAGGCACTACAACAAAGGTTATTGCCCTTAGGAATGACATGGGGTGTACGAAAGCTGCACGCCGAGCGATTTGGAGTAGTTTCTTTGATGTGGCTGTCAACCGCATCCGCGAGATGCGTCGTCGTCGGTTACAAATATCTTTGTCCTGGGTGGTATTCACGGGAGCTTCGTACACCCCTACCTCCTACCGGTGTCTGTCAGAGCGGATCACCATCACATTGACGTTCATTTCCTTGCAAGGGGGAAAAAGAGAGTATGGAGAATGTTGGGTGGGGAGAGAGATTTACTGCCTTACGCATCATGCACGTGTTGACATTTCAAACACCCACACCTTAAAGCCCCCGTTAAAGGTTTTTTGTGTCGATTTTCATTTCATTGACATTTACTGCAAAAAACAAAAACAAAACAAAACAAAAAACTTGAGTGCTATTTTATAGTTCTAAATGGTTGAATTTAATGATTTCTGAGCAGGCATTACCGAGCATGTTTGAAGGCAAAAGTTGCAGCGGCATGAAAGCACTGTACCGGAGAGATGATTTGTGTGTAAAATAAAAACATTTTTTTGAATACAAAAGTCAAATCCATTTGCCATCTGATATGATTATTTTTAGTGAATGAAAGATTATATGATGATCATACAATTTTCAAGGTATTATTTTCAGTGAATGAAAGATTATTTGATAATCTTGCAATTTTCAAGGTATTGGTGTCACGAGTGACTTGACTGGTATTTCTGCTTCTTCTTCTCTATTTGCTGGGCCAGTACAATTACCTAAGCACTACTTTTATTTCTACTGCTGACAGCAACAGCACAACCATGTATAAAGTAGCTTAATGGGAACATTTTGACAAAATTCCAAAAGTTAATTCCTTTTTTGAATTGCAATACCTTTCAGTGAGATCAGTTTCAGATCGTATAAGTAGTGTGTGTCTTGCCAATTTCAGGTAGTTTTCCATACTTATAGTTTACATAATATCATCTATGTGTATTTTTAGAAAATTGTGTAATGAAGTTTAGTTTATAGATGTTAAATCACGCTGAGACGTGAACGTGACTGCGAGTATTTTTGTCCTTAAAGATGCGATGATAAGATCGGTGCAATTTGATGCATATGCCAAATACATGCTAATGCAATCAAGGAAATGAAATTGAGACGGCGTGGACACACCTCGCAGGGGTGGAGGAATGTCATGCCCTGTGATCAATTAACTTTACCAGGCTTTGACATATTTCACATTCCAATCTGCTACATGTGTGTGTGGTGAGAGCTTGACAGGAAAACATTTAAACATGTAGACCTTTCATTGCATTTCTCAAATTCCTATCTGGGTGTGCATTTCCTGGTGCAGCCCATATTTTCATTGTTCATAAATGTGCATCATAAATGATTTCAAAGCTGTGCCAAAGCCTTTGAAATAATTTTGGAAATGAAACAATGACTGCAAATCATTTTACATATTTCACTCTGCTGGTCTGACCCCATCCTTGCTTTTATGCGTCATTAATGTTGGTTTTTGATGTGATGTCTTTGGATAGCTGCTGAACACAAGTTTGATTTCATTCAAAGAATACTATTGAACACCGTTAACATATTTGATGAACTGAGTAGAACTGAATAGTGCTTCAGGCCGTTTCATGATTTTATTTCATAAGCAGATTTTCCTACCAATTCCAATTTGTGGTGTTCATGTATACATGTGATCAATTTAGCACTTGCTCATATCTTGTGTTTTTATCAAAAAGCATTTGGCATATACTTCTCTCTACTTTTTACATGAGGCTATAATTGGATTTGGCATGTCATTATTGCATTTTGTAAGAAGCAATTTTGAATGATTTTCAAGCCATACAACTCCCTCTTTTCTGGGGTTGTCTCCTATATAAAGTTATATGTAGCCATATATGATGTGATGTGCATTCTTTGGTGTATTATATAAAGTATTCATGCAAAATTCACCTTCACTACCTGTAGTAATGTGCCCTCTGTCTTCAGTCAGTTATGGGAAGATTTCTGGTTGCCTGCCAGGCGTTTTAGGAGATCAGTTTGTACAGCCCCCGAAACTGAGAGTCCGTGTAACCTGCGATGTACTCTCCCAAATCTATCCTTGCGGCAGTCAAGGCGAAGTGTGACGTTACTATGCCCATGATTACATTATCTCTTACTGCACATTGGTAGGATTATACGCACAAACATGCCAGTATTATTAGCAGACTGTAGAGATGTTCAAGCTCAAAGCTCATTTTACTGTATTTTTTGACTACGGTAGAACTAAGTTTTATGTCTTCCCAACCAATAAGTGCATAGTCTGTGGTAAGTAGAAATAGTTTCTACAAAAAAAAATCTGGTACTGTGTGTGAAGTAAAAGACTGAAAGAATTGTTTGTACCTTTGCCTAGGGGCCATCCATAAACAGACTTCCGTAGTTTCGGGATTTGTAGGTTTCAGCAAGTGTCTGATGATATGAAATAGTAAAGAGTTAGGCCTATAATAGAAGAGTAATACTTACAAGTGGATATCAGATTTAGAGTTTCATAGAATGTTGTGTTGATAAACCAATGTTGCTTGGCCAATAGAAGTCGCACGATGACTAATTTACCTGGAAAAAAAGGAAAACACAGACTATTTAAACTAAAAAAATAAAACCATATTATAAACAGAGCAGAGAGGCAGGCAATAAAATATTAAATGATTTATCCAGCTATGAAGCTGAATGAATGCAGGGATTGTTGATACTGAAGGGCAGGTGTTATGCATGCATGGTACAAGGGGATATGACTAATTTAGTCAACATTTCCGAAGTTGACCAATCCAGGGTCTATGCAAAGAGACTAACATCACCCTCTCTCTCTCTCTCTCACACAAGGGATGGGGGCCAAATACAAATCTTGAATGAACGAAGATGACATCAGTGTTAGATCTAGAGTAGAGGCAATTTCTTTCCCTGGGACCTAGCTGTCACATCAAACAAGTCCGCAGGAGTTTGTAAACTCTGTGAGCAGAGATTCTCACTGGGGGCTCTTATGTCGTGGCTTCCCCTCCAAATACTTTTATAGTTGCGAAAAAATGCAATTAATCAATATCCTCTCTTCCCATGTATCATATTTATTATATTGGACCTCACCAACTACTGCACTTCTCATGCATTTTGCCTAGACGTGCAAGCCATAAAAAATCTTTGACTATTTTGATGAGAAACAAATCATGTTAGAGCTATAAATATCTTAATCACATTTCCCTAACTTGCTTTCTTTTTCTTCTTCATGTGTTGTATATGATCCTCAATTTGTAGGCCCTATACATTTCCAGAACACCCTTTAATGGTTGTTATTAAATGATTTAATAGTGTACTATGCATACTAGATACACTGATTAAGCCAAGCAATTTTTTTTTTTTCAAAATACTGGTATTGTAAGTTTACAAAACTGTAATGTAGAATGACATATCGTGAGAGCAGAAAATTTTTAGGTTATGCAGGCTTGATATTCTGTAGATTTAGATCTGATTTCAGATTTTGTTTTTCCCCTCAAGTCTGTACACATTTTGCTTTTTCCATGTATCAAAATCACCTGAAAATTTTGATTTCTGATTTTTTTCAACAAACCTCAATATCATCCATGGTTATGATGGCTGGTCACATTTTGATGTAGGGCCTACATTATTTTCTTCAAGATTTTCTCTGATATCTGTTTGAAATACATTGTATGCCATCTCCCTCTTCTCTTGTTTTCTTCACTTTGAAGTGTAACTTCGTCACATGTGAGAAGCTATTTAACAGGCAAAATATATCTGGTATTCTTGTTTGAGGGACAAGTTTAAGAGGAGACGATATATTTTCCCGTGCTCTCTCATCTAAAATGAAGGAATGACAGTAGCAAAACAAAACAAGAGTAATGATATAAACACACTCCTTAAATTACCATCCAGCACATAAGTCAACCCAGTTCTTGACAACCTTTACTATCTTGTTGTAGCCGAATGTAGGCCTTCATGCTGTAAGATGACTTGCTAATGCTATGCATTATCTAATTGAAAAAGCAACCTGTGGCTGTCAGGGAGGCAAGATGTACTCATGGAATAGCCATGAATGGTACTCTAGCTTGATATATAATGTGCACATATAGCCTATAACAAGACTGTTGTGTACTTTAACCCAGCTATTGAGGACAAGTCCCAAGTATATTTGGGCAGAGGACTATGGGAAATGCCTGTTGTAGCAAACTCAGACCATCCTCAAAGGGTTAAAAGCAAAGTCTGTGGCAGAATTTTGTTATTCTACTTGCTTGACTTGGTAAAAATATATGCAGAGTTTATCATAATCATCATTTATTGTGATTTTGACATGCTTTGATTTCATTAGGCATCAGTAAATTCCACTTTGTATTCTCTCTGAGTTAACATTCTTTGTTTTCAAGCCTTTCTTGAGCCCCCCCCCCCAACATCTTTAATCGCAACAAGGAAAGAAAACAATATTTCATGCGAGATTCGGTATGCTTGGAATAATTAGAAATATCCTGTGCCTACTGTAGCCCTTGCAGGTATTTTTAGATGGGAATTACTACAATCATCCCCGGGTTAAACTCAGAAATCACAAGAGGAGGGCTGGATGGCTTAAAAGGGCTATGGGAAGGTCGGCCATTCATGAATATGAAGATTAGCTGGTGATGACAGACTTATCGCCAGTTGACCTTGATACAGCTTGGTACTGTGAGTGATTGTAAAGTTTCTTCCGGCTCTTTCCCACTCCCAAGCCCTCCCCTCCCCCTTCTATCTTTCAGGGGGAGGGGTGAGGGGAAGGGGTGAGAGTCTCTTCGTATTTTCATTGGGAAATCTATTTATAATATGCATTGTGTGCTCTCAGACCATTATATTTATAGTGACCTGTGTCAAAGAACTCCAAAACTAACATACTAACGTTGCCCTCAAGACTTATTGTTTGTAACTGTTTTCCAGTAGAATTGTATATTATGATTTGTTTTTTCATCATTATTGTGTCACTCATTTTCATGTACATGTACATGTTTGTGTAATGATTTTTGTACTTCATAACTCACTTTTTCTACTGCGCCTTGAGCACGTTAGTTATGTGGAATTGGCGCATTATAAGTACCCTGTATCATTATCATTATTATGATTATTATTATCATTATAATTATTATTATTATTGTTATTGTTGTTGTTATTATCATTATTGTTGTTGTTATTATTATTATCATTATTTTATTATTATTATTATTATTATTATTATTATTATTATTGTTATTATCATTATCATTATTATTATTATAATTATTATTATTACTATTATTACTATCATTATTATTATTATTATTATTATTATTATTATTATTATTATTATTATTATTATTATTATTATTATTATTATTATTATTATTATTATTATTATTGAGTGTCCTATCACTTAGTGTCTTTAGTTTTAGGGCAACATAATAGTACAGTGACTGCTCCCAGAGTACTGGCTTGGTTTTGTTGTTTTGTTTAGCACATCAAGATCTCTTTGAAAGGAATGGAAGGCCAGAAAGTGAGAGGAACATACTGATGTTTTGTGATTTTTAACTGCCTTTTTTAAAAGAAAAAATTAACATATTTTTGTGTTGTAATGCATGTTTTTCTTAATATCGTACCTACAAATTGAGGCAGGGTAATCTTGAAGTGAGTGTATAGGACTGAATTGAGTGGGATTCTCATACAGATGTGCTTTCCTGGCCATTGATATTGGAAACAATGCTGCTAGTTTTAAGGATATTATTTTATTTATTCTGCTTAATTGAAGATACAGTATTTATGCAAAAATTGCAGAAGGTTAGAGGAATTGGAGATGGCTGTGGTATTTTTTTCCTGAAGCAGAGAGTTGTTACACTCTACATTAGACAGAAACTAAAACTAATTGTAGATACCATCTGCCAATCAAAATTTTATTTATCATACTCTCATTATACTGTGACATGCAGTATTGATATCAACATTTATTGTAGTTTTAAATAATATTGGATAATGGGGTGGGGGTGCCTTCAATGATGTTACTCTTTGGCACCTGGAAACAAAGTCTTTGGTACACAAAATTTGTCATTTATCCAATGGAATGTCGCCAAAGTCCCTCGTCAAATTGATCTTTAATGCAGAGTGCACCACAATGCTGTCATTTAACACCTAGATCCACGTCAGAGTCGAGACGGGTATTGCGTTCCCTTTTAGTCCAGACCATGTGACTGTTTGCGGTACACATATATATGCGGAATGTGCCACGCTGATTAGAATCACAGTGTACTCTGGGCACTGGAAGTCGCAAATAGATACAGGGCGGAGAGTTCTTGATTTTTGAAGCAGATAATTGAAGAGTTTTCTTGCATTACCATTTACATTCTGGCTTTGATTCCCTGATAACATAATCCTACTTCCATCCTTTTGCTCCATAGTGTTGAAGTATATACAGCATTCCATATTTAAAAATGAATCTTATTTTTAGACGCTCAAAGAGGTCGGTCTGCTAAAACTTACGTCATTGGGAAAGCAAAAACTCAGTCAATAGTTGATTCATTGATAATATTTCAGGTTTTCCTGTCATAGCTGTGTACTACAGATACTTACCGCAATATGAAGCTTGATTAAAAGTACTTGTAGACACTCTTCATTCCTGAATTGTTAGTTTATAGTGATTTATACTCACTCCTAGAGGTAATAAATTCTTTGTTTGTATGTGTGTGCTGTCAGTCTAGTATATATGGCACAGTCAATGAAGAGACTGGTGTTTAATCATATCTCAGTACTTGCATGCCATTAGGATGTGATTGTACTCAATGGAAGTCTATGGTGTGAGGTAAAGGAAGCACAAGTGTTATCAGATGTAGACTGGTAGGGGTGAGAATGGTTCCTAAGGGGACCAAATTTCATATTCCCCAACGCCCTCCACATCTGTCGCTCAAATTTTTGCATTCCTCCTTTCCAAAGGAAGGTGAGCATTGGAAAGTGAAAAACTATATAATATGCACGATCAGCATATTGGAGACAGTTAGAAACAGATGTATTCAGTCATATTATGCTTTGCATGCTTGTCAGATTTTGACTGATATTGAGGTCATCTCCCCAATACCTTTCCTCTCTCCCCCCTCCCCCCCCCCCCCCACCTTCTTGGCAACAGTGACTGAAAGTCCACATTACGAATAGTTTCGTAAGGACAGGGGATTTGCAAGAAATATTAATACACTCTCTTTCAAGTTTAAAGATTTCCTATGTATTTTCCATTCTAAATGTTATTTCTTTTGTTGGTATTGTTGCGGGAAAAATGGGTGTTGTTGCACTGACTACTGGGGGTGACAGGATGTTTACCGAGCGGGAATGATACCCCCAATAGAAAAGCACATTTTCCGCAATGGAAGAGAGATAATTAGTAAGATATAAGGTGCATCAGGTACATTCACACAATTTATTCACCATCACGATGAGAGGGCTGCAACATAGTTCAATCGGAAGAGCGTATGTTCCGGGCATAAACCTGTTATTTTATTGGCAGATACTTCTCGTTGACAACGTACATGATCAAAATGAGTTATGACAGAACTTGTGTAATTACTCTAAGAGCATGACATGACGACTTTCGCTAAAGTCCTTAGATTCAAGAAGTCGCTCCTCGTAAGAAGTAAAGTTCCAGAAGTCCAAAAAGTTACGTCCCTTGCTTAGACAGATCAATCGATATTTATACCTCTATGCTCAATGTATTTCTTTAAACTTACAAAGGTATTCGGGCAATTCAAATTATGCGGAAACTATGAGGAACATAGAATATTTGGGGCGTATACCTTCATATTAGGTAAAACATAGAATTCTTTAGTGGACTATACACAACATAAAATTCCAAACGATGTAATGCGAGGAATGGACAGAATTTACGGAATGTGCAAGGAATGTGTATTTTATCAGAGATTCAGTCTAGAACGGAAACCCAGTTGTTATGGAATGTGCCCTACTTGGTACTTTATGAGGTAGAGTTATGCCAAAAATCCTAGGAGGAGAAACCCTAGAAAGTGTCAACATGGAGGGGCGTGCTTGGCACGTGCGGAACGTAAACATTGACCCCACGAGAATTCGCTGCGGAGGGTGAGTGGTTTTCATCTATAACAAGGCACTTATTGTTCTGCATGGTCAGTGCAGGGAGGTGGGTCCCTGGTCAGTGGTTTTCTGCTTATCCATATTCGTAACACTATCTCCCCTCCTCGGAAGTCGATGCCCCCATCGACAGAGCGTTATTGTTTTGAGGACTTGTGGACACGTTTAGATAGTACTCACTATTGTACCAATACTAAATGAGCAAACCGGAATGCAATTTTATCATGGCGTGCGTGACTAAAAGCTCACAAATAGGCTACATTGTACAAACCTAAATCTTTGACCTAATTATTGTATGCTAGTGCAACAAATACGAAGACGAAATCACAATCATATTAACACAAAAGAATGACATGCAAAACAATGTACATGATATACTCGAATTATTAAAAGATGAGAAAAAGAAAGCAAGATAAAAAGAGGAAAGAATCAGAGGATTCGAGGAAAGAAGAAAGGATAAAATTAAGACAGGGAAAAGGCAAAACATTGACGGTTTGAATAATCATTGTCACGTATGAAAATTTTTCTAATTCTAACAAATAAAGAAACATTAACTTAAATACGACCATCAGGTATAAACTACATAGATGTTGAACTTTACAGTACGAAATTATCGCAGCCTCAGTATAATATTCACTGAACGTCAAAGACACATAAAAACACAAAGCCAATAAGCAAGTAAATTTGAAAAAGAAAACAAACAAATGCATCATAGGGTATACCGAGTGCCACATGTACCGAAATGTTATCCATGAATTTTGTCAGGCGAATGACAGGTAGGCCACTTTCAAGAAGATTGTGTCCAATTGACAGAGTTGTTGGAGAGAGGTAAGAAGAAAGAGAGGAGAAGGCAATAGAGGGGAAACGGAGAACATGGAGCAAACCGTGGACTATAAAAATCGAAACATAATGGTTAACGGGGCACTCGTTTCCCCAAACGCCTAAAAAAACTAAAAAGATAATCGCTACGAAGTCGTAAAATGCGTCTCGCGATAAAACGACACAGGATGTTGGTTGATATATCTTTACCATGACGGACACAAGAGAGCAATAACCATAACCCAACGAATCAACTGTTGAACTACATGGATTACTAGGGATGACCGTAAACCACTAATGAAACCTTCGGTTTTGACATGTTATCTTCATAACATGTGTTCTTCGTCACAAACCAGTCACTTAATACCGTCAAAATTTTGTCACAAACTAAAAAATATAAAACTGTTTTTTTTTTCTTGCCATAACGAAATTATTTTAGCTGTCATCTAACAAATTTCATAGGATCGGGGACCAATTGCGGCCTGGAATTCACGTCCAGCAAAGGCGCCTTTTATCTGAGGCGCAGGGCAATAGCCTCCCTATACCCACAACGTTCGTCAGAAAACGAAAACCATTTTCACTAAAATAAAACTGTGGCGTCTTCCCAAATTTTGTCTGATCAACCTGAAAACAATTTACTCCAGTTAACCAAATTGCGTACATTGCTCTCGTTATATTTCGATAAACTGTTGCGTCATTCATTGTATGCTGTTCCAAGTTGGATCATTGCGGCCTGAAAAACATATCAGCTAAGGCAACTTTTTCGGAGTCGCAGGGCAAATCACCAATGACAACAGCCATATTAGAACAACAATGCGCATAATCGAATTATTCCTTCAGTAATTCTTCACATTAAGGCACCTTTTATCATCATCATCATCTAATTGACAAACCTGGCCAGGGTTTTCAATATGTCTTCATCGTGCCAACTTCACAACATTTCATCACACTATACTACATAAACTATATATTTTTATTTTTATTAACCTCATGCGCATCAATTTCCACGAAATTTCTACAGAATATCGAAACATAACGTAATGCAGGCATTCATAACCAACAGTGAAATATCCCAAATGCCTCCAGCAATTACTGGAGATACATGTATTTCCAAATTGCAACTCTACAACACAAAATTGAGAGTGCAATAATCATTAAAAAAGATAACGGCAAATGACTGATTGTAAAAGATAAAAAAACACCTTTGTATGAAGTCGGGTGAGCTCGTACGAAATCGCAAATCCAATGTGCTACACAATTTTTATTGCGATTCTCAGTTTTTCACGGTGTTTGTTTGTTTTTTTCGCTCATGTGGTGGAATATGGTTGATGTCTCTCGGTTGTCATGGTGATATGTGTCGGGTCTGTCTATTCAACGATGTAATTCCCGTTCAACCAAGATGTCTCAACAGTCGCGATAAAAAACTGTAATCCATTCACGTCCCTGTCAGCGCTGGTCGTACTCGGCAAGCCAGACCCGTAGTGGCTCGGCTGGGAAGTTGTCATCATCAAATTTGTTGCAGTCTTGCCTCCCGTATCATCTCCAAGAGGGAAGTTCCCGCCCCGTATCATGAAATCCTTGAAGATGCGTTGGGCCTTGTTACCTTTGTGTCCCAGCGCGGATTCAATTCTGCCCTTTTCGTTATCTCCGGTCGCAATGTTCAAGAAAACACTTTCGATGACCATTAGTCCTTTCGCCGGTAATTCCATACTTCTTTTGGCATCAGTTGGCACTAGTAAGTAGACTAGGGCTACTATTGCGAGAAAAGTTATGATCTTCATTGTCCTTGGGTAGAGAATTATCATACGCAGAAATTGATTCCGATTTGATCCTCCGAGAACTTGTCAGATACAAAAGTCATAAGCCTTTGCCTTCTCCATTATTGTGGTTTGCTGGTTGTTGGCATTTCTGTCGTTTAACAATACAAAATGTAATCGTTCGACATTTCAATGATAAGAAGCCAGGTGTTTGAATGACACGCAAGTTCGAATCGCACTGCTTCCGTTAATTTTGAGAGAAACAATAAATCCCTTGTTGGTCCAGGCACGTGTTAAAGTCAGCATCCCACTCCTGACACCAGTGTTGCGGGAAAAATGGGTGTTGTTGCACTGACTACTGGGGGTGACAGGATGTTTACCGAGCGGGAATGATACCCCCAATAGAAAAGCACATTTTCCGCAATGGAAGAGAGATAATTAGTAAGATATAAGGTGCATCAGGTACATTCACACAATTTATTCACCATCACGATGAGAGGGCTGCAACATAGTTCAATCGGAAGAGCGTATGTTCCGGGCATAAACCTGTTATTTTATTGGCAGATACTTCTCGTTGACAACGTACATGATCAAAATGAGTTATGACAGAACTTGTGTAATTACTCTAAGAGCATGACATGACGACTTTCGCTAAAGTCCTTAGATTCAAGAAGTCGCTCCTCGTAAGAAGTAAAGTTCCAGAAGTCCAAAAAGTTAAGTCCCTTGCTTAGACAGATCAATCGATATTTATACCTCTATGCTCAATGTATTTCTTTAAACTTACAAAGGTATTCGGGCAATTCAAATTATGCGGAAACTATGAGGAACATAGAATATTTGGGGCGTATACCTTCATATTAGGTAAAACATAGAATTCTTTAGTGGACTATACACAACATAAAATTCCAAACGATGTAATGCGAGGAATGGACAGAATTTACGGAATGTGCAAGGAATGTGTATTTTATCAGAGATTCAGTCTAGAACGGAAACCCAGTTGTTATGGAATGTGCCCTACTTGGTACTTTATGAGGTAGAGTTATGCCAAAAATCCTAGGAGGAGAAACCCTAGAAAGTGTCAACATGGAGGGGCGTGCTTGGCACGTGCGGAACGTAAACATTGACCCCACGAGAATTCGCTGCGGAGGGTGAGTGGTTTTCATCTATAACAAGGCACTTATTGTTCTGCATGGTCAGTGCAGGGAGGTGGGTCCCTGGTCAGTGGTTTTCTGCTTATCCATATTCGTAACAGTATCATAGAAACAAACAGTTTATGAGGTTTGATATAAGCTCTGTGTGTTCAGTGTTTTTGGCAGTGATGGAACAAAGTCGCAAAGCAATTTCAAGGAGCTATACTGTTTCTGGATGCTTCTGCACTGGGTCTAGATTGCAGTAGTTCAGTGTAAATACCTAGACTTGCATCAGTATAACCATGTCATGCAGGTGGATTGAAATGTGTACATGCAGACAGACAAATATATTCACATCAGCTATGACACGTGCCAAAGGATGTCAGCAGTGACTACAAGTCTCAAATAATGTGGTTAGCAGATCTTCAAGAAAAGAATTTAATCCAAAGAAAGGCCAGATAAATGACAGAGACATGATATATCACATGTCAGTAGTGATCAAATCAGGAGCAACTGTCTAAATCTTATATAGCCCTGTCATCATCCTTTCCTATTGATCCGAAGATGGACTTAAAACACTTGCTCGGGGATTTGACCCCGGAGTGAATCCCATCTTCCAATAAAGACTCCTCCCCCAGTGGGCGGGGTTCTGAGGATCGCATCCCTTGATCTCCCATCTCATCCTCCTCCCTAGGAAGGTCTCTCTGCTCCATGTTGGCTCTGTGTCATCCAGATAATCACCCCATCATCTCCCCGAGACATGCCTCCATCCTCTTCAATGATATCAGCTAGGAGCCAAAAGCCATCAATCCCTGGTTGATGTGCAGATTCTCCTCCGCCATAGCCACTCTAAACCTTTCTGTGCTTTCACAGGCATCAAATTATTGTGATGCTGTTATATCTTATGATGATGGTTCTTTAGTGGAAAGTTGGGTTTTTTTTTCCTAATTGATAAAATTACATCACAGCAAAGTTTGAATTTTTCTCTCCAGTTTTTCTCAGAGCATGTCTGGTATTTAAGTCTCTATAAAATGTTACATGACTTTGAAAAAACAAAATATTTTCCAAAAGCACTCTTATATTGCAGTCTCACATGATGTATCACACATGGGTTTTACACTGTGGCACCCATAGAGTTGAAAATGTTGGGATTAAAACATTGTTATAATTGTGTATTGTATGCAAATCAAAATCTTTGCAAAAGTAGTGAATAACTACATGTAGTGAAATGTTTAACTTTTCATACTTGTCTCTCTTGAATATTTTGGCCATCTGATCACATCACAATTGCATGGACATATTTTGACCATCCCCTTTTGGGGACTCAATAGTTCGCACACAAATTGTATTGTGAATGGAATGGAAAACAACATGTTTTGAGTATTTACAGATCTTATTCCCATCTTTACCATTTTTTGAATTATTTGTAGAGTGTGTGATTCACTGAAATTGTATGTCGTCCAAACTAGGGTACGTTTGCGGTTTGCTCTAGGCAGGGAAACTACCACCAGTGTGTTGCATTGTGATCTTTTGTTATTTTTAGCAACCACAGGGACAATGCACATTGACAATTGTTTCGATTCTTTTTTTTCTTTTTTTCGATGAGGGGCAGTATTTATTTAGCATGCATGCCATCTGGGTGTTTGCCAACACCCAAAAAAGGACAGTGGTTTCTGACGTACTTCATGAATGAATTGTGACTGTGGCCTTCGTGACTATCCCCAAATATCTGATTTATTCTCGGAATGCTGCAGTAAATGCGGTAATGACCCAAGTTCATTGCATTCAACAGAATTAGATCAATTTCTGGATTGTGATTTCCCAGGATGTCATCCACAATAATGCTGGACGTTTTTGTTTTTGTTTTCTTGCATACAGAAAGCATTCATTGTGTGTGTGTGTGTGTGTGTGTGTGTGCGTGTGTGTATGTGTGTGTGTGCGTGCGTGTGTGTGTGTGTGTGTATCACACTTGATTTATTTTTACATCTTTGTTGACTCTTTATGACTAAGCTCATGTGAGATAATTAAGAACAGAAGATCTTCATCCATGTGTGAACCTCTTTATGTGGTGCCACTGAATGGTAGCAATCATATTAACACATTCTTGGCCCACGTGTGTGAAAGTTTCAGCCATGTTATGAAAGACTTTCTCATGTGCTGATTCTATAAGCACTACCTAATTAGTGCACAATATTTGGTCTATCTGCATTTTTGAATAAATCAGATTTTTTGTTGTTGTTGGTAGTTTCTCTGTTGTAGGGACACTTCGCAGCTTCCTTTCAAGGATTAGTTTCTTTTATTGTGTAGATATTTTCAGAGTCCTCCTTATCTTTGATGCATTACCATTGATTTATTTCTGAATGAAAACATTAAACATTTATAATTCTTTACGAGGGATATTCTCAATGATGTCCATATGTGCCTCCCCCCCCCCTTTTCTGTGCCAGGAAGTTTCCTGCCAAACCAAATTTCATGTTGCCATGTCAGAGCACAGAGGGCTTGAGAATATTGTGTTATCTCTACCTCTTGCTGAAAGTATTTACCACTAGTCTGTCATCTCTGAAACAGGAACTGTGGTAATTTCCCCTAAAAAACCTGCTGCTTGGTCATGGACTTCAACAACGTGCACTCAAATTCCAGTCCCCATAGGGTAAGGCACTGCTGCTGGAATAGAGCCGTGTCATCGAATGGTTAACAGTGGGGGAAATGCCTATGTTACCTCATCATTCCCAGGTCCCGCAAATCGATCTGCGCTTGGGATGACACAGACCAAGACAAAAGAACCTTGGAGACCCTGAGCCTTTCCTTTCGCAGGAACCTCGAGAAAGCTTGTGCCGAATGTTGTGGTCGTATTACCCCGCGTGCATTCCCCACTTTCTGTTCTCGCTATGAGTCACTGGCGGGACGGGAACCACCCCTAGCCTCCAGTGTGCGCATGTTTGTTGCTCAGAATGCGAGGGAAGAGAATGTACAATGTGATTGGAGGAACATCCGCCTCATCTGTACATCCTACTTGCTCATACTTTCATAGCATGTTGCAAATACTTTGAATATTTTGTGACTCGCAGATTGAATAATGGAGGCCCAAGTTATGGTCAGTCACACTGAATTCATCACAGTAGAAAACCCTATCTTTAATGTGTCTCAGTCAATTTTCTTTTTTTTTTTTGGGGGGGGGGTAATTCATGTTCTCTGAGTTGACATGGATTTCATGTTAATGATACATGATTAATAAGTTTGCTATGCAAGTCTAACTGTTTTGTGTGTTTTTGTCTCATACCTCCAGATACCGGACATTCCCAAATTTGAGGAGGCAGACACAGACCCCAAAGCAGGAACCAGTGCAGAGGGTGCAGACATGGAAGCAGCTGCCTCTCTGGAGCCACGGCTCTCCTCGAGCGCAACTGACACCAACGACGTGGCCGAACACGACAACCTCTTTGACCTGAGTGGTACAGCTGCAGATCTCGACCACACCAACGACGAGTTCGAGAACAATGAGCGGTTGATGCAGGAGGAGGAAGAGAGATTGCACAGCCAGGAGCAAGTGGAGGTGGAGGACATCTTTCAGAGTGATCAGGAAGGTGCGGATCCAGAGGCCTTTGCTCCTCCTGAAGCAAACGGAACCCATAATGAGATGGAGGACATTTTTAAAGATGATGTCAAAAATATGAGCCATGACTTTGAGCCAATCTTCCAGACAGAGATGCCAGACTATGACCCAGTGGAGATGGATAGCAGGGACACGTTGAATTCACACCCCGAAATGAGTGTGGAAGACCTCGACACAGAAGGAGACGTCCCGGCAGATGCTCAAATTGGTTGCCATGCCAACGACTTGCCATTTCCTGATGTGCCGAGCAAGAGTGATATTGTGCTCGACTGGGAAGAGGAGGACAAAGCAGTCTCACCCACCCCACCCTTGGGCACCGAGACTCCAGCTGTTGCACCTCCCTCCCTGCTTCCGCAGCAAGATGATGAAATCGACGAGGGGGAGGTAGCAAAATTTGTGGAGAACATTTTGATCAGCTCAGCGAGGGAAGTGTACAGCGTGGACAGTGAGCAGGAATGTGCTGATAAAGTTGAGAGTGAGCCTGTGGAGCAAGAGAGTGCAGCCGAAGCGATTACCCTTGAGACAACTGTTGAGTCAGAGCATGTATTGTGTCAAGAAAAGGGGCTAGAAGAGGCTGTTGTTCATGCTGTCTGCGAGCCAGAGGAAAAAGAAAGTTTATCAGTCAGTGTAGACGCATTGTTACCTGAAAGTGTCGTCAACAGCAAAGTGAGCACAGACACGGAATGTGATGAAGACAAAATGGACTCTGTGCCTGTAGTTCCAGCTAGCAGGGAAGATATCACAGCAGAAGAGGCACCCAAAACAAATATTGTCGAAACTCTGGACATCAAGGACCCAGAGAAGCAAACTTTTGATTCCCCCTCTGAGGCCGAGCCAATTGCAGTAAGCCCAAAGACTGCTGAATCACATGAGAGCCCATCACGCAAAATGTCTGTTCCTAAACCAAGGGACATAAGGAGGGACTTGAGCTTCTTTGGCTCAGGATCATCATCTGGGAAAAGCTTCATGTCCAACACTCTACCAAGGGTCAGTGTTCTTCCGCGAATCAGTACCACATACCAGCGGAAATCACCCATATCTCCATCCAGTGACATGGACAGCTTTGATAAGAGTACAGAGGAGCTGCCAACGATACCGAAACCAGATTTGAGTGCTAGTAAATCTCCTGTCATTGCAGAGCTGGATGCTGTGGAACTCCCACACATCGAAACGTTATCAACAGCACCAGTAGTGCCGCCAGTGAAAAGTGCAGAATCTGTTGTGCCCGTTTCTGAGACGAAAGTGGAGTCTTCCCCAACAGTTATGTCACCCATCTATGCATCTGCCGGAGATACACAGGAGCCAATATATCTAGACGGATCAAGCCCAGATGAAATCGAAGCCATCTTCAACAAAGATCCGGAGGAGGAGAAGCCTGCCAAGAAGAGTATGGGCAAGAGCGATGTCTTGGCTTCAACCAGAGTGCGGAAGGTGTCCAGGAACACCTGGAAAGGCCAGGAGGAGTTCCAGAAGTCCGTGGAGAAGTCAAAGATTATCCTGGATGAACCTCAAGCAGCTAGTCTGAGACGGTATGAGGAAAGAAAGAAGCAGCGGCAGGGGGCATTCATTCGATCGAGGCAGGATTCCACATCTGAGGCCGAGTCGGAGGGGAGTCAGTCGTCGACGCCGCGCACCACTCCCAAGATGCCTGATGTAGTCCAGTCTGGGGAATCCGGAGCCAGAGATGGAGAGGCCCAGTCAGAAATTGTACAACCCAAACTGAACATGAAGTCGGTGCGCTCCCTCTGGGAGCAGAAGGCGGCAGAAGTAGAGCAACGAAGACGCTCCCTTCAGACAAAGACACGCCCCGTGTCACATGGGGAGAGGGCGAGATCTTCGTCTACAAGAGCAATCAATAAGTCATCTGATAACATTGACTCTCTGGATGATAGCATAGAGGGGAACACATCATTCTCTTACGATGGTCTCTCGGATGATAGCTCCTCAAAGAGAGAAAGTCTGATCGAGCGCGATATCCGCCTCCAAAAAGAACGAGAGAGGGAGATATCCAAGGAGAGGGAACGCCTCCGTTCAGAGTCCACCTCATCCAGAGATGAAAGCCAGCCTTCAGAGACGTCAGAAAACCCCGACGATCAGGTGGTCGACATTGTACGGGACACGGAAATGAGGAGGGATTCCGATGACGGGAGGTCGTCGCCGAGCCAAAGCAGTGGCTACACGTCAGGTCGGTCCACTCCCTCCATGCCAGCCGATGATATCCTCAAGATCAAGTCGGGTAAGGGTGGCAAGATGCCTGACTTAAAGATGTCCCTCTCTCCATCCGACCCAGATGCCCAATCAAACTACCGGGAGTACCAGAAGATGCTCCGTGGCAACAAGGCCGATGGCAAGTTCTCCAAGAGTGCAACTTTCCCAAGGAGAATGGAGAGCAACTTTGAGACACAGGTAGAGATTTTTTTTTTCACCATTTCAGAGCATCTCATCATATTTGATATCTGTGTTACTGTAAACCTCTCTTCCTCGTATTTTATTGTTCTAGTAGTTCATTTGTCAAGTTATTTTATTCTCGTAGATCATGTCATAGATACAAGTATACAACTCTGCCTTCTCCATATTATGTATTATGTCTTCTGCTATCCTGAGACTGCATACTAGTACATGTACTTCAACATACTCAACACATTCCCTATACTCTTATTTTCTACCCAGTACATTCATCCAGAACATCATGTATTTTGTTGCCCTTGAGAGATTATGCTTTACAAGTTCCAGTCTGTGCATAGTAGTGCATAGTAGTATTTACAGTTGTATGTCATTGTAACAATATTCATAACTTTTCTGTCCACAACCTTTGTACTAACATATCATCTTCATCGCACTTGATTTTTAATTGCTTCCAAGCAGCTGGAACGTTCATGTAAGCCTGCATTGCCAAAATTAAAACTGCAAAGCTTATATTTGAATAAGAGTGAGGTGAGAGCTAAACATGTTTACCTTTTTCAACAAAAGCAAATTAAGGATAAAACTGCTATTAGCCTGTCCTGGGCCCTGTTTTATCAAAAGATTTCAAATTTCCTTACCACACAGGCTGCCATAGACTTACAGCTGAAGTCAACTTTATAATCAATTTTAACTCTGTATGAAACAGGGCCCTGTACTTTTCCAGAAGCCACAAAATTTGTCAAAAATGTAATCTGTTGGAAGTCTGTGCATGTGCTTAATTGATCACTTTCGTTTTTCACTTTGCAAACTTAGTTTGGTATATATTTCTGCATGATTCTGGTTTGTTTTCCTGTTCTCTTGCATTTCTTTATTCTTCTGTTAAATCACAAGGAGAGCTAGGGGGAAATTGCTGATGTTGGTGTAGAGATTAGCATTTAATACATTTTTTTTTTTACTTCTTCCCATCAGTATGAAAGCTTGTAAAACTTTCTAGTCTGATGGTAATTTCTTGGCAGTCTTATGTCCAAAGATGATTGTTGTGCATGTCACCCTGTAAGCCTCATATGCCATACAATATTGGGCTCTTCTATGTATCATACGAAAGGAAAATTTACTCCTGACGGAAATCATGATTTTGTGGGCAACACCGGTGAAAATCAAAGCAACAGAGCAACAAATGTGAAAGCAAAGAATGAAATTGTGACTGAATCCATAAGTCATGTATTTGATATTCACAAGATTGTTTCAAAGGGATTGTCAAAAAGCATTTTATCAGAATGTTGTATGCATCCATATTTATTTTGTACAGAGGAAGAAGGTAAGGTAAGGGATATATACAATAATGTATCGTTCTCTTCAAATCTTGAGTGTAGTCATGTAGAATATATACATGTACCTGTTGAGAATGTATAGAATTAGGTACATGCACGAAACAAAGAGTGCAAGATTGTATTGTACATAATAGTATTAAAGCTATGATATGACATTTTGCCAAGGTTTCCATAGAGATACATATTGGGTATGAACATTATAAACACTAGAATGCTCACACTTGTTTATGTTTTTTTTATCGTCCAATTTGACTCAGATGTTTCTTATGATGTCAGCAGATGTGAAGTAAATCCTGCACATAGCCAGCTCTTGATTATCCAGATATGATGTTGTTTGTCTGAAATGTGAAATGCAGAAATGTGCTTGTTCACACTTGCGCAGTAGTTTGTCTGAAGAGTAGAATGTAGATACCTGTTGTATATACAGATATGTAGTATGCTTCTTCAAACTGACGGGGATTATGTACACAGGGTCATCTCATTTTTAGGTAAAGGCTAGCATGTGTCTAGAAGCAGATACACATTGTGCACATGCATAAAAAGGAAAAACAAAACAAAACAAACTCATTAGTGCTAGCAATAAATGCCAAACACCAGTGCTGGGCTTATAGACCAATATTAGAAGCTTCTGTGGAGCATGTTCACATTGCTGTCCCTTCACTGATGAGTTAGACACACCAATCCTTTCTATCGACAATGTAATCCTATAGTACTTTTCTACGGCCTATAAACTATACTGCAGGCAACTTTTTCACAACCACACACTGTGACCTGTATCATTCTATGTTTGATGACAAATTTCTCCTCTTTTTCAAAAGGCAAGCTCATCAGGTTCTCTGGCAATCAGCGTGGGCGACGTCCCTGACGTGATCATGGTGGATGGTATGAACTCCTCAACGACGACATCGGAGAAGACCAGGAAAACCAGCATCGTACAGCAAGGCATCAAGCTATCGCAGACACTGGAGAAGAAGAAAGTTGGTAGGTTTCTCAGGAGGCAAGCGATCTGCCTTTTGTGGTAGATAATTACCATACATACGACTTTAGAAAAGCACATTTAGACAAACTGTGAAAAAAAAAGTTCATGATTAATTTTCTGCACCAGGCCAATTTTTTAGTGAATCTCACATGGTAACAAATTGTTGGATATGATTTTTTTTGTATATGATTCATTTTGCAAGTTTTTATGTTCGTGATAGATCAATATTTCAATGATTTACATACAATACATTTATTTCATATGGTTTTACGTGGAACTTATCTCCTTTGTTGTTAGGTTTTGTGCATTGTATGTTTCAAGTATGTCATTCCTATTTTTTATTTTTATTTTTTTTTCAAAGAAGAAGGAAAGGGTTGCTGTATAGATGTTTGGAATATTTTAGATCTCAGATGAGTTTTTTTTTGTGTATTTCAGACTAGTAATGGTTTAATTTAGGAATAATCTTGGGAAAATGGAGAGGATGTACAATATGATTACAGCATGTAAAAACATCACTGACAGCTATACTGAATAAATCTATTTATAAAAAAATAAAATATGCAAAGGTCAATAAGGAAATACAAAGAGTTCAAACAGTAAAAATAAGCAAACTGAAAGTGAAACCAGCGCTTGAAAGCAGCAACATTAAATAGAATCAGTGTGGAGCATTTGAGGAACTAGAGGAAGACCTCATCGCAAGAAAATTGTTGCTATGACGACTGTGCTGTCATCCCTTTGTTTCCCCCGTGCAGCTAAACTGGAGTCCAAACCTCGCCGCTCTCTCATGGACATGGAGATCCAGGCGCAGCGCGAGAAGGAGGAGGCATTCCGGCGGGAGCAGCAGACGAGGAAGCTGAGCGGCACCACGTCACCGCTGCCCTCCCCCTCCCCACAGGACGAGGCCAAGCCGGAGTCGACGTCAGGTTCGACGTCGTCGTCCTCTGCCACCTCGCCGGCGACAACGCCTCAGGGTTCGCCCAGGAAAACGTCCGTCTCAGGGCAACCTGCTAAGTCTGTCTACAAGGTGAGCTGGGGGAGGGATTGATGGTCGATGTCATTAGAAGGCATCATGGGGAAAAACATCAACCGTGACAAGGAAGAGATGTAAAGAAGAGGCTTGTCTCAAAGAGCACATGTGACCGCCCATCTCAAAACCCTCAAAAACTAGCAGATTAGGATTCTCTGTAATGGACCAAAATATATCATTTGGGTTGACCAATTCAAATTTTGTGATACCTGGGAGAGTACCATCTTAACTCTACCAACTGTCAAATTTAGCAACTTAAAACAAACCCGAAGTCGAGATATTAGCAGTTTTTCTGGACCATATTTTTTCAGACAGGCGCTATTTTCACTAGACTCCAGAATACTGTATACGCCATATATTTCGCGAGTCTAAATTTCCGCGAATCGGGAATGCCGGACAATTTCGCGAGTGGTTGAATTTGCGATCATAGAGTCGTGTACTGAACGGAGAAATGTACACGCGTACGTCACATCCACATTGGGATCAGAGTCAATATTTTCGCGTCTCTTTAATTTCACGAATGGCACCTGACTCGCGAAATTCGTGAAAATAAAAACCTCGCGAAATATTCGGCGTATACAGTATGCTTTGATTGACACGTCCGCACAGCACGCCTCGGTGACCCAATCTGTAAAATCCCCTTTTCTCCCTTTTCTATGAAACTGCACCTCCTAACTCTCATATTTCAATCACCTTTTGGATGGGTTAGGATGGACCAATTCTAACAAGTTACATAATCATCATTTCAAGGCTTAGAGGGTATTCAAAACTATGTAGAAAAGAGAAATTCACTTTGTAGTACCTTTTGCAGGTTCTAAGCTTGGCAGTTACATAGGAAAATAGAACAGCAGTACATTCATATCTTAACCATTTTTTTTTTTCTCATTTGAAGCAAGTGGATGTTGCTTACACCAAATTGTTTTGCAGAGTAATGAAATTCCTGCTGTGAGATTATAACACACTTTCTATCTTCTTTCTGCCTTTTTTTTTTCTCTCAATACTCCAGGATCTCAACTACGTCCCCAAGACGAACAAGAAGAAGTTGGCCCTCGCGGAGCACTGGGAACACAAGTGGAAGTAAAAGATGCGTACCTCAGTGACTGACTTGTGGCGCCATGCCCACGATGTGTGCTCAACGAGTGCGAACAAGGGCTCTTTTTTTGCTTCATTTGCATTGTACGAGCACATCGGCCATATTTGATGCGTCTGAACTTTGAACTAAAGGCATGAGATGATGTACATTTGACTCCGCAGTATTCATTTCTGTTCGTTTTGTTTAAATCCATGTCATATGGAGTGTTCTTTTTTTTTTTTTCAGCTGATGTACATAAATGTATATTACGTGTAATGTGCGTACACGTGGCGTAATCATTTTTATAGTATTATATTTTTGCAGTGGTGTGCAAGTAAAGCATATCTGTGAACTTCGGTATCGTTGATCTGGACAGGGAGGCATGCAGGCTCACCAGCTTATTTGTGTATATTTATATATTAGATTGCAGTCAAGTGTAGATTTATCTGTGCACAAGTTTTTGCAGAAGAATACACGGTTGAGCGGCGGGAGTAGTCATGGTGACATGCAATAAGCTGTATGTAAATGTTATCAAATTATACCTCACTCTGTGACATGCATATTAATGGAACAATGGCGATTATATTTCTGGTCTACACTGTATCTCTTTTATCTCCCATTCTCTTCTCCCTTATATCTCTCTACTGATATCAACCGTTTTTGTGCTCCAGTGTTACATGGAGAGTGTGTAGTTTCTCTATGTCGTCCCCATTGAGCCCAGTAGCTTCAAAAGCACAGGGTGATCCCTCTACGGATATGTTTGACACCTGTCGTACAGGTCAGAAATATGTTCAATTTATACATTGTATCTGTTACTACGAGGCATTTTGTTGTATATTGTTACTGCTTGGTTGTGATTATGCGAGGCAGAGAGGGCAGTATTACTGTATAAATATCGATGATTGGCACACATTGAAATGCACACAAAGGAGAAAGTTCAAACACTATTTTTATCTGTTCTCCGTTTTCTATGAGATCTGTTCATAGCATTGTTGTGTTATTGGATTATCAAGGCATTTTGTGACAGTATTTATACACATATTTTCTCTAATTATGTTACATGATCCATTGGGGGGAAACCCCTATCGTAAAGTGTATATCATTTAACCCTTTGCCTGCGATACATGTGGCTTTCCTATGCATTTGATGCATGATACACCTGTTACCTGAAAGCAATGAGTTAAGCCTTCTTTTCATGCTGAGAGTTGCTTGACTACTGTGTGCCTCATTTAGAGTAAAATGTGTGCATTTCCACTAAATATGCCAGAGCGTGGCCAAAGGGAAACGTGGATAAGGACACGGCGTGATGCGTTGGACGATTCCAAAATGAGAGGAGTTCTCCAGCGATCTTGAAATTTGCTCTCTGGACTCTGCAAAGTGAGCCATGCTTTGAGATGCCATTTTCTTCACCTGTTGGCCTAATGAATTTCATACCATTGGGTTTGTTTGACGGTCTTCTGGCTCTGCATCTATGCAAATGTGAGCTGATTTTGTAAAGATGGTTGTGCTCCACGTTGAAGAGAGATATCAATAGTTTTCACAAAGCAACCTCCCAGATTTGTATGATTTATGTATGGTGTTTGAAGAGCCAGTTTGTAGTATGTAGTTCACCAATGTGTGTCATAAATGCTGAAATATTTTACACAGCAATTGTGAAGATGGGATAGGTTTTGTTTCAAAGTTGCAGGAGGGAATATGGAGAGAAAATAATGTGCTTTAGAAGTCATCAGGTCTATGTGTGACTGACATGGTTTTGCTGCAAGCATTTCTGGGAGAGTTTTGTTTACATTTGTACCGAACTGATGCGACAAAGTCAGAGACTGATACAGTGATATATTTTTTGTCATCCTGTTGAGATATTTACCTGTCGATGCAGTGTAGCAGCTTATAACCACGCCTGTACATTAGCTGGAATGTATTAGCGCCATACTTGAAAGTGTACTTTTGTAGCCCATAATCCTGGTATAGCTTTTGCTCTGTACCATTAATGGTTTTCACACTAGGCACCGAGGCTGTAACCAGTGACATGTTGTATTAATTTCTGTACATAAGCCAACAGCCATTTTCATACCATAGTTCTAGATGCATCATGTTTCTCAGATGAATTATGTCAGTCTCTGCTTGGCTAGGTTGAAACAATGTACACCGTATGTGAAAAAAGAGTGTCTCGCAAGATTACATTGAACACATTTCAGTATTTGACATCATGTATTATTTGAGTACTGCTAATACTCTGCTACTACCCAAAAACAAAGCAAGAACAAACTCAAAACAAAATCAAAGCAAAACAAAAATTCTCAAACAAAACAGAGCAAAACTATATGCATGTAGCAATTATGCCCCTGTATGTGATTTTTTATGATCGAAATTGCTTTTGAAACTTGAGAATCTTTGATAAATCTTTTGTAGCATGTTTTTTTTTTTTTTTAAAGGTATTATATGAACTGTCTACAATCTCCAGCTGTCGTCTGGTGTAAATATTGTTTTCGTGATGAGTTGAATGTGTTGTGATGATGAAACAGCTCAAGTTGAATAGCTCCACATGCTTTTGTGTATCATTAGTGTGAATATAGTTTCCCCAAGGTCTAGAATCGTGAGAGCTCACGTCATAAACTTTTGTTACACAAAGGGGCTAGCTTTTGCCACTGACGATGTACAATAGGTGGTACCAAGTGTGTGTAGTATGCAGAGAGAATAGAGCCAGAAAAAGTTATCAAACTTAAAAGCTCTCTTGGCTGTGCTCAGCAGCAAGCTAGGCTTGTGTAATATCATCTTCTGTGTCGTGTCATTACAAATGTATTGTATCCTGCTTTGTTGTTGAATTCTCCGGAAAGTATTTCACAAGACTTTGAAATAGAAGGTTAGATTACAGTCAAATGTGTAGTACGACAGTCTCATTCGTACATTTTGTCAGTATTTTCTAGATATACATGTTGACAAATCTGTGTTGTAGATGGAATTAATATCATGATGCAGAATTCTTATAGAGAATGGCCCCAAGACTGCAGTGCACTGTGGTCCTCTGAACTTAGCTGTGTATCCATATATTTGCATGAATTACATTGTACACGTTCATGAAGTTTTAATATATTCCAATATGTACTACATGTAGGAGCAATGTACATTTAGTATACATACATTGTATTTCCAATAAGTCATGCTCTTTGTTTTATCAAGTCTTCTACAAATTTACATCTTCCAATTTAAAGAGAGTAAAAACAAGAAATGAAAGCACTTTTGCGCAAATATAATCATGCATGATATATTGTAACCGAATTGCACTCATATTTTCTTCTACAAGTGATTGATTGTTAGTGTACACCATTCTCTCTGAGGGCTCACGTGACCACTAGCTTGGGTGCTCTGAATGTGCTTAGAAGTACAAAAATGAATCTTATGATATAAACACCATCACTATGATCTTGAAACCTAGTGCAAATAACAAAGTTGTTACACCCCGCACTGCTCCGTCAGTGCATTTATCAACCACTAAAGTGGCTGGTCATTGACGGCACATTTTTAATAGCAACTAGCACAAAACTTCAAGGATTAATATTTCAAAATACGATGACATCTCCTTCTGTTTTCCTTCCTGGCCTGTCACTAGCCCTACTTGTACTTTGCAGTGTATCTCATACGAATGAAAAGCAGTATGTTTTTCATGCCCTAACACTTCATGAAACATTTATTAAATACCTTGTAGACGAGGTAATTCTACATACATGTACATGTGCCCTGGAGGAAGCTGCCTTGTATGAATTCTGCCAATTCAAAGCAACCTTTTGTTACATTGTACTTGTATAGTGGACTGGAATAGTGGACTTGCATAGTGAACATACATGTATTGACTCATCACATAGTTAAATTTAGTGCATTACAGTTTGGAAAAAAAGACTATAAATGTATCACATTATGCATATAATCATTCATCCATATAGCACACATCTACATTGTGAGCATGTGGATGGCTTCAAATTCCCTTGCAAGTTAACACTCACTATCTATAGTTTAAAGTTAGCATAGATATATTTGTAGATCTTTTCATATCTTTTTCGTGTATATATATTTAGACCACAGTTTGCTCTGTCCATGTAACTTATTTCAATTTTCTTTTTTGATGTTCCTTTTTTCTGCACAGTCCTGCTCTTTGTTGATTTTGTTTCTTTGGTTATTTGTCTTTGCTGTGGCTCTGTATATATTTTCCCAAAACAAACAAAATCTCCTTTTTTCTAGGATTCATATATATTTCATTCAGTAGTATTCCGATGCATATATCTACACAACAGAAATCGTTTTCATTGCTTGCCATGTCTTTCACACAAAACTTTAGAATGTAAATTCTTCAATTTTGCACTAATAGATAACAGTTATTTTGCTCATTTTTATGTATATTTTGGTACCTCTGCATGTGTCACTTTTATGATACTGTCATCCTCACATGCAAAACTAAAATGAATCCAGCTAGAATCCTCCCTTTAAAAAAAAAAAATGGATTCAGAGCTACCTTCACTAAATCTGAGTGTGATCTATGGGAAATGTATTTTCTAACAAATCATTTTTTTCCTGGGTTAATTGGAATAGAGCAAAGTATGTGTAAGGCTTTGAGTGCAGTATTATCATTTTTTTCCATTCTGTAATTTAATGATGCTGTTCTCTGTTTAGGAGTCCATCAGTTAAATGACTCACACTCGTTAGTTTAGTATATTTGTAACTGTTGAACATTAAAATATTCAATAGTAGATGAGATGCTGGCTAATATTAAAGTAGCAATGATATTACAAACTTCTTGAGATATTCATAACCTGATTTATAGCAGAATGAGAATGTATTGATTTTTAGATGATATAACTTTGATTGGAATTGAAAATTACCAGATATTACAATTGTATTTATAAAAACCATAGACCTACATGTTTTTGCATTAAAAAAAAAAATCTTTATGTACATCTGAGAACAATTCATGGTTTGGATACAGTATGCCAAACCTCATTCTGGCATATGGCATAATACATATTCCCCGTTGCACTCTTGTGAATTTGTGTTTGCTTGTATAGCATGTGTACTTGTCAAATGTCATGCTGTATTTATAGTATTGTATTGATATATTTTTACGTAAAATGCTACACCTATCACAAAGCATGTATATGATTTCTGTTTTGAGTGAATTTTCATTGCGTGTTCATTGTTATACCCACTATGTGTTTATTCGATGGAAATATATCAAAAGAACGGCTACAACTGAGATTTAACTGTTGACGCTAAATTCTTATCATCCTGATGTGTTGTTCTTATGAATTGTGCTTTGGCCTAATAGAATTTGCCATGGGAAACTAGGCCAACCGTGTTCTCAAGGTTTATTCTCTAGCAATTTGATAACCGTGAAGAAAAATGCCCGAGTGTTTGCATTTGTTTGTGTATTTGTGTGTGAATCAGTGTGTGAAGTCACTTGATCATAATCGGATTAATGTACTTTTACCGACAGAGGAGCAATCAAAAAACAACAATCACATTTCAGTCTGTTGGAAGTAGTGGCCATTCTGTGCATCTACGGGCACCTTTGGGTAAAAAAAGAAAAACATATATGTGTACAAGGCACATATAAATTACCACTACCATTGTGATGGATATAATTGCAACATCTCTCAAATCAGTAAACTCAAGTTTATGCCTGTGCTTAAGAACACTGTAGAAGAACATCTGTAGGTGCACACAAATTAAAAAGACATCTCACATTTCTTCACTTCTTACACATGGTTTTCAGTCTCTTCATGTGTTAGATTCTGTTTTAATTCATGTAGCATATGGTGTGTGTGTGTGTGTGTGTGTGTGTGTGTGTGTGTGTGTGTGTGTGTGTGTGTGTGTGTGTGTGTGTGTGTGTGTGTGTACATTTGTGTGTGTGTGTTTATTTACAACTGAATATCTTCTGTTCTGTGGTCACACACTGAACAGTTCTACATCAGAAGTACATATTGTGTGTAGCTGTCTAGACAAGAAGCAGTTATAGCCCCATGCCAGATGTCCTGCCAGTTGAATACCTGCATTATTGGCTCACCAAGGGAATAGCGGTGGCCGGGAACCTAGTAACAGACAGGAAACGTCCGAGATGGCCGTAGATAGGGTTCCCTAGCTCACATTACTCTCGGGGGATTATGGAAAATTCTGTGTGTAGCTTCCGGTCCTGTTCCCTCAACCTGTTGCAAACTGCAGTGGCAGAGTGCTGCATTCCCCGACAAATCTGTGGTACATTTGTACAATGGATTGGGAACATAATTATGAAGAATGCATCATGAATTCTTCCAAGAAAGACTGGTTTTCTGACGATGGGGAAAGTGTTGAAGTGTTGCGATCATTTCCTTGTTATAGCGGTAGGAATATAGCTGTACATAGAATGACGAAAGAAGAGTAAAAGCAATATACATCGTATACAACTGTACAGGACAGAGATGAAGAGACGTTATGGTGGCATGATACAGTCATACACATGGAATGGTAGACTGTAAGACTAGAGATTTTCACGTGCATGAAACTTGTGATTTTGCAAGGGGCCAAGATTCGTGAAATAAAATTAACATGAAAGTGTTTTGTCTACACAATGCATACCCATCATGGTCAGCAATTTGGTTGGGGGGGGGGCACTTTTTTTAGTGGCCGTATACAGATGTACCTCAGGTGGTCACTATAGACAGGTGGCCACTATTCAAGGAAGGTTTGACTGTATAATGGCTTTTTCATCACTAGTGACAAAGCGAAGCAAAGCAACACAACACCACACAGCATACAATAACAAACATTGACATTACCTAATTACGAAACAAATAGGGGCCTATTTCATAAAGCTGTTTTTAAGGTTACACACAACTTTACGAATGACTTAAATATGGCAAGCCCAGTGGGTTTTATAATCATTGTTGATTTCAATAGCTAAAGTGGAAATTTGCAGATGATAATGATTATTCTTACATTTGAACACACGGATAGTTGAAAGTGTATTTTTGCCCCAATGTAGATGAAATATTGACATACAGCTGTACTTTGTTAAAATATAAGGGGAAAAAAATGAGCACAAATATTGGCACTTCATATTCCAGTTGTTCGTAAAGTCATGCGTAACTCTACAAACAGCTCTATGAAACAGGACCCAGGGAGGCTTTTATATTCCCCTGTCAGGAGATAAGTATGCCATGCAGTATAGTATCCAGGGCCCCGTCTTATAAAGACTTCAAATCAATCACAAGTCTCCAAATCAATCGCAACTTGCATTGCAGCTCACAAGAAACTTGTGATTGATTTCTATCACAAGTCTTTATAAGACAGGCCCCAGGAAGCCTTCTGCAGAATAAGAGATACATTTGTAATTGGCAGCTTCGTGTAGGCCATAAGTGGTATTAATTCCAAATTTACAACCTTGAGAAGCTGGAGAAAAAAAAATGCTTACCATTAAAAATAAAAAAGTTTTACTAAGAACAGAAACATGGAAGACAGAGAGTAAAACGTTTTTCATTTTGTGACCCACATGAGTCAATTTATCACACAGTTACAACTCACTGCTGGGGCTTTGTTTCAGAATATACATTTCAATATATTTGCACATGTCATCTTTGAACTGGAAGCACAATGTAATATATTTCTTCTTCTTTTTTCCAAAGTTTTACATCTCATGACGACAGGCCTCTCATACTCCATTCAGCTACAAACAAAATACGACAAAAACGAATCAAAATAAATTTCATATCAGAAAAATAGTATTCAATACATCCACTGAATTCTGAAGTGCTGAGATGCTCATCTGTACATAATTTTTTTGCTTCCACACACAAAGACATAGACACTTGATGAACATTTATATCAATGTTTTTAGCTTCTCTAGTCTGACTTTCATATCATAGTTTGAGTGATACTAGTAACTTGCTGCTACAGCCAAATGCTTTTCTCTAGCCTGTGCCACATACATGTAAACATAACCATAATTAGACATACAGTGTACAATGTAAAAGCTCTTAGGCAGTTCAACCTCCGCTCTGAGAGTGTTACTCTACATTTAACCATGTGAGAAAATTTACATTTTTTGTGCGGCAAGCAATTAGGACAGAAATATACATGAAAAATAAAACATGAAATATCTCATTCACTTAGTAGGCATAATGTGTGTGTGTGTGTGTGTGTGTTTGTTTGTTTGTATTTTGGGGTGTACAGCTGAATGTAGGCCCTACATGTACATGTATGTGAGAGGGTGTGTGTGTGTATACACATAAGCAACGGCATGCATTAAAGGTGCATTTCAATCACTACACTCATTCGTATGTACATAATGTACCTGTCCATATTTTTTATAGTGCTGAAACATCTGATTCAAAATGGCATTTTATAGTGGCAAGCTGTGCGCACACCTAGCTTAAAAGCCTTGAAGAGTGGTGTACAACGCATGTATTTCGTAGAGCAAACAAATAACCCTTAAACCGTTAGAGCTATTAAAATACTATGTTTACATTTCCAGTCTTTAAACAGCATTATGAACAAGGAGTCACCTTTTCAGTCCCACTTCCAATATGAATTAGCAATGCTGTATCAACATAGCTCACTTTTAAGCATGGTGCAATGCATATATGCAACTGTCATTCACTTGTATTGACTGAGCAATACTGACCCCCCCCCCTCCCTTGTGATAACAATAACTTCAAATTGAAAAAGTGTTTGTCAGTGTTTTTATTCTAGACTTTTCCATGAAAGTCTTAGTCATGTGCCTGATAGTAAAAACATAAAATTTCATCTGTTTCCCTCGGAGAAATCAAAACACCATTCGACAATCACTATCGACAGGCACTGACCTTTTGACCGGTCCCTGTACTCGTCACACTCAGGGAAGTCACGTTTACTCAACGTACGTCTTGCAGGAATGCTGCTTTCATCTCGTCTTCACTAGCTAATTTCATACCCCCTCCCCCTCAAGTCACTATTAAGATAGACACCCCCCCCCCCCCCCCCATTCAGAATGAGCACTCCCTCCCACCATTGCTAGCACGTATAATATTGAAAGTCCATGCCATTTGCACAGCAAGCGCTTGGAGTGTTAATCTATCAGATATGACACTACAGTGTATTCGAATGATCACAATTACCATTACTATCAATATATTGTATCTTGTCTGTTTGTGTGGGGTGTTTATTGAAGAACATCGTAACCATTACTGATAATTCTACACTTATCTTACATGCAGTCTTACTACTACTACCTGTGATATAAAATATACTGCATATTACCTGGTTTGCATTTTCAGTCATCATTTCCCTTCTCCCATAAAATGCCCTTGCTTATATCTCCTTTTCATAATTATGATGGTATACATGTACATGTAGATGGTTTAGAAATGATATACTGCACGTGTCATACATTTCGCGAGTACAATATTTTGCAAAGTGGATCTCGAAAGACACTTTCATTAGTAGTTAAAATACGCAATTGAGAATCACAGTAATGAAAGAAAAATAAGTTTTACCCCTTTTTCAGGCAAAAAAAGGTACCAGTACGGATTTCCCATCTTGGAACCTACATACAGCACATTAGTCAATACTTTTCAGAGTTTTTAATTTTGAGAACATATCAGTCCCCTTGTGAATTTCACGAAATATAAGTGTAAGCTCTCCGTGAAGTATATCATTACACAGTATAATCATAACTGCTCTTACATGTACATGTAAGTTCCTTATTTTTTGTCCAGTACTACGAGACTAACGGCCAGTAGTGCCTTTTGAATCATTAGTGTGATCCAAGCAGCAATATCTATGGTATGCTGCTAAATTGCGCTCCTCTTAGTTACTGATGACAAACAGGTTTCAACTAACAAGCAAAAGTATCAAACATCTCTACATAAGTCAGGCTGCAATATTTCTCATTCCAGATGCGTAGAAACTGAAAAAAAAAAAAAAAAAAAACACTTCTCTTCTTACATGACAGATTGCACGGTTTTATTTTCTTTACCACCAACACATCATACAGCTGCCATGGCATTGGCAGATACTCTCATAACATTTAGACATTAAGCATACAAGTGTACAATTATATTCATATCTTAAAGTGAGTACATTTTCTTTTCTGTAGTACGATGGAGTGAACATGTATCTCAATATACGTGTAAATGGGCCACTGATTTATAACTGTACAGATTTATTCATTTCTCTCTCTTTTTTTTTTCTTTTGGTTGTTTTCCTATCTGCTTTATATATTTTAAAAAATGGTTACTTATTTTGGTATCTCAAAATCAGTACGCTGCTTGAGATTGTATCTGCTCACAATATAAAGTACATTATTTGGTTATATAGTTGATCTAAGGTCACTTCACTTTTTAGATTTAACGAATGATTTTTCACAAATTGCAAATGTGGTTGTGCATAGCAACATTATAAAAGCTGCCACAATAGACATGATTTTAGTCAACAGCTCATTCACTTTGATTTCACCTACAGTGGAAAAACAATTATACATTAAAGTTTTGCAGCAGAGTGTTCAAAAGATTTGAAAATAATCACAATTTCTCATATATCACATAGTGGCGAGTAGTTCGTGATTGCCACTTACAATGCATTCCTCTAGAGTCGAATTCAAAATCAGTTGAATAATAAGACCCTGCTTCAGTATACACAATTTGGCAGTAATTAAACATGTCAAAACATCATCATAATTCCAACACTATTATGGTTCTAGTAGAACTATAAAGCAGCCAAGACGTCTTGCACAAACATTCTATGCACTCCAAAAAATTGGCAACACAAGCACCCAGTACAGTACCTACACTCAAGACAGAAGCTGGAAACACTATGAACACAGCATAGAATCACACACCAAGGGGCTGAACCCACTGAAGACGAGCTGATCATTTTGCCATAACACAGATTTTGCATAGACACCTGCCCAAGTATATGCTCAGACTAGTCTTCCACAGAATTACACCAGTGGTCCAGTGTTGTGGGAACGAGAGCAAAACAACTGCGGACATACTGTATATCGTCTGTTGACAATGATAAGGGCATTAAGTTGTCACTAAACCCATAGTGTTCGAGACAACTTAACGTCCTTCTCATTCTCAGCCGACGATATGCTCTCAAGACTGATTGGGAATCAAATTTTCTACTTGAGGAGCAAAACATTGGGACAACAGAGATACATTGTAGAGAAGGTGGCAGAGTTCCAACTAAGAAGATTCATTTTCAAATGATATTCAAAGTTATCATGTTGCCACTTTTATGCACTGGCTGATCAGTCAGGCATTTTGGGCTCGCCACATCTTCCTCACATATCAGAGGAGTGAGTAAAACTTGCATCATATTGTGCTGATTCAAGTGAGAAGTAAAAAATTGATGTCAGAGGACGATAGTCCTGTCAGCTCTCTAACTGGCCTTGGAAGCTTCCGGTTTGCCTGCAGTCTATTTCTAGCAGACGCTGAAGGCACAAAATGTCTCAAAAACACACTGATGTCTAGGACCTAACCGCTATCACAGATGCGCAACATCTTGCTCAACAATATGAATGAGGCTTAAAAGCTGGGGATCACACAGGATGCATGCCCCTCGTGACGATCATTGGTCAGAGGCTAGTAGTGACTCCTCAGAAAATTGGCTCTTTTTGCTCAAAAATTCATGTAAACCCTAAAGGCCTTTTGATCTTCTTGAATGAGTTTTCATGCCATTTGTACTCCAGTCCATGTCATTGGTCAAGATTGTATTTATCCCAATGGAAAAAAAATAAAAATAAAAAGTTGTCCACGTCCTCTCCAGGGATAATACACTGATAAAGTAAGGGTTGCTGATGCATGAAGCCACAGAGATCAATAATTATCACTACAGGCCATGCCAAACACAAATGGGTTCACTCAGAAGTTTTGGAAAAAGATGAGTCTGCAGGATGGAAGGAGAAATGGTAGCAACCCGAAGCTTGGTGAACGACAATGAATCTCACTCTACTGTCAACATCCCCTTCCCTTAAACATTGACCATCAGTCCAAACCTTTGGGATGAAGAAGTAAGCAGTAGACTCCTGTTGCACAGGGGGGCCAACTCCGCCTCCTCCTCAAAAGACGGTGGTCCACAGGTGGTATCCGACGGCGTTGATGATGTTCTCAATGTGCTTCTGTGTCTCTCTGGCCTGCGAATCATGGTCAATGTCTGGCACATCAGACAGGTAACTACTTTTGCTCAACAGCTCCAACTCCTGGGGAATGGAGGGGGGGGGGGATAAAACAACATGGAGATGGTGTGAATATCACTGCATGTTTCATCATAGTAAAACAGATGCAAATGGATGAAGGGATACAAGAATGACACTGGAAGAGTAAAATAATAACAAGATACAGATTATGTTGTATATGAGATATCAGGGTAGACTGAAATACTGCAATATTTTACAAATAATGCATAGGTGAGAGTGTGTTAGTGGAGATGCAGGGCACTTGAGGGTATTTACAATGGTGAACATGCATGACGCTGTGAATACCCAAGAGTGTGCTGCATCTCCACTAACCTCAAGAACTTGAATATGCGCATTACTTTATAAGATGGGTCTATGATCTTTAGTATGATAATACCTGATAAAATTTTGCATTTTAATACATTTAGGCTGCTCTTCATTCCATTGCAGACAACCATGTAAAAGCGACTGCTTGGGTTTGTGCCGTGACCACCTACATACTCACACCATAATACACAGCTACACCTGTAGCTACATGTACAACGTAGCTGCACGTACAATACACCACCAGAACAGCTAGCAGCTACACTAGGCAATCAGTAACCTGCCATGGGATAACACGCCGTACTGTTATGCTTCTTTGCTGCATACTTTCTTGCATGCCAGTGCATGTTAGAAAGAGCATAACGAGCACACATGTGACTCAGTTCAGTGCTTCTGATTGGTTACATTCTTGAACCCATTTATACGACACTGTATAAGAGGAACTCACCGCAATTTCAGTCGTCTCATCCACCGTTAAGAGGACCACCTCGTTGCAAGTGTTAGCCAGGAGGAGCACCAGGTGCTTGATCTTCCGGTCCTCGCTCTCCACGAACCTGGTGATGATGGGGTAGCGTCGGGCCCGCAGCGCACGGAAGAGGTCGGCGTACCAGGCGTTGCTGTTGTGGAGCAGGTCGCCCAGGGTGGGGTCCAACTTGGAGAGAGGGGTGTGATGGACACAGCCCAGGAGTACTTTGAACTCTGGATAGGACATGCTGGTCTGTGATCCATTTGCACGGGAGAGAGAGAGATATCACAAATAATATGTCTACTCCTGCAATGTTAACATAGACCTGCATGATGCTTTCTATAACCTCTCTTGCAGAATGTTAACCAAACTTAACAAGAAAGCAAAAGCACTGATTGACAAAATGCCCTACATCAATGTACAGGAGCACCGAATTAATCAGGTCGTAGGTTTGAATTCTGCCGCAGTATGTGTGTCCAGGACTTTTTATCATTGCTACTTCAAAAATCATTGGTTAACTCGGCACTTATTTACATCGATGTAGGGCAATTTGTCAATCAGTTGCAATAAAAGACAAATCGACACAAGAATTTCATTAATTTGAATACAGAAAAGGACCTAATTTACTGAGAAGTCTGCACAAGTGCAAAAAAGAAAACAAGAACAGCAAAAAAGCAAAACAAAACAGCAGTCTGTAGTTTGTTTATATGCTCATTTTCATCAAGGCCAATTTCCAGACTACAATCACTAAAAACAAACTAAATATTCAGAAGTGTTTCATCCATGATGTTGATGCAAGTTAATCAGAATTGTATGTGTGTGTGTGTGTGTGTGTGTGCCTCGATATTTTTCTCTCCATCTTTTGTGATGACTTACATTAAAGAATTGGGAAAAAAACCTTCCCGTTAATCTTTAACTAAATCTAAACGAAATCTTTCCTCCATGCCAGTAATCTCAAACGAGGTTAAGAACTTGCACAAGGGAAGTCAATAACATGACCAGACATTCCCCTTGAATGAGACTCAGTGCATATGGGTGAAGAATTAGCTGCAGAAAAGAAATGTTCTCAAACATAAACAAAATAAAATAAAACAAAAGCACAAAATGACAATTGATGACCCCTGACCTCAAAATCATCCTCCTCAGCACTGTCCCTCTTTGATGCCTTCTTGCTGCTGCTGGTGGAGGCTGCCATGGCAACGTGCTCCATCTCTTCCGCCTCAAACATCAGCAGCTGGTCCCACAGCGTGTCCCGCCGGCAGTTCATCTCAGCGTTGGTCAGCATCGCCACAATGCGATCCCGAAAGTTGGCAGCCTCCGTCTCGGCGAGCTCGAAGCGCTGCAAAGTGACTGGCTTCTGGCTGAGGGACACCGCCACCTGCATCCAGTTTGGGAGGTCGATAGATTACAGGCATAATTTACCATTGGCAGATGAAACAAAAACCCAGCATTAGTGCTTCAAAATAGTTCTTAAATGTGAATTAGGCATAGAAACAACCAATGTAAAAATCTGAACCAGTATAATCGATGTTAAGTACTGTTAAATATACAAAATGTCAACAATAGTTATAATAAAAATGTGTCCAGACTAAATGGTTTAATGAGAAAAATAGTGATATCTCCTTATATTTTAGGCTTTGTTGCAAAAGCTTTATATGGTAGAATGTTTTGTGATACAACTGACCTACACATAAGCATAAAAAATGATATCTTGAACATGATTTAAATCACTGCTCCCAAAGGTAAACAGGACCTTTAATGAAGACAATCAATGCTGATGTATAACTCGAAAGGATCCAAAACAAGTCAAAAGATTAGGAACTTTACCACTTTTTTAACATACATTGTCGGCAATATTCTCATGTCTCACTGACGAAATATAGAATGACTTTTATATTCACAAATAAATAGAAACATAAATGACGCACAATCACATTTATGTGAAATGCATTCATGCGAATATGGCAAAGGAAAAGGGTGCCAAAGATCAATGAAAGATTTACATGTGTTGTATACTTTCAGGGGATCAAGAAACCTCTGGAAGCGTAAAGAGGCTGGAGTTCTGCAGGATACATGTAGTATCCCCATTGCTCAAAAGGGTAACTTAATGTGCCATGTATTTACTGTAAAATATGATATATTCGCGGCATGAAATTTTCGCGAACTGCCACTGGCATTCAGTGCACATATTGTAGTGTAGACAAGAACTTTCGCGCGCATTTTAATTTCGCGAATCTTGGTGCTGGCGAAATTCGCGAAATTAAAATGCACGCGAAAATTCCTCGTTTTACAGTACTCTATGGGGTAACATTTTCTGAGGCAACAGGTGTAGTAGGTTTGAGAGATTGTACAAAGAATATACAGGAGTTCATGTCATAAAACATTCAGAAACAATGCATGCACACATTGTAAAGTTTATATTTAAAAAAATGCAAGAAAATCAACATAAACATGTTGCATGTTGTTGTCTCTTCCATCTTACCACAATTACAGTACCAAGTGCATGAGTATTGCATCTCAAATGTTTTCAATCACAATTTTTATGTCAAATACCTGTAACGAACTTTTTCTTAAAACGTGGCACCTTGACATGGGTAAGAAAATCAAATTATCAGATGGCAGGGTCTTAGTGCTCTGCTTCCTGAATATCAACCTCACATACCTTCTGACTGTTGGTTTTGAGCGGAAACAGGTCTCGACGACTGGTCACGATGATGTAGAATTCCAGCTGGAGCATATTCTTGTGGTGCATAGCGGCTCCCTCTGGGGTTGCCGGCACTGACATCTCGGCACCACCCACGGCAGGAGAGTTGGGCCTGGTCTGGAAGCGATACTCGGCCTGATCCCACGCCACCACCACACTCAAGTCCAGGTCGTCGCCGACCACCAGCATGTTGTGGAACCGCGGGTGGATGCTGCTGTGCATCAGACAAAGTGCCTGGTCCACCGGCCCGTCCTGGTTGCCGGGCAACCCAACCTCCGGCGTGGAGTTGGAGGATGAAGGCGGGGAGCTGCAGCGCATGGTGAGTTTCTTCCAGCCAGGCGGGCAGTGCCTGACCAGGTAGTCGTACAGCAGTGAAGCCTGTGTGTTCAGGCTCAGAAACGGGATTGTATCTGAAAGGTGTTGGAAGTTGAAAATCTGGATAAAGTGATCTACCAATTGTGGCAGCAAGATACAAGAGTCATGTCAGTGTAAGTTGGCCAAAGGAAGGGTTACAAAAGATTAATGCACAACAGAATTTGGCATAATTTGATGTGCACCTACATGCATCTGGTATCTGCTGTGGTCAAAGAGACAGTAATTAAGTCACATTGGGTAAAGATTACTTGTTCATAAGATAACACAGTAAGAAGAATGCACAGATACACAAAGAAATTCAGAGATGGATAAAAGAAATACCTATCACATGGCAAAGGCTTAAAAAGCTAGAACATGACACTTTTGTATGCTGACAAAAAGTACAGTGTCTATGTCTACAGTGTGCTACACACATTTTATGCACATAAAATCTATCAAAAAATTGATTGCTTTGTAAAAACTATAATACGAAATAATGAAAAGTTGTAACCGGTAGGAAGACTATAAAGTCGTTAAAAAAAATTTGGTGATCATGAGACAAACACAATGGAAATGAAAACCGGGGATTCCCCCTTGCAAATCACACAGTCATGATAACCTATATACCTGTTCACAGACTACCTGCAGAATGTTCTGTCACATGGCTATACGACCACGGAGATGACGTATTGCATGTATCGACCCTGCAATCTGGCAATGGTCATTCGACATTTTGACGTGTTTTACGCTGTGGAAGGTTTGCCATGTTGAATGATCGATGTACAAGATGCTTTGGTAAGTAAGGACTGCTCTAATTTTTGAACTTTTATATCCGTTAAATTGATGTCGAGCTTAAACTCACAAACGCATTTATAAAGTGAGGCAAGGGGGGGGGAGGAAACTGAAGGAAGAACAATTATAGTGGTCTGATCAGGGGGGTGTTCCATCAACCTTTGTCATCGCAAAAAGTTGTCATCGCTGACAATCACCATAGTAACAGTCAGTGACCAGATCATCTCAGCCAATCAAAACCAAGGATTTTGCTGAAATTGTCAGCGCTGACAAACGTTGATGAAACACCCCCAGGGTGGTGCAGTGTCAGGCAGTAGGCCTATAGGGCCTACTTATAAAAACATTCTGACATCGGCAACGAGAGTAGCTGATACATTGTGCAAATCGGCTATTGATGGGCATATATAGAATTACGTTGGCGTAGGCTACTTATCGCAGCGTGTGTAGAATTTACTCAGTGGATCGCACTGTTAATCCCAACTGTCAAAGGATGTGTAACAGTACGCTTTACCAGCATATGTGCCTGGTATGTGGAATTATAGACTGTTGATGTTTGTACTGCTTGATATTTTCACTTACTAGTATATGGTACACGTTTTTGTATGCAGAGCTCGACAGAAGCGGAGGTCCAGGGACATAAGAACTAATGTTGGGCCACCAAACTTCCGAATATGTTGCATGCCTTTTGGTCGCCCGATCGATATATGTATAATATATATATATATATATATATATATATATGTGTGTGTGTGTGTGTGTGTGTGTGTGTGTGTGTGTGTTTGTGTGTGTGTAACCCTGGTACATTATGTCACAGTGGTAACGTCGTCATACGATGATGGTTCCCAATTGCTAAGCATTAAATTTTATTAAGAATTTCATGCGTGATGTTTGTAACCCTTCGTTTTGAAAATCATTTCAGTGGTATAGTAAGAGTGTGTATAGTCCCAATTTACATCAAACATCGCCCAGAAAGGAGATTTAATGTCGGTATATTAAGCTACTGTTAATACCACTAGGAGATTTGACGTACCAAACAAAAATAGATGTAGTTTGAATATCTGTATTTCTTATATAAAATTGGTTTTGGTGTTTGCAAGACACTTTTTGTGACCGATTTTATTACAGTAGGCAAAATCTAATGGCAATACCATAATAGCGTGATTTTTTTATTCAAGATATTATTAACATGTTTCGACTTGTCATTTACTTTTTTTTCCATCGATGTTAAAGTGTAAGGGTCGAGAGAACGACTACTGCATCATGGGTAAACTTTATAGACAAGAAACGAAAGCAGTGAGAATGCGAACTACATCTATTCCTTACAAACTTAAGACTGATGAGAAATCAATTAGCAAACTGAATTGTATCTCTATTTTAGAGTGTTGTCTCATAATGTATAGGCATACTCTGAAATATCTTCATGGGACAATTGCCGTTGAGTTCATATCGACAGCAAGAACAGAAAATAGAATTATAGCATTCTGCAAGCATGTTAAAGAATGTTATCATGATATTACAAAGTGTGTCATGATGCAATAATATCCGATGATGACAAAGTAATACAAAAGCGTGAAGCGAAATAAGATGTAACGATGAAGCAAAGGGTCAACAACCTAAGGAAATCAAGGTTAATGAATGACATCAACCGTTTAATTGTTACAATGTAATATAGTAGAGCCTTGTGTCGCCATTACGAAAATGTTTCAATCAGCAAATTAAAATGATTCGAATGAGATTATTAGAGAATACTTGAATATGGAGAGAATTGTTGTTTTAGAAGACATAGTATTCCTCTATGAGCATGCAAGCAGCAGTGGTTGGCCTATTTTATAGCGAATAGCGCATACTAATATTTCAAATGATTGGATATTTTGGAATGTTGGTTAACGCCTCATGAAAAAAAAAAATCTTTCACACAGATGTCCTCGCGTGACAACGGTAAGAGAAAATACTGCATCGTCCCATCAGGACCATGGTGATTGTCGGGGTTTGCTCGTCCTCGGGGCGGGAGAGCATTCGGGCCTTCCAATCACAGCTACGATCCGAACAAGAAGTGGTGGTCAAGTTCATAGAGCTGCCTTACAACAACCTCGACGCATATCGCCTCAAACGAGACTGCGCGGACAAAATCATCCTGTGTCACTCCATCCACAATCGGAGATTCGCCATCACAGATGTAGTGGGCTCTCTCTATGACAAATTCTTGAATCACGCTAAATGCATCTTTGGTATGACGTTATACTCTTCTCGGGTGATTTTGATTTTTCCGAAGGTTCGTTAATCAGAAAATGAAATAAGCGTCGTAATTCCGAAACGCACAAATTCCGTATATATACAGAGATGTTCATTCATGAAAACAACTTGGGTGCAAGTGAACCGTAGGAACTACCAACCTCATTTCGTTATCGGATTAACAAACCATCGGAATAGCGAACTTTATCTTATTTTCGGATTAACTAACCTTCGGAATAAGAAACCGAAGAAACTTTCGGAATAACAAAGAGTAACCCTCTTCTGAAGAGGCTCTCAAAAGTTCCAAAGATAAGAATCTTCAAGTCAGCACAAAATGGTGATATTTTGTGCAAGATTATGCACAACCAATATTTGGACAGCACTTACACGGCACAACACCATGGCCCTTACAAAAAATGATGCATGTATGAATTTTTTTTACTAAAGTGTGTGTGAAAAAGATCTCGGAGAAATCGTATGACACGAAAATGCATTATTTTGTTCAATATTTTTCCAACAAACAACTAAATGTTAATTCCTCTTCTATTTTCAAATAAAAGAAAATGACAGTGCATCTTTTTCACCCAAATATTCAAACGTTTTTCTTCTTGTTCTCATAATACTATAGGAAAAGAAAATGTAGCCGTGATAGCCCATGATTTCCCCCAACCAGAGAGCGGGGATGGCGAAGCACGCAAACGACTGACGAAAGTGCGAATGGCCAGCTTCCACATCAAGCAACCGACCACTTTCCAATGCACCGACCTGGCGTTGATATGTGGCAAGCTGGATAAAGTAGTAGATATTGACAATGGCGATTGGCTTCAAGTCGAGAGATTTTTGACACGGAGTCGACAGACTGGTGGAGATTCGTCCTCCTCTTCAACCGTCATCATCCAAATTTATAAAGATAATATTGCTTTGGCGTCATACCCACCAGACAATTTATGATGTAAAAATCTACACTCGTCTGGCAAACAGGAGTGCGTGGACTTGGATATGGAATGCATGACGCTACGATGTGATTCGACAGGGGAGGGTGGAAGACGGTTCTGCTTTTCATGGCTTTTCATTATTGTTATTATTATTTTTTGGAAGGGAGGACTGGTTTTAAATGAGATGAATTCCAACATACGAAGGGGGGGGGGGGTAGTTGTCGAACCTTCAAAAATACGATCAGCATTATCGACCTACAAATAGGGCAAACAGAAATGAGTACAAATTTCTTGAAATTACTGCAGCAAAATGGAAAAATTGTACGAATATGAACACAGAACACTCGTAATAACTATTTTACTTTGAAGTGGACAGGAAAAAGATTAAACGCAATAAAGAAGGAAATGATGATGATGATGATGATGACGATGATGAGGATCCACAGCATTTGTATGGCGCCATATATCTTTTATAGAAACATTCAAACGCGCAGACTCCTTAGCAATAATTGAATGCCTGGTAAAAAATTTGAGGTTTTGAGGTGATCCAGTCAGTCAATTTCACGTAGAAAAGATGGGAGGGAGTTCCATATCACACATAGGCGAGGAGCAATAGAGGAAAATGCCCGGTCTCACCAAAAGACGTATACTCACTGCGTTGTTTGTTCATACAGTTTTCTCAATATTTTAGATCAATTTCGTTATGTATAAGCATTTTGTTTTTTGTTGTATTTAATTTGTTCTGATAAGTTATCGTATTTGATTATTTTATGGTTGTATTATACAGTACTGTTCATGCTGGTTATGTAACAGCGCCATGAGCATCATTCTTGGTGGACTTCAGTGCATTGTAAGAGGCCACTATTATGATTACGATTATGATTATGATTATGATTATGATTATGATTATGATGATGATGATTATTATTATTATCATTATTATTACTGTAAAAAACAAAACACTGTAAAACAAAAGTCGAGTGATTTGATTTTCATTCATTTTTCAACAATAGGTCAGTTTGGCCGATTTCTGTTCGCGCATTCCCGTAGGCTTGTATTATGTAGACCTACAATTGTATACAGCTCATCTTTTTGAAGCAATTAAGGGATGGCAAAAAGATGTTCCATCGTACGGAGTAGGCCTATATAGGCCTACTAGTATACAATGTACAATGTATCTCACTTGGCGGTGACTGTTTACAAACGTATAACTAATTTAAGGTTCAGTCAAGGTTCGTAAACAGTTGCAATTCGAAATTGTACGCAAACGATTTTCATCGTCTTAGACAGTGTTTTCTTTTCGTCTTGCTGCAAAGACGTTTGGTCATGTAGGTCTACAGAATTTCTTGGCGACATGCACGACAATGCAAGCCATATATCTTAGAATTTGATTGCAACTGTTTTTGAATCCTGCAGACGTAAGTTTAAATTCACAATGTTCGCAAACGTTCGCAGCTCAGTGAGAGACTCTTGAGACCAATGGCAGCCCAGTTTGAATAAGTGTATTCGATAATCCCCGTAAGGAAATGTGTGCAGCTTCAGTGGCGGATCCAGGTAGAGGCACACCGGGTACCCCCTCCCCCTTATTTTGGTTTTTAAAAAAAATAAAAATAAAAATGGAGTGGGCGCGTGCGTCCCCAGACACATTCTAATTTTGTAAAGGCGTCCCTCTTTGCGGAATTCCTGGATCCGCCCCTGAGCTTTATCACTCATCTCTGCATGAGGTGAGTATAAACTCATTAACCAATTCTCTGTTTAATGAGTTCACAGCAGCCGAATAATTATGTCGACGAAGGTATACCACCGAGCATACGCTTCGATGCACATGCCGACAGGTGTAATTGTTCATCTCTTCATCTTCCCTGAGAACAAAAGGAGAATAGTTTCCTTTCAAGGTATAGCCGTGTGGGCTTACACCGACCAGGGAAGGTGGCCCGAGAAGAAGAAACAACTCTCCTTTGAAGTCATGCTCGACACCGTACATAGAACGTTACGCGTTCAACACTTTGTGTAGCTATGTGCTTTGACAAGAGAGAGTGCATCATGCGGTAAGCAGGTCTTGAATAATTGGAGTAGAGAATCAAAATGCAGTGTAAAACTGTCGATTTTTGACGCCAAAGAGTTAAAAAAAAACACGCTGCATGGAACATGCTTGATTCGGCGGAGCACTTTCTTTCAAAAATCACCTTACAGATATAACAAACAAAAATTACATGTAAGCAAAAAGTTTGCATCATGGATAAATATAAATGTCTAGAAAAATCTACTTTTAATGGCATTTCGAAGAATCTAGAAATACATGTTTATGAATTCCAAATATCGAGCATTTCATTTAAGATTTTCCGGTAAAATATAGCTTGTAATTCAATGAAATTCGAAGCGCGTTTTTCGTCTCACAGAGTGTTGTCGGGCAGGACTTCATTTGAAGCGTAGCCTATGAATGTTGGACATCTTATATGGTATAAAAATGCATTGAATATGCATCGTGTTTGTCCGAATTACGAAGAGTTGCCACTCCGTCTACACCCCAGCTGCACAGACCAAAGAGGACACACAGCTCTAAAATTTTCTCACAGAGATGATAGTGTTTTCCTATAAAATTGGAAAAAATCCATTATAAGGAATCCCTCTTTTATGATAAGTAAGCTTTTCCGACTATGTTATTCATCGACGACATGAATTGTTTATGAAAATATTTGATATTATACTTTGATGAATAATATTCAGAAAACTGACTTCATGACTCAGGAGACAGCAAAATGTTCTCAAAATCCAGTTGGAACTAAACTTGAAGGGGATATAGAGATGAAATGACAATGTATACAGGCAAACATGAATTAAAAACACATTCTCTCATTTTCCACTGGACCCATATAGATTTGTGCCCGACAAGATACACATTTTCGAATGATTAAAATCATAGACTGTTTGCCCCTCGCGCTATACGACTGGTAGAAATCATATCTCGCACGCGTGTCTCTTAAAAATAATAGTCGACATATTCCAAACTCGTCTATTATAGTTATGGAGCTGTTAAAACCGTGCGTTTGAAGAAAAAAATGAAGTATATTAAACGGTTTACTCGTCACTGATAAGGGGATAACCGCATCATAGAAGTCGCATATAAGATCTCGAGAAAAAAAAGAGAGAAAAAAAAGAAAAAAAGGGAGAAAGTAAGTGTCAAAGATGTCTGGGGGGAATCATTTTGCTAATCTTGGATTGTATAAGAAAACGTGGAAATAACCGCGGGACAATCGGTGGCTGCTTTTACATTTCGATTGCATCTATAATAATGTATAGTGTGTGTAAAAAATTTTATAGTGTGCATGTTTAAGCGTGTGACGTTCACTCCTGTTGCAACGGAGAGGGTAATATGACGATATTTTGCGATAATGAAGTAATTCATAGTTAAAGTTGCCAAATTTGTCGACATTAAAAACAATGGTGTAAAATTATTAGGAACACTTTTGTAAGTACACGGTTACAGCAAAATTCTTGTTGAAATAAAGTCATTTCCGAGCGTCATTGGCAAAGAACAAAAGAAACATGCTCCGTTCCAATGAGATGCCACTCCTCGCTTTCCTACATTGTACAAGAAGAAATTCACAGAGACTACATGAGCGAACGCTTGTTATTTATATTCGTTCACTTTTCTCCGTGGATAACTTGCATTGCATTAATCGAAAGTGAATATTAGGGCTCGTTATCACGAACATTATTTTATGGCGTTTGTCCGAAGGTTCGTTATTCGTATATGGTTCATCACTGCGAAAATGAAATCAGGTTTCTTAATCCGAAAATGATAAGAATCTTCGTTATTCCGAAGATTCGCCGATAGGAATATAAATTAAGATTCGTGAATCCAAAAGTGAAAAAAGAGAAGAGTACACTGACACAATTTTGAAATTACAAATCTAAATCATCGTATCCGTTTCTATAGCAAAGTTACGCCTTGCAGAACCTTATTTCATTTTCGGATTAACCACGCAACCTTTTGAATTACGAATCCTGGGAATATCGAATCTTCGGAATGATCCTCCGAAATAAAGTCGGGAATAATGAACGTTCGTAAACGTTCGTAATCGACGAACTTTGGAATAACGAATCAGGCCTTTAAACACATTCCTTAACCATCACTTTTTTATATATTTTTTTCCAAACTAAGCATGAAAGTACAAACTATACTCTGTTTGAAATCGGTTTCAAATTGCTTTTTCATCCAGTGCAGCGTATTTGATATGACCAAATATTACATTGTGTACTAAGCATTGAATTACGCATCATGCGTATCGTTGCCGTCTTTTTTTTTAACATACTCAGAACTGTATTCGTTCGATAAGACGAAATGTCGTTATACTTTTTATGAAATTGCCAATCCCTAGGACTTCGATTATTTATACATGGAATGCAGTGTATACAAAATAGGCACGATCAGACTGGCAAAAGATCGAGAAGTTTAACATCGCGATCTTTATAAGATCTTGAAGTTTTGCCAGTCAGACTTCTCACGTGCCTTATGTTTCCCTGGGTGAGCTTCGACCACCGCTGAATTCTCACGTGACTACTAGTACATGTACCCCCGTTTATGGATGCACAACGTGCGTTGTTGCCTTGACACGTCCACACGAAGAGGAAAAAATGGACTGTCATGTCACACGTGCGCACCGTGTGTATACGACGGACCATCGATTACGGTACTACAGTAGTAATTTATCAGGTGCATCAGCGGCGCGCTATGTATGCAGTCTGTACTTCGATCGACTGTACAAACGGTTGCGGTATACTAATACAATTACCAGTTGTACCAGCTCGTTTAGCTGACCAGATGAGCTTGAACTGTAGGTATACGACCGCAAAAAGAAATCTATTCTTCTCCATCAGATTTGCTCGAACTTGGCCCCATTTCTTACTCGTTTGAGGCGCGGCCACGATTAGTAAGAAGCTGAGAGCTAGTACTAGCTAGCCGCGATAACGAAGCCACATTGTGTGCGCGAATGGATTTTACCTGCCGATGCATTGATGGCTAGAACAATACTAGTGGTCCAGAATGATTTAAGCCGATAATTAAGTCATAAAATAGCAGTTGGCTGTTCGTAGAAAAAGTCATAGTTTTGAGGGAACTGCCCTGGAGGAAAATATAAGTGGTATCAAAAGACGGATTATCGCCGTGAATAGCTAGTGGTCTATTGTCCGATTTTCACACTGCATAACAAAAGACGGCGTTCTCGGTCGCGAGAGCGGAGATGCGGAAGTCGTATTTTGTGCTGTGGCAAAACTACGACTTTCCTACGATTTAATCCTCACTAATCCACCCCTGATCTACAACCACTTTACATTATCTACGCCTCTTTCACTTCTTAACAACAACGTATTCAACACTAAGGCACGAACACGAAGAACCACGGCAAAACTACGACTTTCTTACTATTTTTCAGTAGCAATCTACAGCAAAACTGTGTGCCTTTTCAACACGTAAGTACCACGGTTAGTGCTGGTAGTGAATTATCTCGAGTGGCATGTTGGTCATGTTTCTGAATGTTATAGGAAAAGGGCCGAATGATCTGAGTGATGGTGATGATAATTACTGATGCTGGTGTAAAAGACAGATTGCTGAGCATACTTCTTCTTTCCCCTCCGGCCATGAATGATGACAAAAAAAAATACATACACCTCACAACAAGAACCACATGCTAGATTGCAACCTTCGTAAAGTTAAATCTAAATGCTCATTACCAGCAAAGGGGGAAAACACGACAGTAAATACAAGCGAAGAGATTGTGTATGCAGTCTCTGGTCTTACGAGAAACTTGTGGAAATTTCCACAAAACCAGGTGCCAGACGAAAGAATGCGCGCACTGGAATAAACAGCGTGTAAATATAGCCTGGAAATATTGATCGAAGAACTAGCTCGTGAGTTGAGTTCAAGGAATCATCGCAAAGATCATGATTCTATAAGCAACACATGGTTCTCTGGCCCTTCTTTTGACCCATAGTAGAAATATCGAACAGTCGATTACACTTTAAATTATAATAGTGTGCTTGATCGAGTATTTTAAATGTTTACTGAACTGTAGGAAGGGATTGATTAATCACTCGATTAAAAACTAAATCACAGAAATATATGAAAGGTCTCGTATGCCGAGACAAATTCACTATCCGGTTAGACAGTGGGAAGAGATTCTATCACCTCCCTGGGTGTCGGGAAATTTTCACACACTCCAGGATCACCCCTCCCCCTGCCAACTCCAACATGTTGCTCCCAAACGTGCATGGTGAATGCATGGCGTCTCGATGTCACCGTTAGGTACCCGAGGCTGCTTTGTTTTTGTCTTGGAATATTGATTCATTTCTTGTCATGACATGAGTGTATATTAATCTTTTTGCGTGACTATGTAAAAATTTATGATACTAAACTCGTCTTTTTTTTTTTCCCTTTCAGTCCAAAAGTATCATGACGTTTCAATTGTTCAGAAGGTCTGCTTTTGATAACTCACAGACTATGTAAACACCCTTGCCTGTTCCCAGGCCCTAGCTCCACCCAATCCAGCAATCTACAAACGCGCGCAAATTCTGCCATGTGGTTTTGCCAGCCAGCTGTCGGAATGTGCTTTGAAGTTACATGGCAGCCTGGCCTGGCTGGCATGAATGGGTGTCAAGTTTCAATCAACATCTGCTGTTGTTTTATTCTTTCACCTGACAGAAACACGGAAATCAGAAAGGTGTAGGGAAGAGGTTTTTGTTGTGTGTGCGTGTGTGTGTGTGTGTTGTGTGTGTGTGTGTTTTCTCATTGTTTTTTCTTCTTTTTTTTCCAATGGGATCGAGGCCAAGGCGTGGAAAGATCAGAGTGAAATGAGTACAACTACACAGTGAAAGGAGTCAGGTAGAGGGGAGATGGAATAACCAATTACCAGAAGCATTTTTAAATATTGAAGTACCATTATGTGAAAAAAAAAGAATGCTACACCTATTTTAGTGTTCCTGACAAGGCGTAAGGAGCGTGGTAATAGTCCTCCTGAAAAATGAAACCCTGATAATTGGCCTCAAATATGCTATTTCTCTCTTTTTCTCAACCTCCGCTGTTTATCAACTTCACTTTCTTTCTTTTTTTCCATTAAAACCTTGACATGCAAGTGATTTTTTTTTAATTTTTATATTTTCTGATTTTTTTTTTTGCCTGTTCGGGCAAGTGCTTTACACGAATTTGCAAATCTGCTTGCCCGATCGGGCAAGTGATTAAAAAAAGTTGTGTAGCACCCTGGTTTATGATGGTGCCTCAAAAAATGCTTAGCTTAGAACGAATCGACCATTAATTAGGCCTGTATTTGTCACTACTGAAACGTTTGTTTGGAGAATAAAAAAAGAATGAATAATCGACCTGTTCTTCACTTCTTGTGAATGTGTTGGTGTGATTACGGTGTGCGTGCGTTCATAAATAAACATCAACATTTCCGAGGCCTGTAGGCTGTATGTCTTGCCCCTGACCCGGAAGACAATTCAACCTGTCACAAAACAGTTACAAAACGTAGTGATGATGAATGATGATAATGAAGTAATGATAATGAATATGATATATAATACAGTAATTGAAATGTCGTATTACTTGGGGCCCTCCCCAAAGTGACATTAGTCATGCGATTAAAAAACAAGACGGACTGTTGGCCAGTCAAAAATTTTGCGGACTAGCCAAAATTGAATCTAACTGATCTGCCTGGCTAGTTAAAAAGTTAAGCGCGACCCCTGAAGAACCATTTTTCATTTCTGATTGTAGAAAAAAAAATATCCAACGTTTATTAGTATTTAATCAACTTACGGAGCCAAATGTTACCGTTTATCATTTTCGAATGTAAAAGCAAACATCCGACATTTATTTTATTATCGTATACGGAGCCGAATATTACTGCTGTCCACTTCCGAAAGTGAAATGAATCATCTGACAATTATTTTAGCAATGTACTTAACCGAATGTATACTGTTTTTCATTTTTGAAGGTCAAGGCAGAGATCAGACACTTAGCTAACCATATAAAACGCAGCTAAATGTTACTATTATTCATTTTGAAATTTTATAGCAAATATCCGACATTTATTTTAGCATCGCATGGAGCAGAATGTTACTCCCATTCAATTCCAAACGTTAAAAGAATAAAACAATCATCTGACATTTATCTTGGCATCCTTCGGAGCCGAATGTCATTGCTGTTTACTTTCAAACAAACAGGCAAACATCCGGCATTTATTTTATCATCGTACGGAGTTGAATATTAGCTATTTCATTTCCAAATGTTAAGTCAAAATCATACATTGATATCACCATCGAACGCAGCTGAATGTTACTGTTATTCATTTCGAAATATAAAAGCAAACATCTGACAGTCATTTTAGTATCGTATAGCCCGTATGGAGCAGAATAAATACTGCAATTCACTTCCGAACGTAAAAGCAATCATCTGACATTATTTTAGCATCTTCCGGAGCCGAATGTTATTGCTATTTACTTTCGAAAGTAAAAGCAAACATCCGACATTTATTTAATCATCGTATGGAGTTGAATACTATTGTTATTCATTTCCGAACGTCAAAGGGATCATTTGATATTTACTTCAGCATCTTCCGGAGCTGAATGTTATTGCTATTTACTTTCAAACGCAAAAACAAACATCCGGCATTTATTTCATCATCATACGGAGTTGAATATCATTATCATTTATTTCCGAACGTCAAAGCAAACATTCGACATTTATTTCAGCATCTTTCGGAGCCGAATGTTATCCTTATTCATTTTCGAACACAAAATCAAATATCTGACATTTACGCTGTTCATTTCCAAAAGTACAATAAAACATCCGTCATTTTTTTTTTTTTTTTGTGTGTGTGTGTGTGTGTGTGCCCTGGTTTTTGTCACCACAGAACCCCAAAACAAATGAATTAAAGAGGCACACTAACGACAAAAAGAAAAATGGCACGTCTTTGATCACAGGGGAGCGACGTCAAGAAGAAAAGGGGCAGGTGTAAATTGTATGGCCTAGAGAATATCGTTTTCTGCCACATTCTGGGGGCATCACGGCCAAGAGCATCGACGGCTAATTTTCGAGGTCTGCTCTGATAATGGCACGTGAATTTTATTTGTTACGATCAAGAATTCTTTCTTGCCAAATCCGATAGTAGTATTTCATGAAGATAGCGTCAAACACGGAAGGGAGGTAAGTTTCATGTCATAATTTTAAGGAATACGCGGTCAAATAGAGCATGTCAGTGATGTGCTTTCCGTGGAACGCTCGATAACCCCATCCTAATTTCCGCCTTTTCATTCTTATTGTACCACAACACAAGCACCATAGCCTCAAATACGATGGAGAGTTCATTTCCCATTCGCAATTTCAAGGTACGCAAGCACTGTAGAACGCAAGAGCATTCTCTTATTGTGTGTACACTGTGGATAGATCGTTCAAAAGCGCGTTTTGGAGGAGTAGAATCGCAATTTCTTTAGTGGATTCGCGAACAATAGCGCACGATCTTTTCGTGGAACGTTCAAGAACCCGTCCTCACTAAATCGGTAATGACTTTGTTCTTGCCCGTTCCGCAAACAATAGCGAAATTTCCGTTAGTTTTCCAGCGGAACGGAAGGTAACGCGCCTTTTGTTTCATTTAAGTACCCCGTTCAGAACGCGTTCAGAACGCGAGCAGAACTGCAGTGACTTAATTCCCTGACGCCTAACACAAAAAAAAAACACTGAAAAAAACAACAACTACATAACAGAAAAAGATCTGGCAATTGGCAACTCTTGGGATCGGGAATGGAAAAGCAAATTTATGATAAATTTACAGCTTCTGCTGCAATCAACACACATTCAGCATGCAACCACACTTTACTATTAGCACTGACTTGTCCCCCTAGGTAGAACCTGTCAACCACAACCTCACCTTTCTTGATGCAGTTCTGCCTGAAGTTGGGCGGGTGAGCGTAGAACTTGACGAAGCTGGCCAGAAACGAGGAGACATGGTAGTGGGACTGGAAGCCCATGTCTGGGTCTGCCAGGTAGACCTGGATGGTACGAAGGTGGAAGTCATAGGCAAAGGAGTGCAGGTGGATCAGGTCCTTGTACTTGTCACAGTCATTGGTGAACAGGTTGGCCAGCTGCAGTTTACAGGTGGGAGGGAGGAGGGAGAGCAATGGGGTTAACCCTTCCCTTACAAGATTCTCAAATACCCCTAGAGCCTGTACACAACTCACTAGGTTTCCAAAAGGCAGTAGATTAAAGGTTAAACTCTGTTTCCATATGACTGCATTAACTGTCAATTTTTTGCTCTAAAATAGAGTCATACGCAAGAGAAATGTGTGATATAACCATGTGATAACACAATTTCAGTTGGGTAACAAACTACATTGTATTACCCCACAAAGTACTGTAAGCTGGAAGCATTGCAATCGCAGAGCATTCTCAATCGTGGTTGCTATGTGATGTTTAAATATTGATTATGCCAACTACAATATATTGGGCCTGGGCAGTATCCATCGAGTGAGTAAATCGCATGCGCAGCATGTTACTTGCATGTGATTCAATACTGCTACATTGTACTTGGGCACATTTTGATCATCACTTACGAGTCATGCTCTTCCTACCCACTTCTGGAAGGGGGGGGGGGCAATTCAGGAATAAAAGACGGGTACACCCACTTTGATTATTTCACACTTTTGATCTCAAAATACTCCAAAACGCATTCTCCTGGCAAATCAAGTCAGCCAGACACGTTTCTTGGTAGAGCCCTTTGTCGTAATTTGATAATTGGAAGTAAAATGGTGGACAATGAACTTTGAGCCCTTCTGAGAACTATAACTTAGCCGTACTATTGCACACTTGGCAAGAGTTCGCATACAGCTGTACGTAGCAAGAGATGGCTAGCCATGCATCCAGTTATTTTGCCATGTATCAGTTATTACCAGATGCATGATTGAAAACAAAAATTATTTTTTGGGAAACAAATTCCACCCTTCTATATAACAGATGATGCACATATATTTCGGGTGTTGGGAGGAAGTGTGTATGTCATTGCTATGAAAACTCATCTATGTCCACAATGGTTGAACAATTCCATAGTTACCTCACATACACAGTTCCTACTGACATACTCGGATCTGAGCATCATTTGCATACTAATGCAAAGAAAAAAAATGATCAGAGTCATTCATACTAGAGTACGCTACACACCTGAGCATTGATAGTCTTTCCTGCTGGGACTCTGGAACTCTCAAAGGCGTAAAGCTTCACGCAGAAGTAGGTGTGCTGGAAATACAGAAATCATATAACACCATATCATAATACACAGTTTTGTATATCACAGGTTTTCAGTGATATATATAATCCCACAGTTTACAGAAAAACATGTAATCATAGAACAACTGGCTGGAACTTTCTAAAGACAAATGTCAAAGCTTTACAGAAGCAACATATCTATCTATCTATCTATCTATCTATCTATCTATCTATCTATCTATCTTTCTATCTATCTATCTATCTATCTATCTATCTATCTACATCTATCTATCTATCTATCTTTCTATCTATCTATCTACATCTATCTATCTATCTATCTTTCTATCTATCTATCTATCTATCTATTTATCTAACGTTGTATCTATCAGTATACATACATTGTACATGTGGCTGCATCATATTCATATACACAACGTACATGTACCACACACAGCTGTGAAATCATCGCTATATACTGGATCTTTTTAAAATCGCCAGCGCTGGTTGAAGAATAATAGTGCCCCAAGGAGCTCTCACCCTGAATGACAGCTCAATGAGAATGATGCCTCCTGGCACAGTGATCTGAAGGTGACCTTCAGCCCCCGGCTGGGAGGTCCTTAGCATCAATCTCCCAAACTTGGGCACCTCGGGGCCTCCTGGACGGATGTGGGAGGATCTGAGCAAGCCCAACGAGAGCAGCAGCAGCAAAACAGAAACCAAAAGCACAGGGAAATTATGAAAACATATGGTAGCATTGGGGGAAACATATGTCAAAAATCATGTCGGGATCAGAGGTAATATTCTCATGTGTTGTTCAATTTTTGAACAGCACCCAACTTGCGAAATTTGCAAAAATAAAAGCCCCATGAAATATGTGCAATATAGGGTACACATGTACCTGTACTTGCTGCATCGCCACAATTTTTATATCATGTGATATGATTTTCTGTTTGTATTTCATGTTGAAATGCCAAATAGATAAACAATAATGATAACAATAATAATAATAATGATACTAATAATAATGATAATGATAATGATGATAATAATAATGATAATGGTAATGATAATGATTTATAATAATAATACTGATAATAACAATAATGATAATGATAATGATAATGATAATGATAATGATAATGATAATGATAATAATGATGAGAATGATAATAATAATAATGATAATAATAATAACAACAATAACAATGATGATAATGACAATAATAAAAATAATAACAATTATAATAATAATGATGATGATAATAATAATAATGATGATGACAATAATAATAATAATAATAATAATGATAATCACACACAGTTATAATTCAACCAGGGGGTTCATACCTTGGTCTTCCCTGGGGCTGTGTCTCCACGGTGTTAAAGCCAAGGCGCTGCAAGAAATGCTTGTACTGTGACACCATGCTGTTCTTGAGGTCGTTGTGCCACGGAGCCTCGCTGGTCAGTCCGGCCGGCCGGCTGGACACGCACTTGGTGCCGTCCGAGGAGGCGAGGACGTGGTCCCTCCACCGGGGGTCGAAAAGCAAGGGCGTGGCACAGTAGTGGACCACCCGGGAGCGCTGCTTCAAGAACTCCAAAGTGTCTTCCTGTGAAAGGTACGGTGACAGGAAGAAGATCTCATGAATGGAAGACAGCCGATGGTTTGACTCAGTCTGTTTTTTACATGTGAATTTCAGAGCTACTGCTCACATGGATTGTGAAAAACAAGTGATCAGCTTTGAGTATTTATGATGCTGTCGTGTGGTTACTGCAAACATTGACGATGATGATAATGATGATGATGATGATGATGATGTACAGCATTTGTTTAGCGCCATATATCTGATGAAGAAACATTCAAAGACATTTTGCCTTACCAAAGATTGCAACACCTATATCAAATAAACTGATGTAGGTTCTTCTCATTCAGCCAGTCAAATAATACAACGATATTTATATTTGAATCAAAGCACTGCACAATCTCAAACATTATTAGGGCTATTTCTTCTGCAGGATCATCATTCACCAGAGGAAGAAAACTAATGATCGGTGAAAGGTACTTTTAGCTTCAAGAGAGTTTATTTCCAGTGCTTTGATTTAAATACACATCATTACCTATATCAAATAGGCCCCAAATTTGTGAGATGACTGCAGCCCATTGGAAGCTGAGTGTGTAATATGGCTATTGGTGCAATGAAGCATCAATCAATTGCAGTTAAATGGTCATGGCAGTTTAAGTATCACATCAAATATTCATCCATATTGATATCACTGTGCATCATGTTTAGGGATGTTCTATCCAGTCTAATTTTATGCATGCAAACAGACATGTACATACCAAGTACACATGCCAATTAAAAGAATATTTTTTTTTTAAAGTACACAAAAGGTAACATGTGGGACTAAGGAAATAGCACCCCCCCCCCCCCCCTCAATATGATAAGACTATTCCTCAAGCTGCACAAACTCACACTAATAGGTTGTCTGGAGAGCTGTCCCCTCTTCTGCCAGGCCACATACAGGTTCTCCAAATCCTTCTGGACTTCCAGCTCTATGGAAGGCAACATGACACACAATACAATTCTTGATGAGTCACTGTGGACCTACCACACCATCAAACAGAAAACTCATCAGTAACTTGTTCTACTACTTATGCCAGTAGTAATATAGTGATATGGGAGTGACATATGCCACCTGAGTATAGAAACAATACACTAAAAGATGCATCAATGCTTTCTGCTGTTTGGTGCATCGACTACTGTAAAAGTGAAAAATGTTCTTGTCAATAATTTTTCACGCTCAGCTGGAAAAGACAAATTTTAATTTGTTTTTGTTTTTCCAGAATCAAAAACATCAAATGGCATTACATAAAACAAGCAGGAACATTGGCATGCTGTTATTTTTCTGCTTGTTTCTAGTCTCATAAAATGTTCAAAAAAATGTCATAAGGCAAACATTCTCACTTTTACAGTACTAGTAGTTAATATACAATTTGAAGACTGTCACAGATACAGGTCACTTCAAATGTAGTATCTCCTAATCAAGCTAAAGAACAATATGGAAGTGTCATTGTCATGGTTTTAATGAAAGAACATGTTGCTTTCAGTGAGGAGGTCCAGGTTCAAGGATTGCCATGGCACTCGTGTCCTTGAGCAAAACATTCTATCAACAACATTCCTTTCTACCCATTGGATGGTGATTGTTAATCTTGGATAGTGATTGTTAACCTGTTGAAGACGAGTCCCGAGAATACTCGGGCAGGTGTCTATGAGAAATGCAAGTTATAGCAAAATCAGTCCATCCTCAACGGGTTAAACTCTGGTTGAATAGATTTAGTAGGTGTGTGCCACAGAGAGGCAGCCATGCTGAAATTCTCCAAAAAGGATGGGTTGTGTACTGTGGGTGTAGTCTTTATTCCTATGCTATTAAAAGAATAGTATTTTGATTAAACAACAAGAAAATAGCTTGTAATACAGTTGACTAAGCTAGTCTTTGAAGAGATTTTCTTGTTGGAAAGTCACTTGCATACACATGTTGTCTTCTTTTGTATCGTCACAAAAGTAAAGCACAATCTCTAATTCACTGAATTTCTTTCTGATCAGGTGGCCTTTCATAACATTTCTCAGATTTTGGTACACGTAGGATTGACCTCTGACCTTTGCGTGTGTTCCTGCAGACAGTGGCAAACTGGGCGCCGTTCCGGAGGACGGGGTCATTGAGGAGCCGATAGGGGGAGCTCTGCAGCGGGTGCCGAGGCCTCACGTTCTGCAGCGTCTCGTCAAACGGGGGCAGGGCGGGGTGGAGTCGCCGCAAGTGGGAGGGGCGTGACGAGGACCCCTGGGGGCGGGACCCAAACTCCCTCGAAGGAAGGCTTGTCTGTTTCACCAGGCTATCAATTGCTTCCAGGGAACGCGAGAAGGGGTTGTCACTCTGTGTGATCAGCCAGCAATCAAAATTAATTCTTTGTATTCTAACACAAACAATATAAAAGTACACAGCAAAGAGCATCACAATGTCACATTGCAAATTGTATGAAGAAGATTAATGTATTGACAAGAAAGTTGAGGCCACTATCCTACCTGTACATAAATGCAAAATAATGTACTGAGTAGGTCCATAAGAATAATTTCACAAACTTTTTTATAAAATCAAAAATATTCTTTTTTTCTGGAGTATACATCATCTTAGTTACATCAATTATCTTAGTTTATTTTCAAACTCCACACACAGTAGAAAGGTTGACATTCTGCACAAGTCCATGGTAGAAATGTTGATGCCCAGCGCTGCATCCAGATACTGTACATACTGTTAATTCCACAAGTCTGTAATCTCATAAATGTTGAAACTATACATAAACACCTTCTTTTGAGAATCTGCGGTGATGCCTGTTTATCTCACCTGGTGGGCACCAAAGCGGCAGTGCTGGTACAAGCCCATCTTCTGGCTGACGAGGCAGTCCAGGAAGTGCGCCCTCGCGTTGTGCCACTTGACCAGGCGCTGGAAGAGCTTGTCCAGGGCACTCAGCTTGTCGTTGGACCAGTTGTAGACGAACACTTTCACCTGGGACAGATAAGGGGTAGATTGTTGGCGGGATATGCACATTCATAAGAAGTGAGGATCTCAGTGTAAAACGGCAGAGAAACATAGCACATGCATAAAATAGCAGAAAAAAAGTGCATTCAATATTTCTAGCATTTACTAGATTGTTTGATATGAAACATCATTGACCTATATTTCAATGGACTATTCAACTAATGTGTGTAGTGTTCAGAGTGACTCTCCTAATGAATGTATCTACAATGCACAACTTGTTATATCCATAGCACACTGTATATTTAACTGATCTGACACAGGTCTTCTTGATATCATTTCAAACTCCACATACATCACGCACGTGTACATTGTATCTGTGCAAGACATGACAATATATACCCCATTTAGAAATTAATCTATTCTGACTTCTCATTTGTTTATTTCTAGACATGATGATAATGTAACTGCTCTACTAACCCATTGCAAACAAGTCCTGAGTATAGACCGATTCAAGCGACTGTTCATGGAAGTGCGCCCTCTTAAGGCGACGCCATAACTGGGGGCCAAACAGGCCGGGTCGGCAAGCGCCGTGCGTGCATGTCAAGGGTGCCAGCGGCAGCCAGTGCTTTATGTGCTATATGTCTGAATCACTCAAATTGTCCAACAGAATGGCATTAAAAGCCGCTGAATGACTTTTCCACACAGTGAGTAAACAATCACAATATTAGCGCGGCGCCAGCGGTCGCCGGCCGCGGCGCAGCGCTCGCGCTCGGCTAACTATGCGCGATGGGTACGCTAGGCTGCTGAGCTGCAAGTGCAACTCGCTGATGGGTAGCTAGCTCGCTGGGAAGCCCCGTTGGCCCCCAGTTATGGCGGCCGCTATAGCGCCGCTAGCGGCGGTAGGTGAATAGGTCATCGAAATTGAATCGGTCTATACTCAGGCAGGTGTCTATGGGAAATGCATGTTATACAATGTCATGTAGCAAACCATCTCATCCATGATAGTTCAAAGATGGGCTATAGTACATTGTACATTGTACCACTGGCAATGGTATCTGTGCATTTGGAACAAGGGAATACAAAAAAGAATATGTACATTGTATAACTGGGCATAGACTCCCGCAAAAGGGTGTTAATATCAAACATTCTTTGGTTTCAAGGTTTTCATTCCTTTAGATGACCTGTCTACCACGAATGACAAGCCCTAGTTAATCAGAATTCAGTATTTCAATATCCCTGCCTACCCCTGCGCAAAGGTTTACACCTGTCCCACCAACAAGGGTATCACGGACACCCTTTGTCAGCACCAGAGAAGTCTTGACCTCTCTGAGGGGAGGTGAAAGCAGGAATGTTACTCTCATTACCCTAAATTTTCTGTCTTACCAAACTGGGAATTTAAGACTAAAATTTAGAGTACAAAAGAAGAAGCTCACAGATTGAAAAGGGGGAGAGTTTGGGAGACTGATGGTAGAACTAACCTGTTTGTTGGAGGCTTGGAGCAAGAGGAGGCGTTGACGTGGCACTATGAGGCGGAGTGACTGAGGATGCTGTTTGAGACCAGTCAGCCAGGAGGGTAGCAGACCCTTCTCACTGACCCCACAGCTCAGGTCAAGGGGGTCAAACTGCTGCAGGCTTTTCTGACCTGGTCAGATGGAGAGCACGATTAACATATCATCACCATCACTGTCATTATGATCACCTCCAATATTATCACCACTATTAGCATCATGATCATGATCATGATCATCATTATCATCATCATCATCATCATCCACATCATGACCATCATCACCATCACCATCACCATCACCATCACCATCACCATCACCATCATCATCACCATCACCATCACCATCATCCTTATCGTCACCACCATCATCATCATCATCATCATCACTATCACCATCAACACCATCATTATCATGACAATTGGTATGACTATCCTAATTATTGCATGAAATATTGATACATACACTTTATAATTTTCAATTATGGTCTCTTCACTGAAACTGCATTTGATTATTCAATATCCAGTTCGTCTGTGTGTGAAATGCAAGAAATCTGATTTCTTTTTCCAAAAAATGTATTGTCTTGTGATTCTGATGAGGACATAGAAGGGATGTAGTGTAATAAAAAATAACACGGTCAATCAAGAAGGTACTAACAAAATACAAACTGCAGCAATTGTGACCCAAATAGATAAAAGCTTCAGTGACAACAATGTTACAGTCTTAATTCCAAGACGGCTTGAGGACTCTTCTTGACACCAAGAAGATATGAGTTCAAGAAATTCACACCAACTGATATTTCTCAATATTGACGGACCTCACCTGGTAATCTATGGCTTTGATTGACTTGGTTTTAGGAAATTCAAAGGTACTCCTGTTTGTTTTGGCCAATGAGGGAAGCTCCCTTATAAGAATGTCTTACTTTTTGGATTGGTGAGGTTCGGGGGCTGTACGACATCATCCAGTGGGTTTGCATTCACGCTGTAGCGCCACTGCTGGACATTCCGACCAATCAGAACGAAAGTCTGCTCACTGCCAGGTAAATGGAGGCTGGATTTTGAAGTCTCTGATTCTTGCCTCTATTCAGAAATATGGGACATATTTTCATATGGATGGATGTAAGTTACTGATCATTCTCCTAACATCCTACATTGTATGAACACACACAGTTCAATATATGAGCACTCGCACATATGAATAACATCACTAAACAAGGAATGACATTTAAATCATTTTATCTGTACTACTCGCTTACATTGTACATACAACAAATAAAAAGAGAATGTATAACACATTTAAGACATGCAAGTACTAGAATTCTTTGTGACAATGTATAACATGTGAATTACAAAATGTACTAACAGATCTGCCTAAGAAAAGTGCCTGTATACACTTTCTTGATGTCAATTATATATATATACATGCATGGTCACACCCCCCCCCCCCCATCACACACCAAAGCAATACATCCAGACCTCCTTCCCCCAGTCCCTCAATAGTGATGTCATGGAGCTATGATAAAAAAAAAAACCTTTCACAGTTCAAGTGATTTGTGCATAATTGTCTCTTTCTTTAATAGATACATTGTACACTACAGGCAGTACAAAAAGGATTTTGTGAATTACTATATCATGGTGGTCCTTATGAATTGAGAAATACAATGTATAGATGTACATACATATGGTGATTCCTTTTCCCTACTTGTAGAGAGATGTGGGGTGATATGGCAGACTGCCATCAGCCATGCAAATGTGTTTAAATAGGGGAAGCTTATGAACTTAAGACACTCTCTTCCAAAATACAATGTGTACCTTAGTAGGTGGTGGGGTAAAGGACTTGAAAGTCTCCCCGTCAGCCTGGTAGAGCTTGTGAACAAAATCTGTACTGATCTTTCCCAGCTTGTCCAGAAACTCCTGCAGAAAGACCTCCAGGCTGAATTGTCTGGACAGGGTGCCGGTCAGCAGACTGACCGATGGAGTGTCTGAACGATGCAGAAAAGAGCCAACTGATAATGAAATCCCATGTCGATATGTAGTGTGCCTTTTTATTTCAGTCAAACAAAACAACATACAGTGCTGATCACGTTAAACTTACCTACGCGTTACCCCAAAAACGCGTCGGTACGTGTACTTCCGCGTTGCGTTTCGCCATACGCGATCGCAACGCGTACACATTGTACAGCAAAATATTCCCTTCCCTTTCACTATTGTGGAATAGCGCCATCTCGCGGGCAACATTTCATTATCTGTACTTGTGTTCGCTCCCGCGCTCCCACCGCAATGCGATCCATATCAGGCCGCGCCATGATATTGACTCAAGTGAAAGAGCTTTATAACTGACTGTGAATTGAAGAACAAGAAGAAAACATCTGTGCTTTTATAGTTTTTATGTGTCACTGAGAAGGGGTGATGTATTCAAAAATGAATAAACACGTATTTTCGACGTTGACTTGCTCATTTTTACCTGTCGGTACTGAATATTGCTTTAGCTTGAGTTTCATTTTTATGGCATGCTTGCTCTTCATGTTGATGTTTCTTTCATTCCTTGGTGGTTGGTGTTGTTTTTTTTTTTTCTGTGAGGTGACCTACTAAGTATCTTGTTTTAGTGTACGGGCTGAAATTTTCGCGGTGAATTTATTTTCGCGAATTCCGCGAATTTCGCGAATCGCCTTTGAACCGCGAAAATAACAACACGCGAAAATAACAACGCGCGAATAACTAAGTTTAGTTTACTTAGGCCCTCGCAACCGCGAAATTAATAACACGCGAAAACGTCCCCCCAAATAGCAATTTGCAAAAATATCTGTACGCGAAAATTTCAGCTCGTACAGTAATTCCTATCGTTCCGAACGCATACAATCGCGTTAAATCACAAAAAAAAAACGTAATGAATAAACACGTATTTTCGGCACTGGCTTGCTCATTTTTGCCTGTCGGTGCTGAATTTCGTTAGCTTGATTTTCTTTTTCATGGCATGCTTGTTCTTCATGTTGATGTCTCTTTCATTCCTTGGGGGTTGGTGTTTTGTTTTTGTTTTTTCGTGTGAGGTGACCTATTTTGTTTTAATTCTTATCGTTCCGAACGCACAAAACCGCGTTAAATTAAGAAAAAACAAAAACACGTAATGAATAAACACGTTTTCACGGCGCTGCCTTGCTCAGAGTCATTTTTGCCTGTCGATGCTGAATTTCTTCAGCTTTAGTTTCATTTTTATGGTATGCTTGTTCTTCATGTTGATGTCTATTTCATTCCTTGGGGATTCGTGTTTTGTTTTTTAATTCTTATCGTTCCGAACGCATACAACCGCGTTAAATCACAAAAACGTAACGAACAAACACGTTTTCACGGCGCTGACTTGCCCTTCTTTTGCCTGTCGATGCTGAATTTCTTTAGCTTGAGTTTCATTTTTATGGTATGCTTGTTCTTCATGTTGATGTTTCTTTCATTCCTTTGGGGTTGTCGATTTTCTTTTTCTTTTTCTTTTTTCGTGTGAGGCGACCCATTTTGTTTTAATTCCGCCTGTCGTTCCGAACGCATACAACCGCGTTAAATCACAAAAACGTAATGAATAAACACGTTTTCACGGCGCTGCCTTGCTCAGAGTCATTTTGCCTGTCGGTGCTGAATTTCTTCAGCTTGAGTTTCATTTTTATGGTATGCTTGTTCTTCATGTTGATGTTTCTTTCATTCCTTGGGGGTTGATGATTTTTTTATTTTTTTTTCGTGTGAGTTGACCTATTTTGTTTTAATTCTTATCGTTCCGAACGCATACAACCGCGTTAAATCACAAAAACGTAACGAACAAACACGTTTTCACGGCGCTGATTTGCCATTCTTTTGCCTGTCGGTGCTGAATTTCTTTAGCTTGAGTTTCATTTTTATGGTATGCTTGTTCTTCATGTTGATGTCTATTTCATTCCTTGGGGATTCGTGTTTTGTTTTTTAATTCTTATCGTTCCGAACGCATACAACCGCGTTAAATCACAAAAACGTAACGAACAAACACGTTTTCACGGCGCTGACTTGCCCTTCTTTTGCCTGTCGGTGCTGAATTTCTTTAGCTTGAGTTTCATTTTTATGGTATGCTTGTTCTTCATGTTGATGTTTCTTTCATTCCTTTGGGGTTGTCGATTTTCTTTTTCTTTTTTTTTTTCGTGTGAGGCGACCCATTTTGTTTTAATTCCGCCTGTCGTTCCGAACGCATACAACCGCGTTAAATCACAAAAACGTAATGAATAAACACGTTTTCACGGCGCTGCCTTGCTCAGAGTCATTTTGCCTGTCGGTGCTGAATTTCTTCAGCTTGAGTTTCATTTTTATGGTATGCTTGTTCTTCATGTTGATGTTTCTTTCATTCCTTGGGGGTTGATGATTTTTTTATTTTTTTTTCGTGTGAGTTGACCTATTTTGTTTTAATTCTTATCGTTCCGAACGCATACAACCGCGTTAAATCACAAAAACGTAACGAACAAACACGTTTTCACGGCGCTGACTTGCCATTCTTTTGCCTGTCGGTGCTGAATTTCTTTAGCTTGAGTTTCATTTTTATGGTATGCTTGTTCTTCATGTTGATTTTTCTTTCATTCCTTTGGGGTTGGTGATTTTTTTTTCCGTGTGAGGTGACATCTTTTGTTTTAATTCCTACTCGTTCCGAACGCATACAACCACGTTAAATTAAAAAAAAAAACCGAACAAACAACATAATGAATAAACACGTATTTTCGGCGTTGACTTGCTCATTTTTACTTGTCGGTGCTGAATTTCTTCAGCTTGAGTTTCATTTTTATGGCATGCTTGTTCTTCATGTTGATGTTTCTTTCATTCCATGGAGGTTGGTGATTCTTTTTGTTGTTTGTGTGAGGTGACCTACATGTATTTTGTTTGAATTCTTATCGTTCCAAACGCATACAACCGCGTAAAATCACACACAAAAAAAAACAAAACACGTAATGAATAAACACGTATTTTTGGCGTTGACTTGCTCATTTTTACATGTCGGTGCTGAATTTCTTTAGCTTAAGTTTCATTTTTATGGCATGCTAATTCTACATGTTGATGTTTCTTTCATTCCTTGAGGGTTTGTGATTTTTTTTTTTTGTGTGTGTGTGTGAGGTGACCTTTTTTGTTTTAATCTCTATCATTCCGAACGCATAAAACCGCGTTAAATCACAAAAACGTAACGAACTTTACACGTTTCCACGGCGCTGACTTGCCCTTCTTTTGCCTGTCGGTGCTGAATTTCTTCAGCTTGAGTTTCATTTTTATGGCATGCTTGTTCTTCATGTTGATGTTTCTTTCATTCCTCGGGGGTTGGTGATTTTTTTTTCGTGTGTGTGTGTGTGTGTGTGTGTGTTAATTAGGTGATCTACCAATACTAGTATTTAGTTTTAATTTCTATTGTTCCGGACGCTATGTCCAGAGCGTCTATACACATTGGAACTCGGGGACTTTTTGTAGCAGAATACTAGTATCCGATGCGCGTACCGAAGTTTGGATACGAAATCGCGGTAGAGTGCATTCTTCTTCACAAATTTTCACCACAGCCAGTTTTACAAAATGTACGCATCTTAACACGTAACGCTATATCATGAATATCATGGAGTATGTTTATATGACAGAAATAAATCGAAGTGATAACATTAGAGTACACGAAATATGTTCAGTTTCGGGAAATAAAATAAGATTTACTTTCTGAGATTGCATCATCGAAGGATTAATCGTGAAAAAGCTTTTTATTCCCTTTCGACAAAATAAATGCAGGAGACTAAAGCTGTGATTGTTGTTTTATGAACTGTGTACTAGTATTGGCATTCAGTGCTTGTGCAGCAGTGAAACAAAAATTTTATTCCAACCCATTTGTTCACACATCTTTGCCATATGCCACACGCAATTCATCGAAGCGTCCACATCGTCCTCTGATAGCGGAAATGGGCTCCGGGACATTCCATTCAATGACGGGGTTTTTATTTTGCAACGTTGTCAACTAACTCTCGTGTAAGCAAGTTCTTGCTACGGCTAATCTATTTTATGATGCATCATAATCTATTTATGCTTAGATAACCTAAATTTGCAGAGACATAGAAAAAGATTTGACATTCAATCGTGATACGTTTAACTACTCATTCACCCTGTACTGTAATCCGCATGAGATAGTCTGCTCCGCACGTGTTTTCGCTATAACTAAAAGTTCGATCGCGATGGTACGCTGTGTGTGTGTACCATAGAGCTGTATTACCGATTCTCTACGGTGTGTACTGACTGTGAAGGGTGTACGTAGTATACTGTATGTACGGCGCAGCACGTGACTTTTAATGGTACCAAGGCACAAACAAATTGGACATACGAAGTCGTACATTCAAGAGCTAAAACAAACAAATGGCGAAATCAAAATCCACCACTGAAATGGTATTGACACTTTAATGTAATGAGTATATTCCACGCTCATGTTTGACCGAGTTTTGAGAAGAAATTCTATACTTTGTAAGTTTTCCTCGCATGAGATAAGGAATGTGATCGGTGAGATAGCTACCCATACAACAGTAGTGTGTATGTGTACTGCACGCATGAAGAACGGTCCCTTTCCCTATGATATCCCATACATACCAAAGAGTACTGCAGTATACCAAAATGAGGCAAGAACGTTAGGAATGCACCATGGTGTGCTGCAGATTCTTGGGCGAAATTTGCCTTTATTAAAGCCCTTCTGGTATTTAATATTTTATATTCTATATTTCATATTTAATTCTTATTCTTCATAAAATCACAAATAAAACTACTTCATACATTTACAATATATTTTGTGTTTCTTTTTTTTTTTCAGTCTAAGAAATCTGGTTTCGGATTAAAAAAAAATAATATGTACAGTTCTTGACTCAAGTCTAAATTCCATGCACCTTCTTGCAGTTACCCATGGATAAGATGCATTTACGTAATCAGCTGTTACGGAGTTGTTATATAGGCCTACGGTACTACGGTACCTACATCCCCTGCATGTTAGACTGTAATTGAGACTGTCATTTTATCGGTGGCGTTTATGATTTTATAATCTTACCCGTTCAAAAAAAAAAAAAAAAAAAAAGAAGAGGCGAATTCGAACATTATGGAATGGAGTAAGTTTTTGTCAGAATTCCTTATCAATATCAATTGTTTCCATGACAGTTTTCAGATTTCACTTGCTTCATTATCAAAGCTGTTGTACATCTTGGTTGCTTCATAAGAAATCACCTTTGATTTATGATTTTACAAACGAATTTTCATCGTTCACCTATTTTTTCTTAATTTCATGTTATAATATTTCACGATGGTATGTGCATGCAGGGCTGCCAACTCTCACTCATTTTGGTCCTTTCTCACTCTATAACTTTATTTCATTTGCATCTCACTCATTTTGACTCCTGTCCTAAATTATAGCATTGGCCTATGGGAGTCCCACTCTCAACTAGTTTCCAATGTTGGCAGCCCTGTATGTGTTGTCTTCCCATGGCAAGATATGGCATTTTTTTTTTCATCCAGGCTCAAAGAAGAAACCGACAGGAAGGAAATGAAAAAGGATAGAATGAAACACCAGCTCAGCAGGCTCTTTTTATCGATATGACACAAATAGTGAACGTACGTAGCTGCATTAGAAATTCGATAAAGTTCTGAATAGTGTGATATTAGTGGAAAAATGAGCAACAAATTTGGGGGATTCCATCGGTTCGAGATCAAGAACTAAATAGAAACTAAGTACATTACAGCAGTCTGGACTTGATGCAAACCTACTGTCTAGCTATGATTATAGTATTATGGTCTATAGACTCTATCTAACGTTAGATAATTCTCTAACATAAAGATGTAATGAACTGAGAACACGTGGATCATTGACGTGCGTGACATCGAAGATCCTATGTTACGATCTGTATTAGACTACTAGTAGTTGTGCGTTGACCTCTAAGCTAGCTGGATATGAGCACGGATGATGAGCCGCATCCACAAAAGTGGCCGCAACACACAGACACATACACATACTGCGTTCATCTGCAGCACACTGGGCATTTTGCCTGAAATGGTAATGGTATGGTAGGAGACTCTGCTGTTTTGGTAGGGGTAGGTGCGCGCGCTACCTATCACGCCTACATAATCATACGGTGTATGTACACACACCATAGAGCTAGCTGTACGTATAATACAGTACACACACGTCACACTTGCTTTTCCCCCCACGATGAGATGAGCGAGCATGCTGCATGCTGCTAGCTTATAGCTAGCATGCTGCATGAAAACTGGCGGGTAGCTCGCGGCGCGGTACGGTACGCAACAGTTACTTTGTATAGCGTGTTAGGCTATGTCGCCGGTAATGTACATGAACAACAGCAGGTCTACTACATACTGGTACTCGTATACTACAATGTAGTAGTACGTCGGTGTCCAAGACTGCATGCATTGTAACCAAAGTCACTGGCGAAAATCTCTTTGATTGTAACGTTTATAACCGACACCCCATTACTACCAAGCTATAAATAGATCAAAGAGATTTTTGTCCTCCCCACCACTGCAGTGTAGCATTGGGGGTACCACCTATCGTCACCCTAAGGATCTGTAGCTTGTTTATTCTAAAAATTAATATAACACAAATTCGCCTAATTCGTACCTCAAATATGCCATAAATAGTGCAGTTTTGAATGTCGTGACCGTCTCGTTGATTATGATTCTCCGTTTTAAAATAGCGCAATTTCAGTGCGTGCGTTCCGTTTTCTTAGCGCAGCTTAAAAGGGTACCTAGCGATCGGCACCACTGTACCCCCTCCCCTCCATAGGTAATACTCAGTACACGTGAATTTTCACAGCCATGCGTCGTTACTGAGCGGATGTGTATTGAAACGTTTAGTTTGGTTTGTTGGTTTGTTTTTGAGTTTGATTTTCGTTTCTTCATTTTTATTGTTTTTATAGCTCATGACACTAAGGAGACTACTAGAGGTTATGACGTATGAGTGGACTACAGTATAAAGAAAATATGAAAGGAATTTCACAAAAATTCACTTTTCTAGCAAAGTGAAAGAGAACTTGACTAAACTGCTTTCAGAAAGCAGGGGGAATAAGCGCTAACCCTAACATATGTCAGTATCAAGTTGATGGAATGTGTAATTTTCATGAAAAATGAATTTTTATTGAATTTCCTTTATATTTTCTTTATATTGTAGTCCACTCATAAGTCAGAACCTCTAGTAGACTCCTTACCCAGCAGTTCCAACACCAAAACTTCAAAAATTCATAACTTTTGCATCGATTGCCCTATTTTCCTCAAACTTTCACTGATATGTGTTCTACTAATGTTCCTGCTTTCACTCAATCCACAGTGTTCTTTGGGTTTACATTCCCTTTAAGAACTGATCACTAGTCGGTCTTAAGTCCTTCTTAACTTTAAGAACGGCTTTGTGACACCCTCCCCCCCCCCCCCCCCGGCCCCCAGGCCACGCGTCGACCATGGCCATCGACTTGACGTGCGTTTTGCGCATGCTCAGAACATGTTATTTCCCCTAGCCAGCTAGCTCTGAGCGTCCCCGTCGCGAAAATCATAACGGCGCAACTGACTGCATCGAAATATTAACCCACGGGTATGCGCTCGAAGCAGTTATATTCGAGTTATAATGCCGTAAAATAGCAAAATTCTTTTTTTTTTTTTTTTTTTTTTTTTTACTTGTGAGCATTATTTTTGTTTGCTGTTGGTTTTATGAATAAATTGACTTAAGCATGTTGAAAAAATAATGTATTTATCATTCTGGATAGTCACCATAATTTTATATGTTTCGATGACAATACAGACTGTAGGGCCTATACTGCCTTAAGGTGTTTGGTTCAGAGGTAATTTTGTTCAACAGATTCTAAGCTGTTGACATTACAAAGATACATTTTACCTATCTTTCTAAATGATGTGAAAAGTGCCTGTCAGTTATGCATGTTAGTCATTTTTTAGAGTAATTAGTAAAAGATTAAAAAGACAATAGTTCATGATGTTAAAATATGACTATTTTGCAAAACTTCATTGATTTATCTATCATAGCTGTAACTTTCATACATTAGCGCTTTTTCTTCTTCTTTTTTTAGTTCTTACAAGGTTGTCTTCGCGAATACTTCCATTCTTTCATAATGGATGGTTCCCAGTTTGCTTTACATTGTTATTCGGACTAATCACTACCAGGTTTTTACAGTTTTGTTGAGACAACGCAGTTTGTGTTTCCCAGCTGAAGAAAGCAGCGTTAAGCTTTTCTGTGAACTTGAAGGGAAAATTTTGTTTACAGGTGTTTTGTCCGATAATTTTCCAAATCAATTTCACAGAAGGTCCCGGACACAAATTGGTCTCAAATAACCCTATAAGGGACCGAAACTGGAAAGAAATTTAAGAAAGGAAATTCTTTACTTGAAATTTGGGCGTAATAACCACATTCTGTGTAAACACCAAATTAAAATTCAATGGGGATAGAACTGCAAAATTAATCGTGCTTTCGAATTTGTCCTTTTCCAGTACTGGGGACTTAAAGTTCCTCTGTTTACTTACTTTGGTTGTTCTTGTTACATTTCGCGTAGTTTTTCTCTTTATGATGTTGTAATGTATGGTCCATTATAGTTTGCTTCATATTGCAATTCGTACTAAATCACTACCAGTTTTTTAAAGTTTTGTTGAGACAACGCAGTTTGTGTTTCCCAGCTGAAGAAAGCAGCGTTAAGCTTTTCTGTGAACCTGAAGGGAAAATTTTGTTTACAGGTGTTTTGTTCGATAATTTTCCACATCAATTTCACAGAAGGTCCCGGACACAAATTAGTCTCAAATAACCCTATAAGGGACCGAAACTGGAAAAGGAAATTTAAGAAAGGAAATTCTTTACTTGAAATGTGAGCGGTAATAACGACATTCTGTGTACACACCTAATCAAAATTCATTGGGGATAGAACTGCAAATCATGCTTTCGAATTTTTCCTTTTCCAGTACTGGGGACTTAAAGTTCCTCTGTTACTTACTTTAGTTGTTATTGCTACATTTCGCTTAGTTTTTCTCTTTATGATATAGTGTATGGTCCATAGTTTGCTTTATATTGCAATTCGTACTAAATCACTACTAGTTTTTTACAGTTTTGTTGAGACAAGGCAGTTTGTGTTTCCCAGCTGAAGAGAGCAGCGTTAAGCTTTTCTGTGTGAACTTGAAGGGAAAATTTTGTTTACAGGTGTTTTGTTCGATAATTTTCCCAATCGATGATTTCACAGAAGGTCCCGGACACAAATTGGTCGCAAATAACCCTATAAAACAAGGGACCGAAACTGGAAAAAAATTAAGAAAGGAAATTATTTCCTTGACATTTGAGCGCTGATAACACATTATGTGTAAACCCCTTATCATAATGAATGGGGATTGAACTGCAAATAATGTTCTTGAATTTTTCCTTTTCCAGTACTGGGGACTTAAAGTTCCTCTGTTTACTTACTTTAGTTGGTGTTGTTACATTTCGCGTAGTTTTTCTTATAGCAGTTTGCTTTATATTGCAATTCGTACTAAATCACTACCAGTTTTTTACAGTTTTGTTGAGACAACGCAGTTTGTGTTTCCCAGCTGAAGAAAGCAGCGTTACGCTTTTCTGTGAACTTGAAGGGAAAATTTTGTTTACAGGTGTTTTGTTCGATAATTTTCCAAATCAATTTCACAGAAGGTCCCGGACACAAATTAGTCTCAAATAACCCTATATAAGGGACCGAAACTGGAAAAGAAATTGAAGAAAGGAAATTCTTTACTTGAAATTTGGGCGGTAATAACCACATTCTGTGTAAACACCAAATTAAAATTCAATGGGGATAGAACTGCAAATTAATCGTGCTTTCGAATTTGTCCTTTTCCAGTACTGGGGACTTAAAGTTCCTCTGTTTACTTACTTTGGTTATTGTTACATTTCGCGTAGTTTTTCTCTTTCATGATAATGCATGCTTCATAATTTGCTTTACATTGCAATTAAATTGCAAGTCGATATGAGAAGAAGGGTGGGGCCTCATGGGGCCCATGTCTCCCGCCACGCGAGCCAGAGAGTCATCATGCAGTCTTCTATACAAGAAAAACTAGCGGAGGAGGTATCACTGGGAGCCGGCAAGCGATATTATCTGTTTTAATTCCTGAAGCAGTCACTATACGAGTCAACGGGCTCCACAGGAGTGAAGAAGATTACTGTAAAAATAACCTCGAAGCTCGAAGACTTCCGTATATACCATAATCTGCAACCTGTGAGGTCCTTTTAACGACGAGCTCTGAGTAGGGACATTCAACTTGCCACAAGCTATACCATCTTGATCTATGGACGCGTCTTGCTCTATACCATCAGGCGGGGTGCAGGCAAGGCCTAGGCTGGGCCCCTGAAACAACGGCTCTTTTTAGAGCCACCAGAGATTCAAGAAAGAACAAAGAGATATGCTCTCATGATTGAACATAATATCACTTTCTCAACTTTCTTCCCTATCTTTTCCTACCCTATATTTATACGAATAGCATGCTCCCTATATAATTGCATGCATATGAAACTGTTTTTCATCCCTCTTTTCCCTTGCCTCCAATGTAAGAAATGACTATTAGAGTGATTGTGTGCTATTGACAATGTTATTACATCATTTCTCTGCAAGTGGGAGGTGAGTTTCTGTTCGTGTGTTGATGTGCACTGCAGTTGAAAAGCGTTCGAAATTCCTTTCCCGTGTATCGTGGAAACTCGATAGATCTAGGCCTACTACAGGAGATCTCATATACAAGGAATACATACATCAAAATATTTTTTCCGTTCCCAATGAATTCACTTCCTTTTTTTTTTTTGGTCGTTTATTGACAGTTGATTCCATAAGAATGTTGTGGCCTATATGTTTAAGTTACCAAATAATTCTTTATATTATGTTCACAAATTCACTCTAATAGTTTGCAATTATACTGTCGATCAGGGACACTTCCCATTCCAGTAACTATGGACGGCGTGTATCAAGCCAGAAACAGATAGGTCCAGTATTATTATATATCATTCCTGTTGACCAGGTTATATTTACATTGGTATATATACATCCGAACACAAACAGGCTTTCTATGATAGCGGTTATAATAAGACAAGCATATACGCATGTATTCATTGTCTTTTGCTGTTGTAAACCGAATGTCTGCCTTTTGAAATGAATATGCAAGTAGTATGCCTTAGAGTGAATTTGTCAACATTATAAAACATTTTTGGTAACTATATAGGGCACATACATCCCCCCCCCCCCCCCCCGCCTCACCGAGGGACATTTCCCATTCCCGTTACTTCGGCGATGTCATTTCTATTGAGCATGTGTATCTACACGTTTGGTGGTTATTACGCATAAAAATGCGTTCATTCGATACCTTTACTTGCAATAATGCGAATCTACACGTTCTATACGTATACACGTTTCAAACACAGGAGGGCGGTTTTTTGATGCACAAAATATCGTGCGTACTAAGGACTTTCACGATTTTATAGAGACTATTAAAGCTCACATTATCCTAATGAATCATGTAAACATTTAAGACATCAAGCCAGATACAGATAGGTCCAGTAGGTCTATCATTCCCTGCAGACCAGGTTTATTTACATCGGTATATACATCCGAACACAAACGGGCTTTCTAGCGGTTATTGAAGAGAAGCGTATACGCATTTATTCATTGTCTTTTGCTGTTCTAAACCGAATGTCTGCCTTTAGAAATGAATATGCAAGTATTCCATTACAAAAGGGATCTGCCATATTAATTTCTTTCTAACCCTAACCCTAACCCTAACCCTAATCCTAACCCTAACCCTAGCCCTAACTCTAAACCTTTTCAACAGCAAAAAGTAAAGATAGATAATGCGTATGCTTTAGAGTGAATTTGTCAACACTATAATGCATTTTTGGTAACAATATAGGCCACATATACACCCTCCCCCCCCCCCCCCCCCCCCCACTCCCCCGCCTCGCCCAGGGACACTTCCCATTCCTGTTACTTCGGCGATGTCATTTCTATTGAGCATGTGTATCTACACGTTTGGTGGTTATTACGCATACAAATGCGTTCATTCGATAATTTACTTGCAATAACGCGAATCTACACGTTCTATACCTATACATGTATTTAAACACAGAAGGGTGGTTTTTGATGCACAAAATCGTGCGTACTAAGGACTTTCACGATTTTTTAGAGACTATAAAAGCTCACATTATCCTAATGAATCATGTAAACATTTAAGACATCAAGCCAGATACAGATAGGTCCAGTAGGTCTATCATTCCCTGTTGACCTGGTTTATTTACATCGGTATATACATCTGAACACAAACGGGCTTTCTAGCGGTTATATAAGAGAAGCATATTATATACGCATTTATTCATTGTTTTTTGCTGTTGTAAAACGAATGTCTACTTTTTGAAATGAATATGCAAGTATTCCATTACAAAATGGATCTGCCACATTAATTTCTTTCTAACCCTAACCCTAACCCTAGTCCTAATCCTAACCCTAACCCTAGCCCTAACTCTAACCCTTTTCAACAGCAAAAAGTAAAGCTAGTTAATGCGTATGCTTTAGAGTGAATTTGTCAACACTACAAGTATAAAGCATTTTTGGTAACAATATAGGCCACATATACACCCTCCCCCCCCCCCCTCCCCCGCCTCGCCCAGGGACACTTCCCATTCCTGTTACTTCGGCGATGTCATTTCTATTGAGCATGTGTATCTACACGTTTGGTGGTTATTACGCATACAAATGCGTTCATTCGATAATTTACTTGCAATAACGCGAATCTGCACGTTCTATACCTATACATGTATATTTAAACACAGAAGGGTGTTTTTTATTTTGATGCACAAATATCGTGCGTACTAAGGACTTTCACGATTTTTTAGAGACTATAAAAGCTCACATTATCCTAATGAATCATGCAAGCATCAAGACATCAAACCAGATACAGATATGTCCAGTATAGGTCTATCTATCCCTGTTGACGAGGTTTATTTACATTGGTATATTCATCCGAAAGCAAACAGACTTTCTAGCGGTTATGAAGCATACGCATTTATTCATTATCTTTTGCTGTTTTAAAACGAATATCTGCCTGTATTATGCAAGTATTCCATTACAAAAGGGATTTGCTACATTAATATCTTTCTAACCCAAACCCTAGCCCTAACCCTAATCCTTTATACAACAGCAAAGTATAATAAATGGGCTCTATGAGTTAAGTTACCAAATAATGCTTTTTAGTGTTGACAAATTCACTCTAATATAATTTATGGCAATTATATTTCAATCATTACTAATCCAAGGACATCTTCCATTCCTGTAACTTCGGCGATGTCATTTCTATTGATCATGTGTATCTCCACGTTATGATTGTAACTACGCATATTTATGCGTTCATTTGATACCTTTACTTGCGATAATGCGAATCTACATATATACATGTATTTAGACACAAGAGGGCGGTTATTTATTTATTTTTTTATGCACAAAAATAATCATCTATCGTGCGTACTATAGATCTTTCGCCATTTTTTAGAGACTATAAAAGCTCACATCCTAATGAATCATGTAAGCATTTGAGACATCAAGCCAGATACAGAAAGGTCCAGTAGGTCTATCATTCCCTGTTGACCTGGCTTATTTACATCGGTATATACATCCGAACACAAACGGGCTTTCTAGCGGTTATGATAAAGAGAAGCATATTATATACGCATTTATTCATTGTTTTTTGCTGTTGTAAACCGAATGTCTGCCTTTTGACACGAATATGCAAGTATTCCATTACAAAGATCCGCCACATTAATTTCTTTCTAACCCTAACCCTAACCCTAACCCTAGCCCTAACCCTAACCCTAACCCTAACCCTAACCTTAGCCCTTTTCAACAGCAAAAAGTAAAGATAATAAATGCGTATGCTTTAGAGTGAATTTGTCAACACTATAATGCATTTTTGGTAACAATATAGGCCACATATACACCCTCCGCTCCCCCCCCCCCCACCCCCCCCCCCCCCCCCGCCTCGCCCAGGGACACTTCCCATTCCTGTTACTTCGGCGATGTCATTTCTATTGAGCATGTGTATCTACACGTTTTGTGGTTATTACGCATACAAATGCGTTCATTCGATAATTTACTTGCAATAACGCGAATCTACACGTTCTGTACATGTATTTAGACACAAGAGGGCGGTTATTTATTTATTTATTTTTTTGATGCACAAAAATAATCATCTGTCGTGCGTACTATAGATCTTTCGCCATTTTGTAGAGACTATAAAAGCTCACATCCTAATGAATCATGTAAGCATTTGAGACATCAAGCCAGATACAGAAAGGTCCAGTAGGTCTATCATTCCCTGCAGAGAAGGTTTATATACATCGGTATACATCCGAACACAAACGGGCTTTCTAGCGGTTATATAAGAGAAGCATAATATACGCATTTATTCATTGTCTTTTGCTATTGTAAACCGAATGTCTGCCTTTTGAAATGAATATGCAAGTATTCCATTACAAAAGGGATCTGCCACATTAATTTTCTTCTGAACCCTAACCCTAGCCCTAACCCTAACCCTTTTCAACACCAAATGATAATACAGTAAATGCGTATGCTTTAGAGTGAATTTGTCAACACTACAAGTATAAAGCATTTTTGGTAACTATATAGGCCACATACACCCTCCCCCACCCCCCCCCCCCCCCCCCCCCCGACTCGACCAGGGACACTTCCTATTCCTGTTACTTCGGCGATGTCATTTCTATTGAGCATGTGTATCTACACGTTTGGTGGTTATTACGCATAAATATTTAATAGTGCGTTCATTCGCAAGCCAGACAAAGATAGGTCCAGTATAGGTCTATCATTCCCTGTTAGGTTTATTTACATCGGTATATTCATCCGAACACAAACAGGCTATCTAGCGGCTATAAGATACAGTAAGAGAAGTACAGCTGTATATGCATTAATTCATTATCTGATGCTGCTATAAACCGAATGTGCGCCTTTTAAAATGTATATACAAGAGTATTCTATTACGGGTTCTGCCCAGCATGCAGTTTCCAGTTCATAGTGGTACAAAAACAGATGTCATAAATTAAGTATTGCCACATTAATTTCTTTCAGTGGCCTATTCTGAGAATCAATCTTAACACAATCATATTTCGCTCAGCAAAAATCATTCCAGAAGTAGGTTATTGAGGGACCAAAATGCTCTTGTTCGTATTAGGCGGGGGGGGGGGGGGGGGGGGGTGTTTGTGGCCTATGAATTCAGTTACCAAAAATGCTTTATATTGTTGGCAAAATTCACTCTGATAGATGGGAATTATATTTCAATCATTTATTACTGAACAAGGAAAACTTCCCATTCCTTTTACTACTGCGATGTCATTTCTATTGAGCATGTCTATCCACACGTTTTGGTGGTTATTACGCATACAAAATAAAATGCGTTCATTCGATACCTTAACTTGCAATAATGCGAATCTACGCGTTCTACGTATACATGTATTTAGACACAAGAGGGCGGTTATTTATTTATTTATTTATTTTTTTGCACAAATAATAATGTATCGTGCTAACTATAGTCTTCAAGATATTTTAGAGACTATAGAAAAAGTTCACATTATCCTAATGAATCATTAAACATTTAAGACGTCAAGCCAGGTACAGGAAGGTCTACTAGGTCTATTATTCACTGCTGACCAGGTTTATTCACATTGGTACATGTATATTTATCAGAACACAAACATGGCTTTCTAGTGGTTATAAGAGATATCATAATTATTCAATATCTTTTGCTGCTGTAAACCGTATGTCCGCCTTTTGAAATGTATATTCCATTACGAAAGGATTCTGCCCCGGCAGTTTCTATTGAAAGTGGTAGAAAAACATGTTATCAAGAGATTATTGCCTCATTAATGTCTCTCAGTGGCCTATTCTGAGCATCAATCTCGACACAATATTATTTCGCTCAGCAAAAATTATTCCAGAGGTAGCTTATTTAGGGACTGGAATGTTCTTGTCTGTGTCAAGGGAGGGAGGGAGTTGTTGCGGCCTTTGTGTTATAAGTTAGCAAATAATGCGTTATATTGTTGACAAATTCACTCTAATAGATGGCAATAATCTTTCAATCACATTAACTACTGAATTAGGAATACTTCCCATTTCTGTACTACTGCGATGTTATTTCTGTCGAGTATGTTAATTCACACGTTTTGGTGGTTAATAAGCATATTGGTTCATTCGATACCTTTACTGGAAATAATGCGAATGTACGCGTTTTGCGTATATTTAAACAGAAGATGGCGCTTATTCGATGCGCAGATAATCAATTAGGTGTACTACAGATCTTTCATGATTATGTAGAGAGTATAAAGGGTCACATTAATGTTTACAAGATTATTAGGACTATGTGAGCCTTTAAAATGCTTCAAAATCTCCCGCTACAGAACGATGGCGAGCTGCTGTTTTTTTTTTCCTTCTATACAGTGCGTACATTGTATAAGAGCCATTTTCATTGGTATAAGTTTTATATTAAGGTTAGCAACTAATGCTTTATAGTGTTTACAAATTTACTCTAATAGCTGGCAATTATCCTTCACTCATTTATTACTGAATCAGAGACCCTTCCCATCCCTATTACTATAACTGCGATGTCAGTTCTATTGAGCATATGTATCTACACGTTTTGGTGTTTATCACGCATATATACGCGTTCATTCGATACCTTTGATGGTTACAATGCGAATGTATGCGTTTTACGTACGTTCTAACAAAAGTGGGTGGTTCTTCGACGAACAAAATAACCTATAAAACGTGCAAATAATAGAACTTTCATGATTGTCTTAATAGTAATATTTGCCTAAATAATCGTAACGGATTTCATGAACACTTTAGACATCAAGCCAGACGTCACGTAGGCCCAGTAGGTGTTTCACACTCAGTTGAGCATATTTATTCACATTTTGTCCATTCAAACTCTGTGGTGGTTACAACGGAAATATATTCATTTTTTATTACCTTTTCTGGTTATGATGCGAATATACGGGCTTCACCTACATAATCTATATTAAACACAAGTGGCCGTTTATTCAATGTAGACGTTTTTTTTTTTTTATTTAACGTCATACGATAGATTTTTTCACGATCGTTTATAACGAGGGAAAAAACATATAGGCCGATAGAATCATAATGGAACTTAGGAACTTCGAAGTCACGCAAGGCACAGATAGACCGAGTCCGTCTTGCACTATGAAGCATGTTTGTTCATGTTTATGCACACTTTGTGTTGGTTGTAATCCAAATATACGCATTAATTCACGTCGTTTTGATGATTACAGCGAGAATGCATGCGTCTGAAATGCATAAGAACCAATACAAGATTCGTAGGTGATATCCAACGTTATGTTTAGACCAATCTAAAATAATTGTCAACATAATAACAAACACTATCAACATAATAACAAACACTACCATCCATGATTGATTTTTCACGTCGCTACCCTGCTTTGGACTTTCCAGGTATCCTTAGATATATAATTATCAGTATACCTGGGGATGGACTCGTCAAACCATCATTGTTGGTACTAATGTGACGTAGATATACACAGCGCGATTAAATGAAATGCCTAAAATATATGTGTACACGAGGTACATTATCTTATTATCACTTTATGTTGACTTATATGTTTCAGTTTAAATGTGGACACCTTCATCCAAATGAAAAAAAAAAAGTATTTGAATATGATCTTACATGTACGTACAATCTGATTGTAATCTATGCTATGAAAGAAGTGTTATGCATAATTATCATAATAACAGAGAAAATTAATTAAAGTGCACATTCTATATTATATGATCGTACTGAAAATATTCACCCTGTAACCATATTATCATACATTTTACATGATATCATAGGTACACTGTGTAATAATTACGAATACATGTATCTATCATGTTACACCGATAATGATTTCTCAATTACTCTTAATCATATCATGGAAGCTGGAAATATGCAGATGTCAGTTGAATCAGTACTGTCAAAAGAAACCAGTTAAATGGAAGAAGTGACAGATAAGCATTGAACCAAAATCATTCATAACGCAGTCATAATTATGCCTCATTCACTTTGTCAAAACGTCGGGAAGAACCTCAATCAACATTAAGCACTTCAAATTCTGTCATTCAGAAGTTGTGCATAACTTTATGAACAGTTTAAAGAAAAATACTTGGTATCCCGGATTACGTAGTCTCCGTTTTATAAAGGGCTAGTTGTAACATATACCTTTAAAGGTACGTATAAAATGCAATATAGTCATGACCGTAATTTCATGTTCACCTGTCTGCTGATAATAAACGCTTAGTTGCAATAAGCATATCTAACAACGCAAAGGATTACATGGAACTTAATAATAAACGCGTACGGCAGGCTGTCATACGAGATGTATACATGGATACTTTAGCCATAATTCTTTTAAATAAAATTTCATAGAGCAATTGAAATATCAAAAAAGCTGAAACAATACGAAAAGTATTCAGTGATACAGGTGGTATATTATCAACGCCTTTTCAGCTGCATGAGGATTCATAGCCTTTCTAATTGTTCTTGAATTTCTAATGTATAGGCTAAGCAAAATGTGGAAAGGTTACAAATTCGAAAAGGAATTACTTGACTAGGGGCAAAACAATCGAAACACATAATAGAAACTAATATTCACTATCTATTTCATCTCAGAAAAGGTAGGACTCTGACAGGAAACAGATTATAGATTGTGGTCATCAGAAATACGTAAGTTGCTTATCGCACATTTCCAGCTATGAGGAGAAAAATAATACATCACCACTATCAGAATGGACAGTTGGTTTTCTTATAAACATGACCACTTAGACATACTAAGTGTGTATACTTAACAGACATTCACCAGGAGAAAATATGCAATAAAATACAGTCTGTCAAAAGATAAAAAATAAAAAAACCACAGAAAGACACCGTTGCAGGGTAATTGGGTTTTCTGAACCAGGACGGGAACTTTCCTGGACACAGGGTTTGAGAACATGTGAATAGTAATAATGATAATACGTTCTGTACTAAACCCAATCGAATTCTCCAATGAAAGTTGTAAAACTACTGCACCCATGTCCCTGTTTTCATGACATCATTTACACGAAATAGCTTTGAACAAAAATTGTCGACAATTGCAAGTATTTGTATGAGATTGGGTGTGTATGCTCTATTGGTTTCCGTTGTTCACAGACCCGCTGGCCGGAACGTTCCCCCTCTGTTTTTAAAAGTCCATAAAAAACAAGCGTGGAATTCTTGTTGTTGCGCATGCCAGTGTAGCAGACGTTTGTGCCAGTGTCAGTAAGTATGTCGAGTGAGGGTCTCGAATGTGGACACCAAAGCCTGGAAGATAACTGAAAGAGAAACGGTGAGAATATGAACGGGTTTTTTTTCTAATAACGCATAGTAATGACGAAAATAAACTGCCACTTTGGGCTCGCTGCACGAGTACTCGACTCTGAGATCAACCCGATTTTGATAAACCTAACATGACCAAGCAAAATAAGTGAAAAATTAATCACACTTGAAAGAAAGGTCATGGACTTTTAATTTCTCTATAATATTTGGAAATTTTGATTTGTATTCTGCAAATGAGTGAGACTCAGTAAGCTAATGACGACATAAATCTACTTTTTTTTGTTATTAAAGTGAATTGAATCGGAAACATTTCAAGTCTTTTAGACGTACATGAATAATTGCAAAATGTACATAAGATAAGCTACAGTGAACCGAGATATAAAAATTTATTACAATAATGGTTTATGTCTACATTTCTATTGACAGCTGAATAATATTTAAACGAACATTACGTTAAAAACAATTCAATTTCGTTGTAGTCATATCAAACGGTTGAATGTAAAGAAGGTATAAATTCCTATTCATAAAATTAACAGCACTACAAAAGTTTTGCATTTCTTTATAGCTGATATTAGAGAGCTTAACATAATTAGAACAAGAAAAAACAAAACAATATAACAAAGACATCCATGCTTAACTTTATTTGAAATAGATTTGAATAGATAATTACAGAGTACTACGCTTTACACTAACAAATCATCAGTTGCTGGAATGGGCGCAACCCAAATGAAACAGCGTTGTCATATCAAGGCGGAAAAAATATCAGAATATACGAAATGTGCAATTTCAAATATCTACATGACACTAAAAAAATAAGTATTCCAAGTAACACAAACACAAATTCAGTAAAGTATAGAATTCAAAACCAACGGAAAATTATTATTTGAATAATAAATTTCGAACAGTAAAAACAATGTAAAAAAAACAACTTACGTGTATAAGTATACATAACGGGTACAAGTTCGGCCGTAACAGGAACAGTGACAGCAACTGCTCATGGCATCACAAATTAATAGCAAAACAAAAACCAAACCAAACAAAAATAAAACAAGATTTTATAAAATAATCTGACGAACGAAAAAAACAAACAAAATGCCACAAGCGTCAAGAGTTGACAGAGGCGCCAATTTAATGCTTGCCCCGGCGTAAAACATTTGAACGTGCACTCCTGGATAGCTGTTGCCCCGGCGTCAGAATTTCGAAGGCATTCGCTTTCAGCGCTTTCTCCGGGTATTGTTTTTTCGCTTTCAGTTCGTTATTCCGAGTGTTCGTTACTTCAAAGGTTCTCCGAATGCTCGTTATTTCAAAGGTTCGCTTATTCCGGCTATTCATTAGTCGGAAAATAAGGGAAAGTTTGTTAATCTAGAATAACGAAACTCCAACGAAACGACTAACGAAACGACAATCGACCTTCGGAATAACAAACGCCACATACTAAAATTGTGTTTGAATGAAGCAAGCTTTCCCATTTTCGACCTAAGGAATATAACTATCGGTATTCGCAATTTGCGTGTTTCGGAATAACGAACCCTCGGAAATATAAACCTTTCGAAACTAACATCATCCGGAAACAGAGATCAATGAGATAATTTAAAAAAAAAGAATGACTGATCGCATAATTATCGTAACACGATAGTTATCGTAACACGATAAAAATCAGATAAACGTCAACACCATTTGTTGAAAAAAGTAAACGAGATAAATTTCACCTCAACGTGTTCAAAACAAAAATACAACGAATTTCACCGCCATGTTATGTTAATAAACTAGGAAGTTATAGCTAAGTGATAAATCATTTCACTTGGCTAATATTTTTTACGACCAGCCTTTATTTTTTTTTTCACTGTTGACTTTTTTTTTTAGTCGGGAAGATGTTCATCATCGTGGTAGAAACTGAAGGAAATAAAGCTGATCTGCTGTCTCACGAAGTGAGGTAAACACGAAAAAATAAATACTACTTTGCCAGACAAAGGCGAGACGAAGGCGTAAAACGTTTGAACGTGTCATGCACTCCTGGATAGCTGTTGCCTCGGCATCAAAAGTCAAGGCGTTCGCTTTCAGCGCTTTCTCCGGGTACTGTTTTTCCGCTTTCAGTTCGTTATTCCGAATGTTCGTTATTTCAAAGGTTCTCCGAATGCTCGTTATTTCAAAGGTTCGCTTATTCCGAATATTCATTAGTCGGAAAATTAGGGAAGGTTTGTTAATGTAGAATATCGAAACTCCAACGAAACGACTAACGAAACGACAATCGACCTCCGGAATAACAAACGCCACAAACTAAAATTGTGTTCGAATGAAGCAAGCCTTTTCCATTTTCGAACGAATGAATATAAATAATGGTATTCGCAATTTGAGTGTTTCGGAATAACGAACCCTCGGAATAATAAACCTTTCGAAACTAACATCACCCGGAAACAGAGATTAACGAGATTATTAAAAAAAAAATGATTAATCGCATCATTGTCGTAACACGACAAAAATCAGATAAACGTCAACACCATTTGTTAAAAAGAAAACGAGATATATTTCAACTCAACGCGTTCAAAGCAAAAATACAACGAATTCGAACGTCATATTAGGTTAATAAACTAAGAAGTAAGTTATAGCCAAGAGATAAATCATTTCACATGGATAACATTTCACGACCAGCCTTTTTTTTTTCATTGTTGACTTTTTTTTTAGTCGGGAAGGTGTCCATCATCGTGTAGAAACTGAAGGAATTAAAGCTGATCTCCTGTCTCACGAAGCGAGGTAAAAAAAAAAATGAATAGTACTTTGCCAGCCGACGGCTATCTATAGCAGACTTCGCGGCCGAAACGTCGTATTAATTTTGTCGCGTTTACCTCGCTTCGTGAGACAGAAGATCAGCTCTATTTCCTTCAAACTTTTTTTTTGTGTATGAAAAGGAGGTGCCGCAATTTAGTTTCAATGTTTGAGAAATAATGTATCAGCGGAAAAATAAGCAAAGAAAATGGGATTCTATCGTGATAGCGTCCGATTTTCTGTGCTCATTTACCACTGATAAAATATATCAATTTCTGGGCAGTTTCCTTCTGTTTGCGTTTTAGAAAAAAAAATACAGATGTGTAACGATTTACTGACGGACATAATAAAACAGTTCTGACACCTCATTTTCATAACTTTGAGAATCATTAATGAAGCATAAATTCGGTAGATCGTTTGGAACAGCAATATAAAGGGCTAATTAACGAGTGCAAAACGGCTTTAAATCGAGATAGACCAACAACGAATCAACAGGTCATTAAAATGAAAGTCCCGACTATCTGTATTACCAGACACTTATTTTCTGTTGCCGTGAATTCCGTCCTCAGAGGCTGAAAAGCGAGCGAAAAGAAAAGGCACCAATTATTCACAAAGATCTTAACATTACGAGTGTAAAGAACTAAGTGAATCACTCTCTTCTGTTCCGCTGCAAAATATACAAATATTGTGTTTCAATGCGACATTTTGCGCGGCGCAAAATCGCATTGCAGCTACGCGCGATACTTTCACTTAGGCGCCGTAGATGGCGCTAGACACTTTGACCGGCGGAGCTCCGTCGGTCGATGCGTTCGCGTTGAAACGTGTTTGTGAACGCGTTACCGATGCGCGGTTCTACGCGTAGTAAGTTTAACGCGATCAGCACTGTAGTTACATAATGCTGGCTTGTACAAGTGTATAGTACAATGTCAATCAAATGCATGCACAAAGTTCCAAGCTAGGTATCAAAGAAAACAACTACTCTTGTATCAAAAGTTCACATGATTTTGACAAATCATCTAATTTTTTTTTAACCACATGCAACACAGTAATAGCTGGTGAGAATATATGTTGTTGCTCATATTCTTGGTGTAACCCACAAATTATTTGGAAACACATATTCAATATTGCAGTACCTTGATGTTTACATGCGCTAGACTTGCACAATGAAAAATTCTGTCCTATTGTCATTCTGTTATTACCCATGAAACAAAGTGTCCTCCCAGAAACAAACAAACAACCAACAAAAATCAACAACAAAACTTGGTCAAGATATACCGGGGTAAACAAACCCACTTTGATGTAACATTACAAAGAATTCAATGACTACTAGTACAATGAAGTTTGATGTACCAGGAATGATTGAACTATCCCTCTTTATTAACAGTAAGTTTGGTATCGGTACATATTTTTAGACCAGAAAAACAAAGCCCATTTGTCCAGTGGAAGCACCATTCGATGATGAAGGCCCCATAAAGTTGGGAGAAATACAGTGTAACAGATCATTCCTTGATACACGTAGGTATTAAGAGCAAAGCTTCAATCACTGATGGGGAAGTTACTCTTACCCAAGTCAGCTAGGAACTGGAACCAGCGTAGTGTCAGCCCTGAGTACGTGGGATGAAGCGTGCCAGCCTTTCCTTCTTCTGCCTCTTGGCGGCGCTCTCTCATCTCTTCCTCCAGACGGCGATCCATCTCCTGAATCTGCCAGCTGGTTCTTCCCTCTTGGCCATGTTCCTTAAGCCAGCAACGAACACATCACCAGAAAGAAGTAAAAACCATACAAAGAGGCTATTAAGATATGTATTGTACAAGCGTATGTTAAAAGGAACAACAAGTAACTCATTCTTCTGTGATCCCAAAGAGTCAAAATGATCTTCAGGGATCAAACTGCAAGCAAAGCCTATGTAGAGTGTATGCAAATCTAAACAGTCAAGCACATAGCAATCTACTTGTAAGCAATATCACAAACCCACAGCCCTGTATTAATCTTGCTTGCATACATGTACCCACATAATAAATATATAAATCAAATTTGAAAGGTGTCGAACCGTCACCGCATTAAGTGGATATAATAATATGGAAGATAGCACTAATATTCCTGATGAACAGAATAGGAACACCTCCATCCCACATATATAAAATTGAGCTCATCAATACCACTTTTGCGATAGAAAACGGCATCCAGTAATCAATTAGTAAAACCCATACACACCAAAATCTAAAAGCAAAAACTACTCGCACAGCAAAGATATCTACAAATATAACTATAGGCTACACGGGTTAATGCAAAATACTGCAACTACAAATAAGTGTTATTTACACAGTTAAACAAGGAGATCGTTGAAGAGTACTCACAACCTTTGGCCACAAACTTAAAAGAAAAGAACTTTAAAAAAAATGATCAGAGTGTAGTATTTCCTTGTGATGTAAGGCACATGAGGAAAGGGGACAAGAAAAAAAAAAATCAAATCATGAATGAAATTTCTTTCCTCTGCTGTCTAACACAACAATGAACCGTACAATGTACACTATTGTATGTTGTATCTTCCTGGGCTGGATCACTGTCTTTGAAGACACCTGCTCAAAGATCATGAAATCCATGAAACATCTTGCGGTGAGATAACAGGTGGGACTAGTGAAGCGAAGATGCAAATGATGGAAGACACGTCATGAACATTTCTTCCTACTCATCTAATCACACTAAAAGGGACAACAGAGCTGGGCACAATCCATGAGAGCTGGGTCCTACTGGTGGATGCAGAAGGCAGTAACTCCAGACCTAAGATGCAAGGTAGAGATTTCTTTTACTACCATACATAATGGCACTGCTAGAGAGGTGTACCTTAAAGCTCAACTCCCTGGCTATCCTGGACTTGGTAGGGGTCAGAGGTCGAGAGGTCGAAGGGGACAGTTGCGGGGAAATCCCCCCAATCAGTCGCCGGGTTCGTCCCACGGGTCCTGAGGGCGTGCTCTCGCCAGAGGACGTGCTGCCACCGCTGGCGATGAGGCCTGGGGTAACTGACTGGGAACGCTGTAGATTTTGTCATAACGACACGCACAAACTCTTGTTACAAACAGTACAACATGTTAGTAGAATTACGATATTTCCCTGTGAATTATACACTCACAATGCTGTTTAACCTGCATAGTTTTCTCTCTTTCTTTTTTTTTTTTGTTACAAACAATCAAGTTTCCATTCCTCATGCATCCTCAAGTTTTTCTTCTTTTTTTCTCCATCAAGCAGAGCCTATGCAACAAAAACAAACAAACAAACAAACAAGTAAATGCAACTCAACCTTCAAATACGTTTATAGAGAAGCTGAAAGGGCATAAGTCAAAATTGCCAAGAGAAAGAAGAAATTTACTGAAAATACAGCCAGCTAAATGGCCTCAATATCAGATTGATCTAAATGTTAAAGAGTAATAACTGCCTTCATGTCAGAGAAGCCTAAGTTTGTGAAATATCAGGGGCGATGAAAACAAAAATTCTCATTTCTACTTTCAAATAGACAAGATACAATCATCCATTCATGACATTATGACAATCATTCCGTGACAAACACAAGTGTTTTGGTTAGAGCCCAACTTTGCCACATGCTGCTCTCAATTTTTTTTTTTACACAGCAAGGGATTGCCACCAAAAGAGGGGCTTCTAACTTTGATGCCTGTTGAATGCACTGCCCAATTACAAGTCTTTTTGTTGTTTTTTTTTGTTTTTTTTTTTTTGTAACAGGGAAGAAAGGGCCATACACAGTGTTATTCAAGCATGTAGGAGGTAAATGTACATGTGTCTTGTCTTGTCTTGTCTACTGGAAAAGCCCCATATCATTTTCTGGAATGTAGCTTACTCTATTAAGAAAGAAAAAATAATGAAAGTCAAGAACCACCTCAGTCTATATTGGTTCATGACAGACTGTGTAAAAGTCATTGTCTTGTTGAAAAGGGGATTGTGATACAAATGAAAAAAATTAAGATAACATCTTTTAATGGACAGACTGAAGAGTGGAAAAAATAAAAGATACGAAACAAAAACGTGGAGAAAATTGCTGAAGATGAAGAAGTGCCGGCGACTGCAAACTTTACACTCAGGCAGGAAAGAAAACATACAATGTGTGACATTATAGTGATCCTTTGAGAACAAATCAAAGAGCAAAGAGAGATCGTGACCATCATTCAAAATTTGCTTGGATTATTTCATGCACTGCAGTGCTATGAGTGGGCAGAACCATGAAAGCATGCAGTTAGTGTGTGGTGATGAAAACTTCCAAAAGGCAGTTGGTGGAGCTGAATTTTTAAACGTGTAAGGTTTTTTAAAAGTAAAAACAAAACAAAAACAAAAACAAAAACCCAACCCAGCCAACAACACATCCAAACGAGTGGCACAGAATATTTCTATCACAACACGAATTTGATTCAGTTGCACCAAAAGTGCCTACAATATGATTCCTCTTTAACCTCAGAATTGTAGATGGCAATTAATGGCACTATTAAGGCATTCTAAATCTACAAAGATACCACTGAATTTGTTCACATTAAACATATTCACAAAATATCTAATAAACATACATGTACATATAATCCCTTTAAAGTATTGAGTCTTGCCAATTTGGTTAGTGATCAATACCATGTAACATTCCTGCATGTGATCATACAACTGTAAATATTTTGAATTTATGCTGAATATAACTCATCTTGAACACACACATAACACAACTGCCTTATAAATGAATTAGATGGAACATATGTTGGATGTACAATATATTCCACCTTACAAACATACGTGTGTACAAGGGATATACACCGATGTATCACCTTCAAAAACATTGTGACATCAAAAATAAAACGCATTCCACTTTGTTACAAATGTATGCCATCCACAAACCAATTACAGTTTGTAGTTCACATGGAAGAGATCACAGCGTCAAGTGGCAAATCTTACATGCTTTCTGTTTCCACGTTCTAATCCTTAAAGGGACATGTACATGTAGAGCTCATAATAATCAGTTAATCACATTATTAGAGTTACATATTCTATGCACCAAAACCCCACAAGCGAGGGATTAAAGTTAACAAAATGATAGTCTTTGCTATCAAGTTGGAAGAACTCTGCACAACTTGCAATTTTCCAGAAAGCAATGGGTGCCGCTCCAGAAAAAAAAGTGTATAGCTGCTCCTCGCTTATTCATAAGTACAGAAAAACAAACATGATTTGTTACCCTATACAAAGAACATCACCAGAATACACAAGTACTGTACATCACACACACCTGAAAATGGCAAAACTACAAGAATAAAATCCTAAACTGCAGCAGCAGATAAAATAGACATTGTATCATATGATACTATGCACAGCTGTTGTACGTTTTGTACTTGACCTAAGATTTTGATTTGCTTTGATCACATTCTAAGCAACATAAGAACAAAAACTGAATTTAGTGGTGTCTGTTTAATAAGGACACATAACATTGTACCCTCATCAGCTTCCATCAATCAAGCACACAATAAAAACTGAAGATGTTAAAAACACAATCCTGTGACTGAAAATTTCTGGCACGTAATTTTGAATACTTTCAATTTGTTGGTATTCAGGTTTTCAATGAATTAATGTGGAAGCATCTACTGGGTACAATAGAACACACAAGCTTTAAAGCCTGACAACCGTGTTCTCAGCAATTCACAAACATGTATACACAAATCTGTTCAAGTACCAAAAAGAACACACTACCACAAATGCAAGAAATAACTGTAATTATTTACTACTATTACGCAATTAGGTTTGGCTGATAAGCTTAGCATTTTCACGTAAGACGCTTTTGGTATCATCCACAGACTGATTTCCTGATACCAACACCATTACCTTCATGTAAATGGGATTAGCACACACATTGCACAAGTTGTATATTCCCTGTACAATATACATATACAAATATCAAGAAGACCACAAATGTGCAAAGCATGGCACATAAAAAAGAAGTTAGATAACATTGTCTTCGCCCAATCAGATATTTGCTGTAATCTTTTTAGTCACTTTGCTATTAATTAACTCTTGTAATGTATAAATGCAACAAATCAAGAGAAAACAGCCTCCAATAATGCACCAGTGATTCGCCAGAGGTTACAGTAAAAGTAGAAAACAAAGGCGTATGCTGATCGTATGTTTGATTATAATGCAGAATGGCGCAGACACCCCATGTACCACAGGATATCATATCACAGTAAAAATTATTTCCAGTGCCCACTAAAGTGCTTCTAGCCCACATACCTTCACTGTACCAACTAGAACCCATTGTTAGGCATATAAAAGTGCAAAGGACTATTCTCTACTCTTGACAAATTGCTTGACTGAGCAAGTACAAGCTGTAGCAAGTGAAAGAGAGAAAAAAAGTATGTATCAGGGCCCAGCACTAACTTTTGTCTCTGGCGGCCAGTTCATGTCACTTCCATCTTTAAATTTCAAATTTTGGTGGTCCAAAAAAAGAAAAAAATGGATTGGCCCACAATAAAAGGAACATATCAATCTATTTTGAATTCTATTTACCCGATCACGCTACCAAGAGATAACATACTTGGAAATTTGGTGGCCCCACATCAATTTTTAGTGGCCCCGGGCCACCATGCCACCCAAAATGTTGAGCCTTGTTTATATACACTGTGTATCTTTTAACATCCCATGCTTCATTGAAGTTATACATCTATTGTTATAAATACTACAAATCACAATAGCAGCACACAAACATTTGCCCCACACAAATGAAGGGAAGTTGAAAACACTAAAAACCCTCATGGCAACCTTGGAAGCTTCTAAAAATTTGGCATCAAGAATTTCGAAACATAGGGATGATTAGGTTACCCCATCGGATGTCATCAATAATAAAAAAATAAATTCACATCACCTCACAGGTGGTTAGTTAACTCATTCCCCAAATTCTATTGTTATTGCCACAAATAGCATAATAATAATCATCCCACAAGATATGACTCTGGACAAGGTCATTTGTTTGATTTGGTTTTGAGCAACATCAGACCAACTATTGTGATTCCATTCAAAGACCGAGTGCACCTTCATATCGTCATGTGGATTGAGTGAATGCAACAATATTAGTAGAACACATCAATGAAAGTTTGAGGAAGATTGGGCAATCCGTTCAAAAATTATGAATTTTTGAAGTTTCAGTGCCGCCATCGCTGTATGAGAAGACTACTACAGCTTGTGATGTCACATGTGTAGAACGGTTGTATTAAGTACATTGTATAAAGAAAAGTCAACATATTTTCACATTTCTCGCATAATAATAGAGCACATGACTTGCCTCTTTCAGAAGGCAGGGGGAATAATATTACCCTTAACATACATGTATGTCAGTAGCGAGTTGAGGGAATGGGTACTTTTTTCAAAACATGAAGTTTTTGTGGATTCTCTTTATGTTTTCCCTATATCGTTTCACGCATGTGACATCATACACTGTAGTAGTCTTCTCATCCAGCAGTGACTGTGCAGAAACTTCAAAAATGTGAAACTTTTCAATGGATTGTCTGAATTTCCTCAAACTTTCCACAATGTGTTCTACTGATATTGCTGCATTCACTCAATCCTAAAATGTTTATGAAGGTTGACTTGTCCTTTAAGACCCTAAATACCCCTAGTACCCTACACTTTGTTTATTCATTCCACATTATTAAAAAACAAAAACAACAATAACATTCAGCATCAGTCATTTCTAAACAAATTTCAAAATGTTTTTCTTGGAATACATTTTGTCACATATACATTGTACATTGCTGTAGCTGTAAAGAGAACACCTTGACATTAATTTCATTCCATGACAAGTGTTGTGCATGAAATGTTCTGCTTTCAGAAATCCTCCAGAAGTTGTACTCTGAAATGTTCTCATTTACTCTCAAAATGAAAAAAGTAATTTAAACATCTTTGCTCCAAAGCGGTGAGTGGCTGCAATGCTGATATGAGTTGCGATTAATTGCACGTAACATGGCTGATCTTGTCAAAGCGTTAATGTGAGTTATTTGTGGCACATGCAGGCTGAAGCGCAGACTACAAGTTGCTATACATGTGTATGCTCAGAGGGGAAAAAAATGGTATTGTCATCTTGAAATTTACGATCAGAAAAAGGGTTTGTTGAAGAGACACTGCTCCACATCTGGACAAATTTTGTCACTTTGAAGCTACAATATCAATTGTCAACCACTGTAGAGCTCAACATACAGTATGTACTTCGCTTTGGTGATACAGAAAAGAAATTGTAAAACCAGCATGTTGGATATCTATTCAATCTTTTTTCAAGATTTTTTAAAGAGAGCAATATGTGTGCATGGGCAAATGCCTAACTGTTAGATACAGTTTATTCATGAATGCATCGTAAACACTAGCTTTGATATATTTGAAATTATCAAGATGCATCATATGGATATCATTTCAAGTACATGTACTTGCGCAGGATCTGAGCAGAGTTTGTTCCAAAAGTACTCTGCTACTGCCGACGACAATACCACTTTTCTTTCCCGATCAGGCCAAAAAAAATCACATCTTTCCATATAATAATATAGAGAAACAAACAAAATGGAATGCAACACCACAAGAGGAAAAAAAAAAGAGTCTCTTGCGAATGATCGGCACTCTGTGTCTACCTTCTGTATTCTCTTCAGCAGCAGCTTTATATCAGTGCTGAAGAACTGGGGGCTCTCTCCGACTGACATGGAGCGCTGCAAATTAAGCGGTTAACGAGCAGTCATGGAAAAATTGGTTAAGACGGGACGTGTATATTAAATATGCATGGTGATCGTACATGATGGCCAGTCCGTTCCATCTCATCATACAGCACAGCTTCTGGTGCCAGGCGAGAACATCACAGCCTTCTCAACAACAACAACTACACTCGTCCTCACAAGAAGACACATGTACAATAATGCACTACTGCCCTACCATACACTTGTGTGTTTTTATCTCTTTCACTCTACCACTGTCCTACACATTAAAAATACGCTTGTATGATAGTGATTTTCACAGTACATGTGTACAGCTGTATGTCTATCGGGCCATGAACCCAGCCCTACTCCATGCAATGAAAAAAACAACAACAACAATATCAGAACAAAAACATATTTCTACCATCTAATTACAACTTGCTGCTTAAATTCTTAATTTTCAGGAGGCAACTTTTATTAGTTCGTTCGTAAGATTTTCCTGCATATTGACTCAATTACTTTGTCGGCCAACAGAACAGGCAAAAAAGATGTGCTTAAAGAAGTAAAAGTTAAGCATTTTGCAAAGCCTCTTGTGCTAGATGGACCAAATGAAATGTTGATGTGTCTGCAATTCAAAGTAAATGCTAAAAATCATTGTCATAACTAAAACGTGCAGATTCTAGCTTAAAGCTTCAGTATAACAATATCATGACTACACAACATAGTTTGATGCAGATGTAGAGTGTGTGCCAAGAAAGCTCTGCAGTTTAAAGGAAAGAACGGATCATAATGATGCTGAAAAGCATGTCTTAAACAGATTCATTCCTTTCTCTTTTCTTTATACATGATGGAAACCATCAAACAAAACTAAATCATTCAACTTTTTTCAATAGGACATGCAAGTTTCAAACAAAACTGGAAACCAACAAACCCTTTAAATAATTAAAGGCAGTTTCTGAGGAGCAAAATATCGAAGCAGTTACAGCAACGCAAACTAGTGTTATGAACTAGAGTGAGGTTATAACTGGCATAATTCATTTTCAAAGTGCATTGCCCTCTTAAGAGGAAATGTCATGGATGCTGGCAAGGTCAAATTTCTGCAATTGTAACCATGGTAACATTGAAAATACTTGGATGAAAAAAATAGTGAAAACAACATTCTCTTTATAAAATGATGCTGTACATATTTGGATTGTAGGCATATAATCATTCACATGCAATACAGCAAAGGATTGATAGCTATTTGGAATAAGCATGTAGAACAAGCTCATTGAGCATTTCTTTTCTGATAATCTTGGGTTACTTGCAAAAAAACATGAAGCTATAGAAAAGCAAAGTCATGTACAAAAACAAGATAAATTAAGGAACATTTCACCTACACATCCCGCAGCATTCCTAGAATGGCTAAATGTGCCTTCTACTCTAATCAAACAGACTATAAGGCAATCTTTAACATTTTCTTCTGATGTTAGAGGCTCCCGTTTCATTTTCCTTTCCTGGGTCACCAGACTGACTGGTCAAGAGGTTTGGCCATAAGATATCATCTGTGATGGTCTATTAAAAGTGTTATTGTTGTCATAGGTACAGTAGTTTGGAGACGGCTATCATTTTCAAACTCGATTCAAATTACATCATATCCTCCAACTTCTTCATTCAAAACAATAACAGAAATGCTTCACAGTATGCTACTTGGAGAGGAAATGAGGACCAGAAAGCTACATGCTTATTTTAACAATCTACATTGTAATATCTACATGTACTCATGCAGATACATTGTACATGACTTTTCCTACAGTGGCACAGAGGTATAAAGTATTATCATATTATTGAAGGTCACTAGTTCAATCAAACAGGAAACAAAGCTTAAACTAAACTGTAACAATGCATAACACTACTGATAGTTATACAATGTATGTGCAAACCACTTAAAGGGTAAACTACAGTGTATGCGTACATTTGTAGGTACATGTAATAACTGGGTTAGGTTCAACTAGTAGAGAACAATACAGAGGTTACAGATATTTCTATACACTGCAGCTCAAAAGAATTAATCATACAGATAATTGAATAAGCACGATTTCTCACAGTAACATGGATATGCACACCGGGAAGGGGAGAGGAATTTGTGATGTGTTGTCTCTAATCTCTAATACTGATATCTTGTGTTGTTAGTATACCGACATTTTATGTAATATATACATGCTAACAAAAAAAAATATAACTACATGTAAAATATAATAAGCCGCTTCTCAGTTTGTATCAACAAAAGGTATGTCCCATCATGAATATGAAATGTACTTGGTAATGAAGATTTAGGCTTTAATGAAATATAGAACGAGGCAAGTCAAAGTCTCATCAAAGTCTTTTTGTCTCTTTTTACAGACTTTCTCCTTTTTCACTTTGAAAAAAACAACAACACAAATTCAAAATTCTCAAAATCCCTCACATTAATCTTTGTTATCCCCCAACCCTCATGCATGTTTTATAACTCAACCACTCACAAAAAAAAAGAAAAAAATGAACAGGAAAATATTCGAACAAAATTCACACCAGAGAAGATAAAACAATACTCATAATTTTTATATAATCTTAGCAATCACTGCACATCACATCAAATAGTTTTTGACCCAAGGAATGAATCAGAACTGTGAAAGTGAAGTGTGCAAGATATACATCTTCATCACCAAAAAGGCTGAGGTTGCTTTGGAGCCCAAGTCTAGTGCTGAGTGCAGTTTACTTCTGGGACTTGTAATGTAGCCAGCAAAAAATAAGTTTATGCTGCTATTGATGAGGCGGCATTTTTGCTATTTACCAAGAGCAAACTTGGCAACTGAAATATCAAGCCTTGGGTTATTCAGTAAGAGAAGTTAAATGTCTGTGAGATGTGTGCAAACATTTTGTAGCATTTGTAGCATTTTATTCCCACTACCTCACTTCCATCAACTTCCCCCTCATAGCAAAAAAAGAACAGTATCAAGGAAATGGTATTACACAAAACTACCTATTTTACCAAAAATAAGGTTTTGCCTTTCCATTATTTACTTAATTTGTTAGTCAACCTCACTCTTTTCCATTTCTCTTGAGTGGAGATTCTATTCAAATCTTTGTGAGTCAGCATCTGCCCGCAGAGAATCAACATGACTATTATGTCATTTCTACCACTGCTTTGTGTAGGTCATTATCTTTTTAAAAAAATCATTTCAAGGTTATTTTCTAGCCATTTTATTTCACCATATCATCCTGTGTTTATGTGTATTTTTCAATGCACACGGTCATTACTTTGTATAATTTGTCTGTCTACTGCAAAGCCATGTTGCAGAAAACATTACTGACAGACTGTGATGAAATTTTCTGAAGAGCTTCATCAAAGACCAAAAGATTACTGTATACGCTGTTATTTTCGGGTACAGATATTTTCGCGAATGAGGAGGTCACGGACATTTTCGCGAGATGATGTTTTCGCGAATCGACACAGAGGCCTACATAAGCGCACTACTACCTTAGCATATGGTGACAGTTTCGTGTGTTGTTAAATTCGCGAAATTCGCGAAAATTAAACCCTCGCGAAAATAACAGCTTATACAGTACCTAATCAATTTAGCAGTGATTTGGCTCACAGTCTGAATTAAGACTACTTTGTCCCATTACCTCCACTAACCTGGCAGGTTCTTTACAACCTCTATTTGAAACTTGCAGGCAATGAACTTCAAGTGTATCATGTCATCACCACACAAGAAGGGCATAACTGACATAGTGGTCATTGTGTCATTTTGTCGTTGCACAGGACAAAGCTGTGAAATGCTCTTGGTCGGTTACAAAAACTCTTTAATCCGACTTTGCTGCTGCAGGCGCTTTGGAGTTTCAATAGCACTGAGATTATTTGCAATTGAATGCATTATGGCTTGTCAAATGTTTGTGTTGTGATTTGTGAGTTAGTATTCCACAACAGATAATTCACATAGACTATAACATTTCATTATGCTAAAAGTATTCATTTGATTATTGCAAATTGTTAGTAGCTAATGGTACATTCCATCTGTTCCCCATTATTCACATAAACACCTTTTCCTGGTACTCTTTAATCTGTCATGATATTTACATGAGGAGCATTGTTTGGAAACTCTAGAGAGTAAAACATGGATGGTAAACAGGCATCTCACCTTCATACCAACTGGAGAAGAGGTTGGTCTCTTTCTGGGGTCAGCCAATGCATATTTCCCTGGTTCCACATGAACTTGAAAGAGTGGTTATGGATGTCACATATACAAACATAAGCATTGACAGCTTGAATAAAACAGACCTGGGTAAACAAGAGGTGTCAAAACTACTGACATCAGAATATCAACCGATAATCTTCCTGTACTATGCCATTAGTAGCTGATTCAAGCCGTACATTTACACTTAAGTTTGCTCTTGTTTTCTGAGATTGTCCAACAATTCCATCTGAAACTAGGCCTATAAAAGTAGAACATGTCAATTCAATGAAATGACATCAAAAACACAATATACATGTACTTGCATTGATACAATTTAACTACAATATTAGACTCTGACTTTGATCTTTCTCAGATTCAGCCAAATCTTTGTTCATGAAATTCAATAGCATACTGCAAATATAATACAAACTGAATATGAAAAATATTGCATGGAATTCTTGAGCTTTTTTCTCAAGTTTTTGCCTCATGACCTGCACACCTTTCCAAACAAATTGGCGATTTTCCTACAAAAGACTACATTCATGTGCAATGTTTGATGTGATGAAATTTTTACAACATCTATATAACACGAAGAGAGTCTAGTGAAACTATGTTCATTATATTTCATAGTTTCTTTTCAAGAAGGTGTTCAGAATATTGTCCTACCAAACATACATATATTTTCTTGCATTACTTGGGATATGTATCAGTCAATATAATTGGCATTACTTAAATCATTTATTAGAGTGCAAAGCAAAGGAAGTACATTAGCAGGCAATATATATACATGTGGTCCTTCCTTGCAATATACTGGAATGCCTACCATGAACAATATGACAAATATTGCCTTGGGTGGGGGGGGGGGGGGAATATCTCACCTATAGTGGGTGAAGGCGGAGGGGAGGACACATGTTCCCTCTTCGGCCTCGCATCCTCCCCCGGGATGTGGGCCATGGGAGCAGTGAGGACGTAGTATTCGGTCAGCGTGTCACAGAGGGCGTGCTCCACTGCATGCTGCAACTGGAGGGCGAGGTCCACGCTCCCCCGACGCCAGATGAAGAACTGGATCAGTGCCACAGGTCCTGCAGCAGTACATGTACCAAATCAGGAATCGGAAATGCGACAGACATCAGAAGCATATTAACAGCAACCTGCCTTTACCTCATTGTAACTGACTACCAATTAGGAGTTAAATACAATGTGAATGATGTACTGTATACGCCATGTATCTAACAAGTTTGATTTTTTTGCGAATCAGAACTCCCTGACAATTCTGAGAGTGGTTAATTTCTCAATAGTGAAGAACAGGTAAAGGACAGAGATATATACTGTATACGCTGTATATTTCGCGGGGGTTTTATTTTCGCGAATTTCGCGAGTCGGGAGCTATTCGCGAAATTAACAACACGCGAAAATATTACCTTCCAAAATGAATCCCTTGCCTTGATGATACGAACATTTCAGTAAGAGTATACCATGTCACGGCTTACCGAACAGACCATACTGGCTAAGCTTGTTTACGCACGTCCACGTCTACTTATGAATACTGTAGAGAGCCAATCCATTATCGCAAGGGGACCACTCGTCAGAAGTCTAGCGCGATGGACTTAACCACTTCAAAAATGTTGAATTTTAACTTACTAGTTCGCAGAGTTTGGCAAATCTTTTTCATGCAGTGTATAACTAGTATCATTCTTATTTGCTAGTAAGTTGAAAATTCACACTTTCTTTGCCACTTCATATTTTCTCTGGTCCTCCAATCGCGAATTTAACCACTCGCGAAAATGTGTGACAGCGGCAATTCGCGAAAATTTATGTACGCGAAAATTATAGCGTATACAGTACACTGTACGTGTGCACATCACATTCATGTCAGGATCAGAATTAATATTTTCATGTTTTCTTAAACTTGTGGGTAACACTTCATTCCAGAATTTGTGAAGATAAAAAGAAGATGCTGTATACAGGATCATGTGACTCTCTCATGCATAAATGAGCAAACTAATCATGAAATACTGTATGAGGTGAAATTTTCGCGTACAGATATTTTCGCGAATTGCTACTTGGAGGAAATTTTAGCGTGTTGTTAATTTCGCGGTTGCGAGGTCTAACTGAACTTAGTTGTTCGCGCATTGTTATTTTCGCGTGTTGTTATTTTTGCGGTTCAAAGGCGATTCGCAAAATTCACGAAAATAAAACCACCGCGAAAATTTCAGCTCGTACAGTACTGTGCTGTGTCCATCGGACTGCCATTAGAGTCACATGCAGTATTGTTCTGTATCTCACTGAAGATGGGGAGAATGGTGTTCTTCAGAGGAAATCGTATTTCAATCAATTGCAGTCTACCTGGCTATGATTGAGAGCCCTTTTGGGTGAGGGTGGGGTGAATGTGCAGTAGGCTGTACAGTGCTGTTTCCCATCCAGAAGTAGTTCACTGAACGATGTCCTCTCTATTACTCCAAACCACAGGATTTTGTGATGATTTCAAGCCCAGTGGACATTTAACACAGAGCACACTGAGAACTGATTTATGCACAGAAGTATATTTTTACACTTACTTTACACCCATGAAATCATACACTGCAGTCAGTCAATCACACGCACACCAGTGGCGGATTCAGGCGGGGGCGTGTGCCCCCTCTTTATTTTTTGCTAAAACAAAAGAAATTAAAAGAAAAAAATGGGGGGGGGGGAGAGCGCGTGCACCCCCATTCAATTTTGCAAAGGCGCCCCCAATTTATGGAATTCCTGGATCCGCCCCTGCACACACATACACATGTACAACACTTTGGTCCCAACCTGCATTCCACCTACCTGGCTTCTTGGACGGGGTCTGGTTGGGTGCATACACACTCGTGTTGACCAGCGTCTGGAAATCCATCTGACCGAAGGGATCCTTGTGGGAGATGACCGATGGCAACGGGCAGTCCATCAAGACCACAGGGTTGCCACACCCATCTACCAGGCTGGTGGCCACACAAGCAGTACCTGATGGAATGAATGATAATTGATGTGATTAAGATGTAGAGTGATCAGAATGAGAGGTTTGTTCCCTCTACATTCATTTTACACTCTGTATTAAAGTAAACACATACATACAGTGTATTTCATAAGTCATATATTCACATTTACTACTGACTTCCTGACTCCCTTTGCTACTAAGTTCCTGGGATGACCATGGATACTAAAAAATTCCATTTGTAAAAGTTTAGCAGGTATCTATTAGAGTATACATTGTAACAATACCAATGTTGTACACTTCTTCTGTTTTGAAAAGGAGTGTGTGCACACCATAGCAATCTACTGTTCTCCTTTGGCACTGAAGTTCACTGTACTGAGAATTGACAATCCAGTTTTCTCAAGCTTCCATTAAATTTTCTTTCACTGCAAGGACATCAGTCTTTCTTCATAGGTTAACTGCTAGGACATTTTATAGTATTACAGACATCCATATTGCAATGCAACCTCCTACATAACACCAATGGCCATGTACATTTGTAAGAGAATATCTAACATCAGATATACTACTTGTATGCTGTGACTTTTCAGAGTGAGTATTGTTTCATCTTTCGTCACTGGACATACCGGTTCCACCTTCTGCTTGGTGCGGCCTGTTGTACAGGAAGACATCCGCCTCACTGGGTTCCATTGGAACCCCATGCCCGGTCGGGAGCTGCCAGCTGTGGCAGTCCTGGAAGTGGTTCTCAGGCTTGCCATCGATGTACTTGGGCGGGTGCAGGAACTGGTTCTGGAGCAGGTTCTGGCGCAGGTAGTAGCGGACGGAGTTGAGGTACTGCATCGCCCACTGAGGGATGGTGAATTGGTAGGACTCGGTGGGAGGCTTGTTCCATGGCTGGATGAACTATGGTGGGAAAAAAATGAGACAGTTGACCATGGGAAATGTGTGTTTCTGCAAAAAAAGCTTGTCCTCAAACGGGTTAAAGTAGGGAAGTTCAGTAGTGGTATCTCACCTGGACATCATCTGGGGTTAGCTTACACAGAGGGTTCCTAGCCAGCATATCAGCAATCACGTCCAGCGTGGCAGACTCCAACTTCTTTCTCAGGAGATCAACAAGGTCATTTGTGATCTCGGGGCCTGTAGAAGTTGGAAAGATATTTTTCAGAGCTTACGTTTGCAAAATATCGTGAGAAATCTTTTGCCTATCGAAGACTAGTCCAAAGCTTACTCAGGCAGGTGTCTGTATGCGTATGGGAAATGCATTTTATGGCAAAATCAGTTTGTCCTCAATGGGTTAAGTCAAACATGCGCAAAGCAGACTAAAATGTTCAACAATGGGTTCAGTACAATCTTAAAGTCACAGCAATAATATACATGTACAGTGGCGGATCCAGAGGGGGCGCACCGGGCACGTCCCCTCTTTATTTTTTGTCAAAAGAAAAGGAATAAAAAGGAAAAAAGGGGGGCGTATGCCCCCCCCCCTTTAATTTTGTAAAGATGCCTCCCCTTTACGGAATTCCTGGCTCCACCCCTGACGTACAATGTACATGTATGTATATTCATAATATGACTCTGCTCCTAAATATCCATCACAAATTTTGCAAGTGGATATAAGATTTGTGATTGTGGAGTTCAGCGATGGGCGTAGAAATGCATACATACAGTACATGTTGCATTCATGACGCAATCATACAGATGTACATTGTAGTTCATATTCTTTGTGTGTAGCTGAATTTGCAAGTAGCATACAACTCACAAAATTGTCAAAGATAAATACCCTGCACAATAATACAGCTTGAGTATAAAATAGATGACAAGCTAATGTCACGAGCCTACACTGTACCTGCAGTGGTAACACCAAAGACGTCCACCCTGATGATGTGATGTCCACCCTGTAGACTGGACGCCTTAGTGGTCACCGAGGAAATGGACTGGGTGTCAAAGCCAGAATCACTGCGTGACCCCTGAAAACAAAGGAACAAACAAACAATTTAGAATTAATTTTGCCTGTAATTCTCCCTACTGAAGAACTTGATATCTGTACATAAGAACAAAAAACTGGGCCTACTGAACCAAGCATCCAAGAATACATCAATATCAATTGTCAAACATCTATTGATACTTTTAAAGGACTTCTGACTTGAACTAGCTGTCCTCTGTATTTTAATACCATCATATGAATGTTAGGAAGTACACTGTACTAACAAAACTAAAGCAACATTGAGTGCATGCATGTATGTTTTGTAGCTCTCCACTCAAAACTACACCAAACAGCACACAAGCAATACAAAATGAAGACTCTTGCAAATATGTACAGCCTGTGCTTGTACAAACTGCATCAATAAGTCATCTCATACCTGTGCTGATAGAGCAAACTATGGATATGAAAGTGTTATAAAGTATTTGTTTAGTAAGATTTACTTTGATATGGATAGAGGATAAACTTCCTATCAGTTTTAACAAAACTGTTTCACTTCACCATAAACAACTCCTAAAATGAAAAAGAGGAAAAATCTCCCTTTTACAATGTAGTTTGCATGATCTGACATTGTCATGCACTAACCATTGTGAAATTGCCTAATACTTTTATTTGGATACTTTTCATGTCCAATGTCAACAAATACAAACACAGTTACATATGTTAGGATATACTACCTACAATTCATAAATGATGAAAAAGTCTTTGCTGTTGTCAAGGATAATAATGCCCACTTGGTACTCTCCGCTAGACATGTCAGTATGGCATGTGAAAACTTTCCATTACTGTAAAAGTGGATATTTTCGTGCAACTAATTTTTCGCGCTCGGCCGGGTAAGATGACTCTCGCGTGTTTTTGATTCCGCGAAATCAAAGATATCAACTACTGGAACATAATGCTATGGCAAGCAAAAATATTTGCGTGCTTTTATTTGCGTGCTAGTTTCTGGTTGCGCGAAAATTTTAACACCATGAAAATCTTCACTTTTACAGTATTTCTTGGATGTTTGCCAGCATCACTCACCATATGTGAAGACACAGAGTCATCCTCAAGGTAAATAGACCCAGGGATGGTGTTCAGAGATTGGATGGACGTCGCTCTTGACACTGAAAGCAATTACACAATAGAGATAGGATCACCACCGGCAAAAATTAAATCTCCTCTAGGAACAAGGCAGATTAGATTGAAATATACATTGTACAGTTGTATATAATGATCTAGAATTTTCACATCTTTGATCATTCAATTTGACAGAAAATATTGAGCAGTAATTTAATTCACAATGTCAACAGGATGCAACTAGACTTTATACAGTGTTGCTGGTCACACATCCACTTTCAATTTCAAAGAGTTTTGCTGGACATGTGTACATTTCTTTTAAGCACATAAAAAAAAAACCTACAAAATGTTGAACAAAAATGAGGAAGCTAGACTGAAAGTCGAAAATAAACTGAGTGGGAATTCCCCTTCCTGCAAGTGAGGAATGCCCTCATCCCAGCCTCCACACCCACTCTTGTCCCTTTCCTGCTGATCATACAAAAGCAGCTGCTGCTAAAACAACACCACATGAAATGTTCTATGATAAAGGATCCCTCTTCAAACATCCTACCTGACTGTGAGGCTGGCTGAGAGTTTGGCTGGGAGGCGCTGTGAGAGGACTCAGCTATCGAGCAGAGGCGAGAAGAGGCTGGGTGGTTTGATGCCACCGTCGATTCATACAGTCTTGGGAGTTATAGGAGAGGAAAATATCAAAACAAGAAATCAGAACAACTGGAATGAAGGCCAACACTCAAAACATTGTATCAGTACACCTTTTTACAGGGAAAGGGGTGGGTCTGAAAGACACAAGTTTGCCTCTTGCCAAAATTAATCTCATCCCTTTGAAATGCAATGTCAAATGTAAATGTGATGCACTACTTGAAACTTCATCTCATGATATATTTTAAAAGCAGTGGTACAAATCAAAATATTGTGATCAGTATCAAAACATTTAATAACATACCTCTTTACATTTCTGTGGGACAATACAAACAGCAGGAAAAATATCTCAATCTTTTGTACATGTACATGTGATTACTGAAGACAACACAAGAGGAAGATTTGAAGATGATATACAGTAGTAATAAATGGCTTGCAAAGTTATTCATTTGACTTCAGTTGCAGAAATCAAGAATTACGATCTGACAGATACATCTAAATTTACTTCATCACTATGTTTGGATGGGGTGACTGTATTATCTCATGTTCATGTATCTTCTTTCATTCATTCTTTTCATTCTTTCTATGTTTCTTGCATACATACATACAGTGTGCCATGAAAGTCACAAATAAAAGTATGAAGACATGAAAGAATGTCAATTCTTTTTATATACAATGTACAAATGTACCTACCTGAGATAGAATACCTCCCCTGAGCTCTCCCTGTACACAAAGAGATTTTTCCTATCTTGGACAGCAAATGCAGTGAGGGCCGTCTTCATCGCCTGTAAGCCTTTGACGAAGAAAAACGGAAACACGCACTATTGAAAATGCTCAAGAAGATTCTTTGGTATTACTGAAAGCATATTGCAGTGCAACTTTTGCAGATGTAATGAAAAACTGTCTGGATTTGCCAGAGGGGAAACTACTTGTATACTTTCAGCATTCTATCATAATGATTCCTATACAATATTCTTAGCATATTGCAACTTTCAAAGAGATGGGAAAAATCTGTCTGCATTAGCCGGGGAGAAAATCATGTCCTTGATATTCAGTCCAGTAATGTTGTGGTTTGTCATTGTAAGACTATAAAGGCCCCTTCCTCAATACCAGCTACAAGCATCTCTTCACTGTGATAAATGGTTTTTCATCTGATTAATTTGCTCAGATCAAATCAGAATGTCTAAAATCTCTAACTCTTTAGCGAACCTTTCCTGTATAAATTAGCATTCTAAATATCAAGTACAACTGTAGTTATCACCAAGAGCCACACTGATTGTAAATTTTGTTTGATTTGCATTCTAACAATCAAGTATGAATCTCAAATACTCACTTCTGTGCAGTTATATTTTTGCTGACCCATTACGATGAACATTCTCACTATGAAGCATTAATTGCCACAGGCTACATCTATGACAAATACTTCCTACAATGTATGGGATGTGCATTTCACAATAAAGTGTTATTTTCAGAAGTAATTTGAGTTTATCTCACATTTGAGTTGCATTTCAACAATCAAATCAAGGCGTAAAAGATATCGCAATGACAGTAATATCCAATGCGTTCTAACCAAGCGACATGAAATCTTAGACAGTTACCCCTGGATGCAGCCCCGTGTCTGTGTGAAGGTTTGAGTCGTGAGTGCACTTGGAGCGAGGTAGTGAAGACCCTGTCACAGGCAAAGTGGCCTGGGTTGAAGTCGAGGGTGGCAGCCAAGTAATCCTTTGCTTCTTGCTCACTCTCATCAGCATCTGCAAAGGGGATGAATATTCATCTCTATCATTTGAACATTGTCAATGGTAACTCTTGGTTACATATGTATGCAAAGCTTTGTCTTGTTGTTGTTTTTTTTTCTCTTCATACTGCACTATGCTAATTGATAATTATCAGTTGGAATCACATTATTGTACAAGCAAGCCCAATCTCATCAAAGTGACAGATTATGAGTTTACTGCTTCAGAAAAATGCAGAAATATGTCCTAATTAACTGAGACACAGTAAAAAAAAATAATAAAATCATAATTGAATAATGCTTGTTTTGAAAATTTGAAAAAAAAAAAAGGGTCTTGATCTGAAATAACTCAACCACAGCTGAAATCATTCAACAACTAGATATATCGCTACGGCTACTGATATGCCTCCGCCATAATGCATGGTTCTCCTAATAGGTCTATAGTACACTGTCTTGACAATGTGTGATGACAGTTTCACACAATTGGCAAAATATTAAAATGACAGGTTTGACACAAATGTGCTGAATGTTCACTTTCCTAGAACTAGGTTCAATTGGATGAATGATTAAAATGTCAGAGTGCAGGTATTTGGGGAACTGATGATTTTTACTTGACTTTTGACCCTTTTATAAGTTTATGCATTTAGTAATTTTCAAGGTATTGAGAAAAAGTATAATTTCAGTATCAAATGGGAAAATAGCATTATCTAAACCTGGCCTTTGACCTTTGACCTCACAGTTCCAAAGAGAATCACTGTTAGGTTGAACATGCATAAATATGTAAGTTTCATGATGATACCTTGAGTTACTTTCGAGATATGGAGGAAAAAGTGCAATTTAGCACTTTCACTGACCTTTTACCTTTTGACCTTTGACCTTTTGGCAAGAAACTTCCCAAAAAATATATATTGGGTAATACATGCCATACATCAAGTTTTTAAAAAAAAACCTTCAGCCTATTGCATTTTAAGGAAAGTAGTGATATTTTGAGGCGTTGACCTTGACCTTTGACCCCCTGACCTTTGACCCATGACCCCCAACTTCCCTAGATAATCACTGCCCATCGGTACAAGCATATATACTAAGTTCCATGAAGATACCTTGAACCATTTGCGAGATATGGAGAAAAACATGAAATTTCAATTTTTTTTTTCACAAAATAAACCTGTGACCTTTGACCTTTGACCCTGTGACCCTAAAATCCACACAAAGTATTATCCCCCAAGGATATACCCTCATACCAAGTTTGATGTAAAACCACCACACGGTTCTTGAGATATCGACAAAAACAAAACGGGACGGACGGACGGACGGACGGACGGACGACCCGAAAACATAATGCCTCCAGCCACTTCGTTGCGGAGGCATAAAAAGAAGTCAACTTTATCTTCAGTATCAGATGATTGTATCACTAGAGAATGATTAAATCAAAGCAATGAAACATACCAGGTAAATCATTTCAAAAGTAATGGTACCATTTCATACATCTTACATTCATTATTTTTTTTTATGACTATGGTATACTGGACTACAATATACTACCATTTAGTAGTGTAACACTTCAATATGAGGGCTGTATGCTCTCAGGCACATAAATTTCCTTTATCAGACGGGTGGGATGTCTACTTCACCCTGAACCCACCTAGGTCATCAGAGAGCCTCCTTTCAATGGGGAGGGTGTGGTCCTCCTGCTTCCAGATATCCTCATCACTCTCAGGGACCAGCAACCGGTTGCACACCTTACGGTTGTCAAGCTCCTGCAGCAGCAGTCGCTATGGATACCAAAAGATGCATGCCATCATGTTATCATCATTCAATTCACTGGTCCCCCTGCTTCATTGTGAGGGATTAGGAGACAAACTTCTGTCCTGCTTAAGGTGGATACAACTTATGCTGTGTTCTGTACTGACCCTTGAAAACTACCCTACATAAAACCCAGTATGTGGGTATAACAATAAACCATGCTCACTTATTGTGACACTTGACACTCACAGCAATGGGTAGATGCCTGTTAAGATGCAAAGAGACATCATAGCTATCACATGGCAAGTGATAACACTGCACAATAAGCAATTTTCTACTCCGTCTGAGGAACATTTCAAATAAGCCACTGCAGTGACGAAAATGAAATGCCTGCATTTAGTCTGTCAGGGTATCATTAGTAACTACATATCAACAAGGGACAGTGGTATTTTTCAGCAAAAGTATATTGTATGACTGCATTTTGCAACTTGTAGTCTCTATTTTGTGATGACAGAAACATATGAAAGACATTACAAAACATTTTGTTACGCTAAAGTACATGTAGAGCTGCCATTAGAGTGGCTTGCAATTATTACATGCAAGCACAATATCAGCAGATTTCACACAGAATGAGATGTCCAACTGCATTTGCTTCAGAATAGAATTTCAGATGATAATACAGGACAACATTAATGTTCACTATTATTCTTGTCATTGTTACTGTAGTGCTACCAGGCATAACCATAACTTTAACCATAATTTGGAAAATTCTACATCAGAATTATCATTATTATCATCATCATTATCATTATCATTGAGCTTAATATACAAATGAATGCTTTGTGATAGGCAACACAAAACCTTCACATTTGAAATACATTTCACAGTGGAGCTTTCACAGAATAATGAACCAGGGAGCTGTTTCATGAAGTCATCACATGAAAGTCTTTAGATAAATCTCAGAATGAGTAAAGTTGCTCATAATGCAGGGATTGTAGCTACATGTATGTAGAGAAGTAAAATCCATTTCATGAAGTCTCTCATAAGTGAGTCTTATGCAGGGGCGGATCCAGGGAGGACCGCAACCGGCGCACGCCCCCCTTTTATTTTTTGTTGAAACAAAAGAAATAAAAAGAAAAAAATGGGGGAGGGGTGCGTGCGCCCCCCGTTTAATTTTGTAAACGCGCCCCCTCTTTACGAAATTCCTGGATCCGCTCCTGTTATGAGCGGAAAGTCTCTCACAGGACTGTCACAAAACAGACTCCAGATGTCATGTGGGTCAGACAGAGGGGTCATGTGACACAACACCTGACACAATGTGTCATAATGTGTGAGCAGATCACATGACATTGTGTTATCATTGAGGGAGACTGTGATAACAGGCACATGTGTGTAGAGTCTTACCTGGTTCACCAGTCTGCACTTGTTGGAAATGGCTTCTGAAACAAACTGGTAGGTTTCCTTCTGATCCAGTAACTTTTTACTCTCATTTCTTTCTCTGTATCAACACAAAAAGGAAGCAACAAAAAACAATGACAAATGAAAACAATCCAATTGTGTATGTTGGTTAGCACAAAATTTCAGCAGTTATTGTAGTCAACTACAATTGTAACAGTAGCTGCACTGTCTGCACTGCACAATTAGGAGTTATTGTAGGTAATGTGTGACATTTTACAGGAAATGTATGCACGGGTGACTTTTGGAGTGGCAAAGACAGCATATCCGCTAAAATGTGGTGGAAAGAGAGTATTGAAATATCAGAAAGTTGGTGTGTAAGGCATATACATAATTGTAAGTCCAAATTCACAAAGGTACTGTGGTTGTTAATGCAGTAGTACCATCTACTGAGCTAAAACCAGTTCATGGTGGGAACACAATGAATTGAGAACAAATACCAAATACATCACCTCTTTTCATTTTCTCTGATCTCTTTTTTGATTATTAATTAACCTCAACATTGGTGTATTTGTGCACTAAAATGCAGATCAAGCATGTGGAATTACCTACATACAAAATGTAAAGAGAGTAACAGCAAATCAATAAAGAATGAATAAATTTAAAAAATATATAGATACATTTGTATGACTTTACTTACTCTATCAGACAGACAAACAAAAACAGAAAAAAGAAATCGAGTCACAAGTCATTCATTACCTAGTGTGGAAGAACAAGTTGACCTTGTCCCTGCAGAGTTTGAGAATGAGCCAAAAGTCTGGCATCGTGCCATGGAAGACATCCATGGAGGTGGCGAGCTCTTCTGGATCGACATCACTGGAGCTGGCCTCGTAGCCTGCACATTCAAGAAAGACAATTTTGTGGCACAGGAGCTTTCAACTATGCATTAACTGCAATCAGACCTACAGATACTCTTTTCTATCATTTTTCTTTTCTATCATCTACAGTGTCAAAGTGTTTGTTTGTTTGTTTGTTTGTTTGTTTTTCACATTTGTACGCTTGTGCAGGGAACAAACATCTTTATTCAAACTTTCGCAAGTTTTGCAACAGATGCTATGAGCAAACAGGGTCTGTTTGTAGAATTTGGGAAGCTTTGCCAATTTGATGGCACGAACAGTTACAAAAAAAACATATTTGAAGTAAATTTGAGATGAATCCAGCTCTGACACAACTAGGTATGCATTCTGACACATTTGCACTTGGTTGCTGATAGATTCATGATTTCTGCTCAATCACACTTTTACAACAGCTCTGAGTACTTCCAACAAGACATTGAAAATGATTTGGCATTCAACTTGAGATTTATTCAATCTGCAGTATTTAACACTTGGGTTTCTTTAGGACATAGGGTGCGTTCAAGCGCTCTAAAGCGAACCAAAGCGAACTGAACTAAAGCGTACCGTACCGTACTGTGCCAGTTTGGGAGCGTTCGAAAGCTCTGTGGAGAAAGCGTACCTCTCGAGTTATTTTTAGAAAAGGTCACGCTTGTTTGTAGCGAGAAGGTCATTCACCTTGCGCTTGACCTACTTACAGCTGCCCCGAACAAAGAGAATGATGTTTTTGCATTGTGACGTATGCACATGATACGCGCATGCTTTACAACAAACTTATGGTACGCTTTGGTACGCTTTTGGAGCACATCGGGAAGTGATCCACTTTTGGCTCGGTACAGTACGGTACGGTACACTTTAGGAGCGTTCGAACGCTCCTCTAGCGCGGTACGGTACGGTACAGTTCACTTTAGGAGAGCGCTCGAACGCGCCCATAGAAAACACTATGTACGGGAAGGCCACAGGTCATTAACTATGCAAAGCACAGATGCAGGATCACATATGGAGCAAGTAAGAGAGCTGCCCCCGACAATCACACACGCACCTTCTTCATCATTATCTCCTGTACTGCCGCTCTGGCTGACGTAGCTCTGGAACAGACTGGAGGGCCCGCTGGATATACCCCCGCTGCCCTGTCGGCTGTGGGTGGGCCTCTTGGTCCCCTCCTGGCCCCCGGACCCAACCTGAACCCTGACCGGTGAGCTGGAGGTGGAGGATCCCAGAGGGGAGGGGCTGGTCACTTGGCTGGTAGGCGAGGGCGTGTCGTCCGGAACGTGGGACAGAGTGGTTGATGCTGATTGGAAATATTTGAGAGGAAAGGATAAACAGAATACCATTGTAAGTCAAGGAAACATCGCATGTATAAACCAAAATCAACAGACCTGATGATACACTACTATATGACACACTCACTCACCGACTTGTACAGCTGTACAAGGAACTCCATTTAACCCATTGAGGACGGACTGATTTTGCTACAACATGCATTTTCCATAGACACCTGCCCGAGTATACTCGGGACTCGTCCTCAACGGGTTAACAAATATAGAGACAAACAGGTCTGACTGCATATATGTCTTGCTCTATGCATTTCCTAAAATTCTCGCATTGATTCCTGTTAAGGGTGTATACAATGACATTACATTGGCAAGAGTGTTTTGAAAACTGTCCTGCTTAGAAGACACAGAGATCACATGAATTGACATTGCATGGTTTGAATCAGAAGTAAATGTGTATATTGCACTTGCTACCCAGACAACTGATTATTACGCAATAATTCCAACTGGTACCTTTTGTTAATTAGCATTCACTAGCTGGTTCAAATACCTTGCTGTTGAAACTAAAATTGTAATGACAGCACAGCGTATGCCAGAATAGGAACTTGGATGGCACCAATTCTTTCACAAGTGAATATCACCAAGACAAATGTCATCTTAGGCACCGAGCAAATCTATGCCGCCACAGTCATCACTGAATAGGTTAATGCATCTATGCAAATTCGTGACCCAGCTTTGTAAACATTTTTTTAAAAAGATGTGACCACTCTTTCTCACCAAGTTCTCCATCTGAGAGCACGGCCTCGTCGCTCGCCCGGGTCAGAACTTCAAAGCTGATGCTGCTCCTCCTCAGGGTGCTGGTTCCCTCTGAGCCCTCCCCGCTGAACACCTCCTCTTTATCACTTCCATCCTCAGCATCATCATCATCACCACCATCACCTGGCTGGTTTCCCACGGCAACCTCAAGGCTGGCATCTGGCTGGTCCATGCAGCTAGGGTCTTCAAGGTTTGGTTCTTCAGACAGCACCTTTAAATTACATAAAGATAGAAAGGTTGTTTCCAACAAGCAGGTAAAGTTTACTTATTGCAGTAACCTGTTGACGAACTGATTTCATCATAACTCGTATTTCCCACAGACAACTGCCTAAGTACAATTGTACATGTATACTTGGGACTACAAGTGTAGTCTTTAACAGGATAACTTGATGTGCTGTGGAGGATATGTATTTGAGATATGTATTTCCTCAATATGCACACAGGCAAAGAGAATAAAGAAACAATGGTGAATTTTTGCTGTTGATCATTCATCCATGTTTGTGAAGGTAAGTAAATTCCAACTCTTGGCAAAACTGAATATACACTTGCACATGAATGAATGAATGTAAACAAGACAATATATCACTTCAGTTGCTCTTCTACAACTGTGTATGTCTTTTCCTCTGGAACATACCATGATCATTATCATATTTCACATCCGTAAGGATGAAAAACTCACATGAGACCAAAGGTATGAGTACAGACAAAACTTTCCTGTTAGAGTTGTGAAGATAGTCCTCACATACCCCTTAATCAGTGTGTTACAGAAACAAACTTACTTTGAAGTATTTTAAATTGTTTTGTTGTTCAAGAAGGCACAGTCAAGCTTACATCTTTTTTTTTTTTTTGCTAAATTTATGCAAATACTCATCTCAGATATGTGTATTTAGAAAATACTCCTTTCCATTGTGTAACACAACTGATACACATACCATGATAGAGCTGCCGCTGCTCCTTGAGATATTATCCTCCGCATGTCGGACCATGTCATCACCCTCAACCCCTTCAGTGGGAAACTCTCCCTCCACCCTGTCCACGCTCCCCTCACCAGTTTCCTTCTCCTCCCTATCCTCAACTTTTCCCTCCCCAATCTCCTCGCCATTTACCCCATCATCAGCTGGCAGGGGCTCGGTCTCCATAGCGACCAGTGTCACACCCTCATCCAGGGTTGCCTCGTCCTCCACATCATCCATCTCCTCCCCTGGCTTCCCATCCTCCTCCTCTTCCTCCCCACCGTTGCCATGGTGATGACTTGCAATATCACCGCTCTCTTTCTCCAGTGAATCTGAATCAGTTGGATGCCGGTCTCTGCTCTCTGACATCTTCGTCACGCCACCCGCCCCTTGGGTCAGAGATGGGTCAGAGGGAGCATCTTGCTTTTCATCCTTGGTCCTCTTGGCTGGATGCTTCTCAGGAGATGGAGGGGTGTAGATGATGGTGGTGGTTGGGACGACCAGTCCTACAGGTGGATTCATTGCAGTAAAATATCCATTTTCGGTGATTCTGCTCACACTCTTTGATTTTATTGGCATTATTTCTTTCACATCATGTCATTTACCAGCAAACTATCCCTTCAGCACACTGTTGTCACTCATGGTTTCATTCACTTGGAATATGCAGACAAATGATTTCAAGCTGAATGTCATTAACTCTAACAAAATATCTGCATTTGGCAATAATCTTTAACATGATGAATGAAAAAATCCATGAATAGAATGGTAGAGAAGCATATTTAGTTGTTTCTTGGCATACTTATCATCATTTATATTCCCCCATTTGCCATATGCAGAATGAAGTTTAAAATTTAGTGGTTCTAATCAATCACAAAGTCTATCAAGTACAATGTAAGTTTCAGCAAAAGAGAAAAGACAACATATAAAGGGAACTGGTTTTTGTTCAAATATCTGACCTCTATTCTCAGTTTATCTGTGAAAATGTAAACAATTTTTTTTCCTGAATATCTGAGATGATGTGCCACATACACTGTACGACGATGACTCAAACATAAACAGACAAGAGAGGTCTTGTTGCACAGATGTGAAGGAAGAATAAGAGCAGGAGTCTGGCTAGGGTGACAGGGAAAGTGAAAACCAGGGACGTGTTGCATAAGACTATGGTAACTTTACAATAGATGGTATATAAATCTGCAATCAATGATAACTACCATAGCAACACTATTCTATAGCTAATCAAAGCCACAAAATCACTGATGGTTACCAATAATTGCAGAATTACCATTAATTGTAAAGTTACCATAGTTTTACACAACAGGGCCCAGAACATAACAGGGAGCAAGAGATAGATTTAAAAAAAAATCAAGCGATGTTGAAGAAATTCAAATTGGGTCGTTTGAGTTACCGCCCTACATCACCAAGTAACTCAAATGACCCGAGGGCCAAACTGACCTTGACCATCCTTGGCTGACCCCTCATGGTGGTCAGTCTGCCGCTGCGCCTCCTGGCCCTGCTCCCGCAGCTGAAGACAGGACTCTAGAGCCGTCTTGATGGCCTCACTCTTCCGCAGGGTCTCGGCGTGGAGCTGGTCTAGGGACAGGTAGTAGTAGTCCTGGACCTTGCTGAACTGGTACTTTGGGATACTAAGTCTCTCAAATTCCTGGATAATGACATGAAAATTCAAGGACTGTTTACCTCATATTCACAAAACACACACCTGAAACAAATGCAGAATGCTACCATCTTTGATGTCACAGCATACAACTATAACTACATTTCTAAACTCATTCAATTTGCAGTCGCGCTAGTTGGGGCAAACAGCTGAGCACAAAACTCACCTTTTTGCCAATCTATGCATTTATGATTGACACTATCAGTACTTTTGAGCTCTTGCTGATTATCTTCTGAATATTCAAAATCATTAACATTTTCATCTTCTCTACTGTCTGTTCTCATCACTCCTGATATGAGTGTCAATTCTGACAGATATGTGGTAAAAAACAAACAAACAAACAAACAAAGACATATCAAATCACTGCATTAGAAATGGCCGCATTATAAATGATAAAGAACAGAAGAAAATGATGTATCCTACACGTGTATGTACTTTTACAGAATGCTTATCTGTGTTGATATCACCTTCTTGACATACACTGTACAGCTATACAAAAATCCAGACCATTTAAACCGTAATGGTGTTGTTGGTACTGATGCCAGAAATTTCTTACACTCGTGAACTTTGCCAGGCTCTGCTCGGAGCCAAAGACAAACTGCAGGGCCAACTCTTCAGCTATGCAATTTGCCTTCCCAACGGAGTGTTCCACGTGATCAGCCACCATTTCTAGGGTTGCCATGGTAACTTGTTTGGTGTAGAGCATCGCGGACACAATCTCATCTTGCAGAAGCCACTTCACCTGTAAGTATCAAAGACAAAAACAGTTTTTTCATTTCATTTTCATACATTTCATGTACAGTACTGTATTTTCCTTTGGCTCATTTCCAACAAAAATGGTATTATAGTAAAACATTTACAAAAACATACTGAAAAACACAATATTTTTGTGGCATGAAATTTTTGCAAATGGGAGCCGACGGCCTTATTCACAGCACGGAATTTTCGTAAGTTGTCTCTAAATTCAATGCATATAGTGTAGACAAGATCTTTAGTGTGCCTTTTAATTTCACGAAACTCAGGTCTCGCAAAATTCGCGAAATCACAATGCACGCGAACATTCCTCGTTTTACAGTAGTCATACAAAATCAATACAATATTGTGATAAAGGGAAATACTGCGAACGGAAATACGATTTTATGCTGTGACTTTATTCCAACTCATTGAAATCGAGAAGGATGTTGTAAGAATAGATACACCTTCCTCCCAGGTCTCTCTTTTCATAAAAAGTGAGGATAAATAAATTCTCCTTAAAGTGAAAAACAAAGTTCTGGTAAGGGCTTGAAACCCCGTCTGGCACCATTTCATATTTGCTTGCAATTTATCGAAAGGGTCTACAAAGAAACTTACCTGGCTGACGTGGTTTGCCGGAATGATGAGTCGTTTTGGAGTATTTTGAGAAAAATAATAAAAGTCGGAAAACCGACTTTTATTCCAGAAGGCTCCAGACTAACTCGGTCTCAGAGAAAACTCGACCCTATTTCAGACAATTTACACGCAGTTCGTGATCGCCATTTTCCACTGTAAAATACCAAACGAGGCCTAACTGAACAGACAGGAAAGTGCGTGCTAATCCTGTACAAAACAAATGGACAGCGCGCGGTCCTCAAGCCTATACGCACATCACCTCAGTTGCTGAGACGCGCGGTCTTTGAAGTTTTTGTTGTTGTTTATCAAGCGTCTTTGATTGTCTTTAGAGGTGCTTGACAGGCGCACAGTAATTTTGCATGCGCGCCAAAGAGGTTTTTTATGTGCGAGTTGTAACAATTCGGACCATTACTGCGAGTACTAGTAGCCATCAGAACGCGAAGCGCTACAATGTAGTTTATACAGGCCGCTCCAATAGTACGACACTGTACAATCCAGAGGGACAACCAATACAACTCAGCCCGCCGTCAAAGCGAGGCCGAGTTATCCCCGAGTCCGAGTTTAGCCTGACCCCGTTCGGGTGAGTTAAAGTTCTGAGACTGAACCTTTTTGGTTAATATTTCGCATTTTCGTCGTTGCCCATCGAATATCTTGTTATTACAGCGTTATTCCGCACATTTCCTACAAGGCATACGTTCACATTTGGGAGCGAAATTTGACAACTTTTGCAGGCATACCAGAACTTTGTTTTGGTTTTAAGCATCAACTTCTATGGTGCAATCGGACATTGTGACTACGTACCAAGCATCAACATTAGGCAAAAAAAAAACATTGTTGTATTGGCGTAACCCGCCCGACCCTAAAAATCCCCCCGACCCTGAACTTTTCAACAACAAATAAAAGGAAAAACATCGTTTTTACCAAGAGAGGGCGCGATGCGGGTTTGCGAATTATAAAAAACAACAACAACAACAGCTGGTGTCGGAAAATGGCCGCGCAGTACAGCGTGTCGGCGACCGGCAAGTCTGGTTCGAAGATTTCATTTAATATTATTCGGAGAATCGATTTGTCTGTGGCGCTGGGTGATTTAGCCCAGGAATTTGTCCGTTCGTATTCTGACCGGTATGTCGTGACGGCTTTTAAACCGGTGATATAACAAACTTTGGATGCAACAGACCCTCTCTATCAAATGGGGTTTTATTAAATACGAGTTTTACACGTAAAATACGGTCAGGTAGCAAAAAAACAAACAAAAAACAAAAAAAAATCTGCCCGCCCGACCCTATTTGAAAATCTCATGTTACGCCAATACAACACTTTTTTTTTTTTGGCCTTATGTACTTCAGTGTAATACGCATTTGTTAGGATCAAGAAAGGCGTCGAGTTTTCATCTTAATAGCGTCACTGACCTCCACTTCAGTGGCATGGATCGCATCCCTCTGAGCATCTGGAAGACTTCCAAGGGAGTCCATCATATCATTTGCAAGCCTAAAAGTAAGAGGACACATGATGTTTGAATAAAAAGTATGTACTAATCAAAAAAAAAAAAAAGATCAAGTACATAATTATGCTATATTCCCATTCATATTCCACAAGAGATACAATGTATGATGATGGACTGACGGCAGAATTCAGAAATTTGGGACTAGTGCATACACTTCATCAAGCCAAACTGCATTTGCTCCTTGGCTTCCTATGAGTGTATTTTCTCTTTAACCCCTTGAGGATGAGTCCCGAGTATACTCGGGCAGGTGTCTATGGGAAACGTGTGTTGCAGCAAAATCAGACCGTCCTCAAACAGATTAAAGGAAATGAATTTAGCATTCATAATCAATATTCATATCATATTGGCTGGCCAGGGAATATGAAAACAATCTGCCTGAGACAAGACTACATCAAGTACGTAGGAAATTAGTGAAAAATTACACAAAAACAAAAACAGAAAAAAAAATATTTGTGTGGTGGTAAAAAACAAACAAACAATTGTGCTCTACCATTTCACCAGTTCCACATAGGAACCTAGTGGCCTGCGTATTAAGTCTATGGGCATTTCAGAATTCAGTATGGAATGGGTTAAAGCAAACTTTCTCCTGTGAAACATAGCAAAGAACCAGCAAAGAGGGAATACATGATTCAATGAACCTTTCCAGATGGCTGGAATTTAAGAACAATATCCATAAATCTAAAGAATATCCAAGCTTTAATTGCATTTGTAAATCAGGGTGTTACTGAGATATGATCATTGATAGATATGCGTATAAAGAGACAATTGATTGGCTTCAACTCACTCCCCAACATCTGAAGTGGAGAGAGTGTTGGCACGGAGCTGGTCCGGTGCATCGGGGGCGGGGGACAGGGGAGGGGAGTGCTCCGTGAATGAGGCTCCCCGGTACATGTCCTCATCATCCAGCTCCCCGATGTCCTGGGGGAAGTCCAGGTCAGGCGGCAGGGTCAGGCAAATAATGTCAAGGGTCATGGAGAGGTTGTTGAGGTCAAAGTCCTTGGATGGCTGAGACTCCAAGCATGTGATCAGTTCACCTACAGAGGAAAAACACACACAGACTTTGTCAGAAATTTGACATCAGTGTGCTCACCATTACTATACACACTGCATACACACAGGCAATCAGTTTGTTGTTGCTACATCTACATATGGTTTTTGAGCCTCAGGTGTAAAGGATATTGACAGTGAAACAATTATAATGACAACATGAATGACACAGGCTGAATGAGAGGGAAAAGTGACGTCGAGGAATTACAAAACTGAAAAGCAGTGGGCTGCGAAACATCCCAAGATATTTTTTTTCTTTCTTTTCATAGGAGTGTAATGACCATAGGATTTGTTATTTTATCAAAGGTTCTACATGTACTTACACTTTGAAGCTGTATGTACTGTAACTGTAAATATTGGTTTCACCATGAAAGGACTGAGGTACTGTATGCTAATGAATAACTGCTGTCTTTGCAGTATGCTTTTTAACACATCTGATTCAGTTTTTATCATTGTTTCATTAAAGTGTAAGTGACATGTCAGTCAGCAAAGCAATGCAATCACTTGAAGGATAAGACATACATGTATCTTGTCCCTCAACACTTAAGAATTTTGACTTACCCAAACATGTTGGAATGGTCCTGACCGTCAGATGACCCATGTTTGTCTGCAGCTTGACGGAGCATACCAATGTGACAAAGAGGGGTGAGATCTCCTCCTCGTAGCTGCCCATGACCGACTCGACAGAGCTCCTCCCGTGGCTGGGATCCGAGAGGAAATCGATGCTGTGATCGTTGGACTTCTGGTAGACGTCCGGGATGGAATTAATCTTGCTGTCGTATTCCTTCAGGTGGAGATCGTCATCCTGCTCGTAGTCCTCTTCGTTTTCTTCATCCACGGTCCCATCAGTGTATGAATTCACTGTCCAAAGACAGGAAAGAGAAAAAGAAAAGATAATAAAATCTCACATTCAGAATGACTTTTTTTACTTTTCTCTTCCTTTTTTTTTTTTTTTTTTTTTGGGGGGGGGTTAATTCTTCACAAAACATGCAGTGTACAAATATGCTTGACTAATTTCCAATGACCCTCATATCCTACAGTCTACATGTAGGTCCATAGTAGCTCAAAGTCTTGCATGACTTTTGCATTGCCAATACAATATAAACAACAGAAGTATTAAAGCTGAACTTCAGGTTGCACAAGTGAATAAAATTGATGCTCTTACTTTACATGACATTGCAAATTTGAAAAGTGAGAATTTTAACATAATTATGGTAAAGGTTATGACTTGACACTTTGACAGATGAACTGTTGGACTGTTGTACTGTTAGACAGACACATGGGGAATACTTTTTTTTTTTTTAATGCAACTGTCAAGGAATACTGATTCATGATCTCCAGTTGTTACCAGTATATAACGAGCCTCATGTAATACATGCAATACAAGAACATAACACTTACCATGCACAGTACATGTGAAGAGTTTGATCGCAAAAACGACTTAACTCTATTCGTGCTAAATTGAGATATTTGTGATTAAAGCTGCTAAATAGTAAAAAAAAAATTTGACACGAAAGTTTGGAGTACAGTGTATCTTCATGCATAACCTCACGAATATTCATTTATAAATTACATAACAACTGAGGTATCCTTGGAAAGGTTTTATTTTGCTCTATCTGAACATGGACTTACTCTAAATCGTTTTAAAATGGCACTTAGCCCAATTTGCAATTAAACTCTTCATATGCAGCATCATACATACATGTAAGTGTGTCTCGTTCATGCAATTGTGCATACATGGTGTACATCGCACCACATGACTGACTGAAGATGCGTGTGACTATATAGTGAAGGGTGAGTGGTTAAGAGTGGGACGAAATTCTGAAACCAGGCATTGCTCACTTTTAAAGCAATAAATACATACATGTAGGTGGAACATATTTCAATGCTGGAATACACAGATAAGCAGACACACAAAGAAAAAAATAACAAAACAAGAAAACAAAAGACAAAAAGAAATTAGCTATGCACATGCATACATTGTGCCTTCCAGATACAATGCATTGATCCACGGGTCAAGAGGTCAATATCTGGTCAGAATTTTATGGCCGTGCCCACGCCGACATCAGGGGTGTTTTCCAATTTACTGGTCAAAATTATACCATGCAAGTGGCACACAGGGGGTCAGCTATGTATGTGGCATTAACATTTGTAACTTTATTCCTCCCCATACAAAGAAATAATATGTGTCCTTTTGGGCAAAACCTCGTGTTTTGCCAGCCACAAGTTTCTGGCCTGGGTTACAGCACTGGTTGCGAAATGACAGCAAGACAGATTACAGCTACACAGTACACGTATGTCTTGATCTGCAGATCAACATGTCTAGCACATATTCTGTGCTTTTAAGTTATGGGAATTTTGCAAAGCTTACATCATAAGGAATTGACATAGAGCTATGAAAGGAGGTGATTGATATTTTAGACAACCCCCAAACTTTGACCTATGAATATTAAAATATAGAAGCACTATTCAGCTCCATGTCAAACGAATCTTTGCATTGAATCGGTCTGTACTGAAGACAAATGCAGAGTGCTATTGCAGCACAAGCCCAGAAATATTCAGCTCTCAATAGTTGTCACTGATAATGATTGGAAACTTCAGTCATATAATTACACTCTGCATACATAGTGAAATAATCACATCTCTGCATTTACACTAAAAAGTTAAGAGTTAGACTAGAGTAACACACAGCACACACTGCATGGGGAATGATGTTCATGATAAAGTGTGTTTATATGCGTGTTTGTGGCCATGCTTCGTTTAAATCGAATATCAATGTGGAATGTATGACGTATTTCACATCACATATGGCTGGCCTGGAGGTACATGTATACATATCGCATACGCTGTAAAGGTGCATACACTTGTAGTGGAATATTTTAGGGTGGGTTTTTCACAGGCAGATATGTACATGCTCAATTTACTTCTGTGTCTGGCTGATGTACGGCCGTTGGCAGGTTTAGCCAGGTTTAACATCGACGGTGCTACACACATCAAACACATCATGAGAAGAGTGGGAAAAAATTAAATTAATTCCAGTACGTACATGTACGATACATCAGAAACACTGTGCACACAACCCAACTCAATTGCAATCTCTGAAATCGCTCAATCTGAAAACAGCTTTATTGTTAAGATCCATTCCCAATAAATACTCAAATGGAATGTCTATACCTGCAATATCATCATATCTTGAACACACAACTGAGCTCAAACAAATGTGTCCAATTTGAAATGTTGTTGTCAGTGATTAACACATTCCCTACCAGATTCTGAATCGCCAGTGACTTTGCATAGGGTCTACCATAACATGCTACCTGTATGTAATTCCTTTTAGCCATTCAGATACTGTCTCTACCACGCAAGTCACACCAGACTTGGAAAAAAATAGAGAAGCAGAATACTCTTCACAAGTTTACACACTTAATTAAGTGCAAAGTGTATGAAAAACATGACAATATTAATGCATAAATCGCTAAGAAAAAAAACCCAGAGGAAAATAGAGGAAAAGAAACACCACATATACAAATCTGTAGATCAAAAGGCACAGGGGGGAAAGAAAGACATTTGTGTTTATTTGTGAAACATACAGTTTCGCAGCTTTAATAAATATAAGTGACCATGCATCTTATAAAATGTAGAAAAAGTTGCCTGCATAGATTTTTGAGTGGACAAGCACCGTGCTTTTTGCGCTTCAAGGAATACTGGCAGTTTGGGATATTATCTCGAGAGGTAACCTTTCTTTCGAAGTTTTTGGTTCCAACACCAAAACTTTGAAAATTCATAACTTTTGCATTGATTATCCGATTTTCCTCAAACTTTCACTGATGTGTCCTACTAATGTTGCTGCTCTCACTCAATCCACATTGCTATTTGGGTTTGGGTTTCCTTTAATATGTATTCCAAGCTGCAGGTTAATCTATGCACAGATGCTATCATAGATAGATAAAGGGAAATTTTCTCATAGAGTGTTTGGATCCCAAGCTAGCTCCACACACAACAGAGGATGAATAATAAAGCACACTTAGATTAACGTTTATTTTTAAATCATTCTGTCCAAAAGTGTCCCAGTCCTGCAGGTAAGCTTAATTTTAAGTGGGTTACGAACAGCCAATTTTGATGACTAGCATGTGACTTCAGAGTTGTAAATCTCATCTTTCACAATTTGACCTCAATTTAATCATTTCACTTGACAACAGTACTTTTGTGATGCAAAGCATTAGGAAGACGCATATTAGGAAAATAAAAGAGTATTTTAAATATTACAGATTTTTTTTTTTCTGATGTTGACACTTTTGTGAATTTCACTCTCTACTGATCTAGTGTAAAACTAACAAAATCAGAAAATTTTTGGAAATACATGGATATGAACAAAAATGTTATAGTATAAAAATCATAAACAGGAGTATGTTTACTGAAACAGGTCCAGCACAAAATATTTGCTCCACACACACAAAAAAAATGCTCTGCACACACTCACACACACACAGAAAAACAGTTATAGTAAAAGAACACTACAAGAGGTGGGAGATACATACAGCTGACATTTTCCGATGAAAAGACCTCCGGTGTGTGGGAGGCAGAGGGGCCGAGGCTGCTCCTCAAGTAATCCATGTGAGCTTCGCTACTCTCGTGGTAGTCCCTCTCAAGAAATACCTTTAGGCAAAAATGTGAATGTGAGCTTATAAAGCACGAGAAGTTGTACCACCACGACATTAACTGAAAATCCCCAATATACCTCACTATATTTATTGGTATGCAACGTACATTTTATGGTGACACAACATTTGCTCCTTCAGCAACTGCTCTGTTTATATTTTCTCCACAGACTTACAATCCATGTAGGTTTAGGTTTAGGGTTGTGATAGGGTTTTAAGGTTAGCTTGATTACGATTAGGGTTAGGGTGGTGTTTGTGGGTAGAATTTATGTTTAGCTTAGAGTGCAGGTATTTCACGGGAGGAGCAAATTGTCACAGGAGCAAAATTATGTAATGGAACTATATTTTACAGAAGCTGTGAGGATACAGCTCAAGCATGAGATGTTCAAACCTTCACGGCATTACCGAAACACCAATCAAATGTCCTATGTTTGATTATCACAGAGAAAATACATTCAGTGAATACACAATACTTTCCTTGAGATGCATTGGGCATAAGGGAAGAGTCTTTGGACTGTTTACTAATAAGGAGGATACATTCATGGCATACACATAGTTGTGGATGCACTGTGTGGACTGACAGGTTTTCTCAACAAACTCACTAAAAAATACATTTAATGTGAATAGCAATGATGCTGTAGCATCGCCACATAAAGTAAGATTCTCTCACTGAAGTACATAGGAAGAAGACTTCTTGTTGGCATGATCATTCATGATCTCACACCCAGGAAAGCGAGTGATTGTGATATGTGCATGACCTTCACTCTTACATGATCTTCGTCATCCTCGGCATTATTCTCATCCGCCCTGTCTCCCCTAGCAACATCTTCCTCCTCCTCCATCTCCTCCTCCTCTCCATCTCTCTGCATGTGGTAATACCAGATGTCCGGGTTGGAGGGCACCTGTTTAAAGTGGGCACCCATCACCTGGGTGAAGCGTTCCCGGGCCATGGCGTGGAGGCCCTTGGTGATTTCGCACTGGCAGCCGGGCATGGCCGTAAGGTCCTCCAGCGGGATGACGATGCCAGACGACTTTCGGCCGGCGATGCTGGACTTGAACTCTGACCTGATGTTACATAGAGACACAAAGTAGGTGATGAAGAACCACTGAACCGACAACCCTAAGATCTTTTTTGTTTGTTTTCAAATTAAAGTTTTACTATGGATGCAATTGTACCTTGGGGACTTAAGGGACCGATCTAGAGGCTTCTGTGCACCATCTCCTTCCATCTGGTCTGCAAACTTGATCTTCTTCTGTAGCTTTTCTTCAGCCTGCTTCTCTGCATCCACCTGTGATAACAGAGTCCAAAGATGAGTTGGTATGAGGACAAACCAACGGCGACACCCAGGAAGAAAAATTCAAAGTTTTATGTACATGCAATTGACTTGTAAATGTGTACCCTATAGAAGTACAGCACAGAACCAGTGATATTCCCTCTACCCACCAATTTACACTTCCCTTTAAAATTACACACCATAACTTACAAGGTGGGAAAGGCGACATGGATTGGCAACAAGCAATTCTGATTCTTAGAAACTTTTGACATAAGGGAAGACATTAGTATTGGCGAGGCATCTTCTTGTCAACTAAAGAGAAATGAGCCTTCTTTTCCAGGTAGATTGAGCATGAGCAACACAAGTTGAATCTCATGGAATGTCCACACAAAAGGATTTATCCTATTAAGATAAGGCCACATTTTCTCAAGAATTTCTCATGGAAGTTTTGTAAATGAGGGGTACAATGTACTGTATGTAGTAGCTCTCAGACTCATCATCAGATAATACATAAATACAACACAGCAAAACTAACAACTTCACAAAAACACTGGGGCTAGAAAACGGCAAAAGTAATAAACTTATTTTGAAGTTAGTGTGGCTACATACCTTTGCTCTCACTCTGTAGACATGGCCACAAACAACTTGGACAAACTCTGCGATGTCGATCTCATGCTGCGAGTCCACGCACACCCAGTCGATGGCAAACTGGACGTCACGACAGTCCACCCACTGGCCCAACTGGAGGCTCTTGAAGAGGCCAATGACGAAGGTCTTGTGGACTTTGTCCGAGAGGTGACCGCAGAACCACTCCAGCGCCTTGCCGACATTCTGACTGGGCACAGTGAACAGATCTGCAGGATAAATAGGAAGCAGCAGAACAAGACTAATGATATAGTGATTACAACCATTTCTCAGACTGCTTTTAAAGCAATTATGCTGCACATCTAATATCTTATCATATTTTATGGTACAAAGAAACTGATTCTGATAATACATGCATGGCAAATATTCTATATTGCAATGTACTTCAAAAACAATAATGTGAAGAATGCAATTAATCTCATAATGCACCAAAAATGATTTACCTTGAGCACATTCATAAATCATATACATCGTGTGTACATACAGAAAAAACATGTAACAAGTATACAATGTCTTGTAAGGCATAAAGACACTTTCCATTGTGACTATCACTACTTTTTCCAACAGCAAAATACAGACTGTTTGACACTTTGTTTGTCTAAGCATACAAAGAAATCACATCATGTTAGTCTACTGTTCATCACTGGAGTATTATAAAATGCATACTAGAGAACAACATTACGTCGTATCCTACCATTCTGCTCACTGGCCGCACGAGACCGATGTCTGGGCACCGCCCTGGGAGTGGGCGGGGCCTGGGCCTCAGCCTCCTGGGTGGCAAACGTCAGGTCTTTGAAGACGTTTTTCACTGAGCGCTGGTCCAGCCGCCCCAGCAGGTGATTGGTCAGGTTGGACAGGGAGCAATCGTAGATGAATATCGGGAGGGCCAGGCTCTGCTTGGCCGACCCTTCCTCACAGGGTGATCGTCCATCAGAAGCTCCAATCTCCGACTGGGATGCTTCCACACCAGTGCCATCTGAACTCTCAACATTGGGGTCTTCCTTTTTCATCATTTCCTCTTGGTCAACATCATCCGTCCCTTCCTCCACTTTGTCCTCCACTTGCTCTTCTGGTTTCTCCATGAGAAGCTGCAAGTCCTTGTAGGAGGAGGGCACAAAGGCTAGTATCAAGTGGTCCTTCCCAACGTCCGTCACAAACATCGTCCACTTGGGGATATTCCGTGGTGCGTCCACCACCAGGCTGCTCAGGCCGTGTTCTGGGGCCTTCACAGTATCTTCCATGCCGTCTTCATTCAAGTCCCTCAGCAGGGCAGAGATGTCCGCCACCGTCAGGGTAAACGGGAGAGATGCATCGTCACCCTTGTGGCGGTCAAGGATGGACTGGGCGAGGAGCAGGCTGTCCCGGGCCGAGAGGTCTAGTCGGACACTGGTCATCGCCTTCAGGGAGCCCAGGAGCAGAGTGAAGAGGATGTCGTTGGGTTTGGGGTGCTGAAAGGGGTGGCCTGACCGGACATTGGCATTCTCACTTTTACCTACATTGTACAAAGACAGAAATGGACATGGCACGCCTCTTACGGTACATCATATAGGAAGCTTTACACTCTTACGTCATACCAAAACCTTGTGAACACATGGTTCTGAGAGCAAAGCAAAGCAAAGACATTATCAATCAGATGTGATAACATTAGATCATTGTCCTCCAAAAATGGGACTAACCCCCATCAGCAGAAAAGAAAAATTCTCAGAACTTGCAATAAGTTCTACAGGTACACAACAAATATCCTTTACCTGACACTGCAGGAGGCAACTAAAGTCTTCAAAGTCACATAATTTATTCTGAGATAATTTCACTGAACAAAGGTGGCGCTTGAATTATAGAATCATTCAATCAAAAGATAAAGGCAGATACATACAATGTATATACAATTATATCACAAACACACAAACAGACATACACACACAATACAGTATATTATATATATATATATATATATATATATATATATATATATATATATATATATATATATATATATATATATATATATATATATATATATATACATATATATCAGATAGATAGATAGATAGATAGATAGATAGATTTATTATGATGATCATAAACCACAAACGAATCAATGCTACACTGGTGCCAATGAAACGACTACATCCTACAACTGTGCCGACAAACTTGTGAAGCTGTGAAACTAACCTGGTATGAACGTGGAGCACACGACATGGGCCTGCTGGCACATTGGTAGCAGTCCCAGGTAGTCGGTGGAGTACGGCATGCGCTGGATGGTCTCGCTCAGCGAGAAACCCTGGCCGGGGGAGCCCTGGAATGAGGAGGTCGAGGCCATCTCCCGGTCATAGTCCGAGGAGCACATGACCCTTAGATGCTCAAAGTTTAGGAGAACAGAGATGATCTTCTGATCCATGGGAAAGATCTAAAAACAAGCGAACAAACAAACAAAACCACAGAGTGTAATGGGAAATTCCATCATAATATTACAGTACCTCGATCTTCTCTACTCCTATTTGATTTGATTTATTCACTCTCCGTATGGCATCATTTACAATTTTTTTTTCAACATAATCAAACATAATAATATACAAATATGAAACTCATTATAGCTAGTTTCAACAATTTCAACAATTTTGATTACAAATACATTTAAGACTAAATTACAATACATGTGTTATGAATTACCGTACATTTGAGTCTTGAGCAATCAACAGAGTGGATTTGGCATCATAGATCATACCAATTATCATTATTTATTTATCCATTATGTTGCTTTACGTGAAAACAAAACAACCAGGGAAGAAGAGCAGTAAAAATTTGGAGAAAATATCGGACACGTAACAAATGTTATGAATTGTGAGACTTTTAGAGTATTTTTACAGCAAATTGGAAATTTTGTGCGATCAGTGTGTTGAGTGTTTTGTGTCTAGATAGTTTCATGAATTTCCATTTTTCTACAATGTTTAGGCACAGACATTACTTATTTGCAGGGAAGCATGTATAAGAACAGCTCTGAAGAAAGTTTTCTCCCAAAAAACTTTAAAGTGATGAACTTTTTTTTTTTGGGTACGAATTGAATGGAGAACTGCTCAACAGCTACACGGGTGTACATACATGTAGATCACACAGAATTACCAATTTGTTTCTTACTCTGGACTTGAAAGATTTATAGCTCTGTCTTATGTTTCCAAGTTCCCCCAAAAAAATTTTTAGGTACAGTATGCTCCTCTGTTTGTTTGTTTGTTTGTTGTTGTTGTTGTTGGTTTTTTTTGTGTGTGTGTGTGTGTGTGTGTGTGTGTGTGTGTGTGTTTTCATACAAAGCAACGTAATATCAGAATGGAATTTCCATGTAAGAGGGAGGTCCAGCATAATGGGTAACAGTTAGTAGCAAGTTCATGCCTCTGACTGTAGTTACCACAGTTTGGATGACTACACATATCACTAATCATCTAATGACACCAATAGGAAATAGACTACATTTTCAGAAAAGCCAGGTATTTTGGGAATCCACAAATACCCATGTTCTACCATTTTTATTGTGCGTAAAGAAATAGGTATAAAAAGAAAGAGTTCTGATAGCCAATATCAGGGTTATTTGATAAGAACAATGAAAAAAATGAAAGCACGTAAATTGATACACATTGTACAGTATATGCTGATACTATGCACATGAGAATATTATGCATTCTGTGTTCAGTCTGCTTGTATACTTTATAAGGCATGATCATCAATGATATGACCATGTAAACAAAGACTAAAAAAATCCTATCAAAAAAGATCAAAAATCCTATAAGAAAACACATTGAGAGTGCTCTTCTACTCAAATGCTACTGACCACACACACAAAACATCAACTACAGTGTATAATGCATTATTGGAAGGCGTCATCATTACTCACCACAGACGGAAGGGCGGGGTAGGTGACTCCGTCAAAGAATGGGCATTGTTTGGGAGGGTCAAAGATAGTGCCACTCTGGGGCTCAATCCAACACTCGGTCACCAGCTGAAGCCGGCCATCGGCCTCGGACGTGTCCTGACCATCTCCATCCTCCTCGTCCCCACCCCTTGGTCAAGAAGAAAAAAAAAAAACGAACATACACATCTTCTTGAGATAAATCAGCATCAAGAGTAACTCTTTACATCAAATTGAACACATAAGTAACTTTTCAGATTTGCAGAAGGTAATATGTCATGGGCAAAAAGCACTTTGTTTCGAGCATGTATTATATGATGTGATACAATTGTATACAAAGTCAATTTCAACTTCATGATGTACAATGTTCATGTGCATACATTAATTTTGCTTTCTGCATCTAACTTGCAGAATTTGTTTTTGGAATATACATGTTGTATCATGATTCATTTCCATGCATAAAACCTGTTATTCCCTCCAGGAAAGCTAAAGTTGACTCTTGCATATTTGCAGTACAGACTAATGTTACATTCACATAATACAGTCTCAACTACAGAACTGAATACACCAACATTTTGACAAGAAGAAGAATGGATTTTTTTTTTCTATTATCTTGACCTTAGGTGACAACAAACACCAAAAAGACAAAGAACTGAAGACTCTCATTAGTTTTGATTATTTTGAGCTATACACATCACACTACATAATACTAATTCATGTAAAGGTATATTTCAAGCATGTAGTCTCACAATGTTTATACACCATTTTCATCGGATGAACGTGGGGTAACTTTCTTCTGTATTAAGAACAGCTACAAATATTTTGAAACGTTCTCAGTTTCACTCACGATATCGTCCTGTCCCTCTTGAAGGTGGCTGAATGCGGAGGAAAGATGATGTACTGCAGGAGGCACGGGAAGACATCATGGCCATTGGTGGACGATGTCTCCTTTGGGGTGGCGTCCCTGCAACCAGCCGTCTCTGCCTCCGTTTTCTCGCTTCTTGGCTTCGTCTTCTCCATGATACTGGCAAGTGGGTTCTGTGCCGTAATCAGGAGACAGCACATTGTCAGAAAATGCCACTGTAACATCGCTGTGAAATGCGTGTTAGTGTAAGCTCCTCTTCTGCTACAGGGAAACTCTGTTACAACGAGGTTGCCGGGACCTCCGATTTTACCTTGTTACAACTGGTACCTTACTGTAAACTTACAATTAAAGAGACTACAGTAGCTATATACTGTAATGGAAAATGGAAACTGCTAAAACTACCTTTATTAAAAACAGTACCTCGTTGTAATACGTGAACTCTTCATCAGGATAAGCCATTTTCACTGTTCCTGCATCCATTACTCAGGTACAGAAGCCAATGACAAACATAAACCCCACACAATGCAAACGAGACAGTAGATAGGTTAAATGTAGAACCCTCATCCCCCTCCCCCAAAAAATAATAAATCAGAAAATGAATAGATTTTTAAAAAAAAGGAAAATAAATGAATAAATACATGTAGATAGATAAATGAGTAAAGATAATGACCACTTCCAGAGTTTGACATGATCTCTTCATACTTGATGGTGAATTACCTATCAGGAATCTCAGTATGCAGATTTCAACCTCATAAACAGGAAGTAGAGAGACAGAAAAGTAAATGAATGTGGATGCCCTTCTGAAGTCTAATTAAATTGTACATTTTACTGGTTGCTTGAGTACTTGAGTATACAATTGTACATGCACTCTTCTGCTCAAGCTCATTGTAACAATCCAGAAAGCACAAGGTTACTGTACAGTAATAGCTGAAGCCAAACCTTCATCTTGAGTTCCATGACAAAGCTGAGAATGCCGCTTGTGGAGTATGCCACGTGAAATCCTTGCTGGAGACGTAGTCTGCACCACAAGATACAAAGTCGATGTAGGGCAGTTTTTCAATCATTTGCAATAAGATATAACAGTGGTTGGCAATAGAGGCAGCAAAGAGCAATGGCGTTATTTCACATTTGTGTATTTCACTGAATCAATGGAACCTATCATCATGTATGATTGTAATCAGTTATGGGCAATGAACATGAGAGAGACCAGCAATAGTACAATATATTTCTTAACAACAGATTATGAAGTGTATAAGTACCACTACCAATGAATACATACATGATTATTCACATCTGGTCTCTTGTTTGCTTGCTTGGTTTTGAATTATTCATGTGCTAGATTTTTTTCAATTAAATTTGCTACTGGGTATAGCTGCATTCTGTCTCAATCTACCTTTCTTTCTATACGTCTCTTCATCTACTCATCCATGCATTTTTCTATAGATCAATCAAGATCCATCTAAATGAATGCATGTATTTGGCTTTAGCTACAATTGTATGATGTAATGTTACAGGTGGAATTGTGACAAAATAAAATCATGAAAATGTATTCAAAGCAAGACTTTAATGCATTTGTGCCACATTACAAAGTAAACAAATTTTCACTCCCTTTTAATGAAACCCTTTCCATGTCGATGACCCTTCAAGAAATTCTCTCTTTCTCTCAATCTCTCATGGGACTCACTTGGTGAGGACGTCCAGGATGTTGGCCACAGCCTTGGTGGACATCTGGACGCTGTGGTCACCCTGGGCCTCCCAGATCCAGCGCCGGTGGTGGAGGTAGCACGCCAGGCGGTTCAGGGTGCTGCTCGGCGCCTTGCTATTCATGTAGACGGGCACCGAGGTGGCAGTCACCTCGATGGAGGTCTTCAGGTCGGTGAAGTCAGCCGGCATCTTGTCATACCTGGTGCGTGGGCAGGACAAGGGGAAAAAAAATCATCAGTGTTCATTGATGTAGGCTATGTAATCAACAAATACTTGTCTACAGCCAGATCACATGACGGCATAAAACAATAAAAGCAAAAGGCATATAATTATCTTACAATTTGATTCCAAGTGACTATGCTTTTACAATTTTCTACAATAAGTTCTCCTTGTTACCTCCATCAAATGCCTTTGTTCCTTTGAATAACTGGTATCCACCTCCTCCCTTTTTTTTTTTCTTACACTGGATTTTTAAAAATAGGACCTATCCTTCTCCTGCTCCTGTGCAACAGATATGTAATATCTGAATTAGCCCACGAAAGGCCTGTATTAAGTCACACAAACATATTCCCACAAGAACACAGAACAAAGCACATTAATTGCTCTACAGTGAGTGCATAATACATTTACCATAATCAGTGCATAACATATTTACCATAACAGAACGGTGTACAATTCTGTAAATTAATGATGACAGGTTCCCCCTTTGTGACTTTCAACTCACCTCATGAGTATCATCTCAATGGGCCTAGAAAGGAGTACGACACAGGAGTCGTTCCCCATACCAGGGGGCGTGTCGGAGTCTGATTCGTGGACGACCGTGGTCTTGGTGCCGTGCTGCTTGTCGTAGACGTACTGGGAGACTTTCTTCTTTGGCATGGTGAGGGCCAAGAGGTCCTTCTTTAGCTCCATCACAACCTGAGGGAAGAAGACCGAACATTTTAAACACAGCCTTAAGAGGGCGCTTTCGCAGTGGTGACGCAGACAATAGATTGTGCCTGTCATGTGCAAATTTCTTCAGTTAGCATTGCTATGAGCTTGAAGGTCCCCTCAAATCTATGGCAGTCCCCCAAAACAGGGTTGTACCAGAAGCCCCGATGCAGCCAAAGGCATAATATTGTTTATGGCATTTACATCTGGGAACTTTGCAACTTAGCTGAGCTATATCGTTGGACATTTATGAAAGAGCTTGCACGGCACAATGAACTAAAGGATGCAGTATCCTCATGGTTGGTCACATCATGTACATGTACTGTACAACATCAACTTGCGAAGTTCCTTAATGCTTCCGTTAGAACACCATAATAAGCTCATCAAATATCCTTACATCAGGACTACCTGCTCTAAAGTAGTCAAAGCAGTTAACTCTCCCACTGCCAACATAATACTCATTTGTGTACATTGTCATTGGCGATTGAGGTGAGTGGTTGTGAAGGGGTTAACGGAACATAATACAAAATTAACCTGTTTTTACAGAGTGAACATTTCTCGTCTCAGACCAAGTAAAGCCATAAGAGAACAAAAGCATCATCATAGTCCATTTACGTTCTCACTGAAGAAATGTGGACAAGATTGGATTACTATTAGGCATCGACCAAACAGATTATAATTATAGGAATTGAGGCTGTATGCAGAAGATTTCGACTTGCAGATTCATGAGGAGTTGCATAAATTTATGGTTTCAGGCTAAAATGGCCTCCACAAATTCTACTCCTGTCAATATAAGTGATATTTGCTGGAAATAGGGATCAATGGAAATGCACTAAAACATCTTCTGCAAAGAATAGCCATGACTTTGGTTATTTGATACATATTGATTTATAGTACATGAATACACGATAATGATTCCTCTCACACACAAATGTGTCAGTTATCTTTGCATATTTCACGCAACATACAGAAAGGAAAATGTAGAATGACTGTCCTCAATACAAGATTTGCTGCCAAACAAAGGGATGCACTGAACAAATTCACAACAGCAGCAACGACTGGAAGTCAAGGTCACCTTGTTTCTCTCGTGTCCTGGGGTGCCTCCGAGGAAGGCCAGTCTCAGGACCAGTGGAGTCTTACTAGACACTCTTATGATGTAGAATGATATGGGTGGTCCTCCTGATTCACTGCAAAAACGAGGAGAGGAGATAAAAAGGTAGATATTCGTTGAGGGTTTCCATGGTGGTAGGACATTCTGTGGTAGGTGGTTTCACAGTACACCAATGTATGTTTTTCTTCGGGTGCGTACAAGCGCTCTAAAGCGAACCGTACCGAACCGAACTAAAGCATACTGTATCGTACTGTGCCAAATTTAGAGCGTTCAAGCGCTCTGTTGAGAAAGCGTACAATTGTACCTCATGAGCTATTTTTAGAAGAGGTCAAGCATTTTGTAGCAAAAGGGTCATCACCTGGCGCGCTTGAACTACTTACAGCTGACCCGAACATAGAGAATGATGTCTTTGCATTGTGTCGTATGTGCATGATACGCACATGCTTTACAGCGAACTTTTGGTATGCTTTTGGAATGCTTTTGGAGCACATCAGGAAGTGGTCCACTTTTGGCTCGGCACAGTACGGTACGGTATACTTTAGGAGCGTTTGAGCGCTCCTCTGGCACGGGTGCGGTACAGTACGGTACAGTACGGTACAGTACGGTACGCTTTAGGAGAGTGCTCGAACGCATCCCTTGATGTGAGTGTGGTGTTGTGTTGGGGATGCCACAAGTACAATGTAGGTCCTTTTCATGGTGGTAGGACATTTAGTGGTGGGTGGTTTCACTGTACAGTATTCATCTCTTCTAGACGTGAGTGTGGTCCTGTGTTGGGGATGCCACAAGTAGGTCCTTTTCAGCACCACACAGACATTAGAGAAAGAACGCATGGTGTACTAAGAAAACATCCACCACTCAAGTAAAACAGGTGCTACACAGATTAACCTATAATGTGGAGGATATGGCATTGAGGATACGGCTCGGACTCCCCAAACAGTATAATATCCTGCATTTGAATCCGCTTTCACCCTTTTCACAAATGGGTACCCCCCTTTCCCCAGGCAGTTGAAAGGGTAGTGCCTGCATTACGTAATAGAGCCAATAGTATTTACATCCTAATCTGGACAGAAGAATGTGCTGAAGAAGTAGCCAAAGTTGTAGAAATCACACATCAAACATGGGTATGCTCAATTAGAAGTGCGTCAATGCATAGTTCCTACTGGTGGCTATCTTTATGTCAGAACCCAAGTGCACTACAGTGTAATATGCAGAGAGAGCTGCTATTGTTACACTGGAATAATTCCACTGGTGCACAAAATATTAGCAACTTCATTTACACACAGTATGTATGCCAAGAAGGCTACATGTACAAGTCAAGTACTTAAAGATATTTATCTTTCAAAATCAGGTTTACTTTAATACAAGTTCAGGCAAATTTTCAATAGCAACATTGATGTCGTTGCTCTTTGCTGTGTACCGAATCAAAAAAGAGGCGAACACACTGAAAATATTGACTCACTCTGGCATTACATGTAGTCTATATATCACATAGGACAATGCAATGATTCTGGGCCAAGTGCAGGCACAATTGAAAATGGCACTGTGCAGTATTTGATTATGCATGACCTTGGTCCTCAACGGTGCAAGTGTGCAATGGAGCATGGCACGTTGAGGATTAAAAACTGTGAGTGAAATGCATGCCCAGAGAGATGCTCTTCTTGGAGATACAGTGGAGGGTGTGAACTCACGTAAAGTTGAGCTTGATGTAGCTGTGGTTGTCAAGGAGGATGAAAGTGCTCTTCTTCTTCAGGAGGCTGTTGACCTCCTTGAGGGCCATGCGGTACTGGATGCTGGCATACCGGCCGCTGGAATTGGGGAGGTGCAGGTGCTTTGGAAGGGGTCTGCAGATATTAACAGGGGAGGGTTGACGGAAATGTGTCAAAGACATTAACGCAAGAGCATATACCACTCAAAAGAATCTGTACAATTTGTACCTCAAGGGAATGTAATATACATGTACCATTTAAAGGAATCTGTACCTCAAGGGAATGTAATGAAATGCATGACAGCAGTAAAATTACAGAAACAAATACACTGTAAAGGGAAGTTTGGGTTCAAAGTGAACCACCTTCATATTGTAGATTGGAGAGCAGAAAAATGGTTAAAATCAGTATTCAATGGGCGCCTCTCCAAAAAATATGGTCATTACAGGACAGTAAAAAGATAATCCAGTGGGGGTAGGGAAGGGGGGCGGTGGTGGATTGCATGAATTTTCACTTATTTGCCATTTTCTCAATGCATGATATTTTTTCTTATGAATCCATTTGTGTCACATTCATAGAATGGTAGAATACCACTCACATGTTTGCCTACACATCACTCTACTGCAATGGAAGCTACATATTGAATCATTCATTTCAATCTCAATTTTGTTTAATGTTGAGAAAGTCAGAGCTTTGCTTTGATCCGATAAGATTCCACTTTAACAGAGTTCACTGTGTACTTTGGTTTGCATACTCACAGGTCTGGCAAGAGGAGCATTCCGATGCGGTGAGTGTGAAGCCAGCGTTGCCTGCAGTGTATGAGATGTACAACTCAGTGATAGATGCAGTGACAAGAATGCTTACACCCAACAGACAAGCTTTTAAACAGACTTGGAAATAAGTACAGTTGTCTCCTCTTCAGTGGGACAGTCTGGGTGTAGCGAGCATTGTCCAGACAGGGTGTTTTTTATTTTCTAGATACATGTAGGTATACAGTAACTGTCTCACTAGCAGAACAGCTTGAATGTTGAGAGGATAGTCCTAGTTAGGAGGTGTTCCTCATTAGTCAACAGTGACCATTAACACTGGGGTGCAGTGAAAAGGCTTCTGTCAGCAATTCCCTATGAAGAACTTCCCTTCAAGACGTTTATGTTCACAATATCCTATGTACATCTTCCTCCCCTTCTTCTTATCCTGTCACATGACCAGTGAACAAGACGATCAGAAAGCCTTACCATCTCTTTGGTTCCATCAGAGCGATGCGTTTCCAGAAAGCAGCAAACTGATCCAGCCCGGAGTCCCTTTACAAAAGAGAAAATCACAGAATATGATGCCATAACATTTTACTAGTTGAAAAGTGATCAGAAGACTATGAAATATACATAAGAAAGCCTTGTAAGAAATCTGTGGAAGCTCAGGGAAGCATAACGTCATCCTTGTTGAGTACAATGCAGCTGCACCATCAAAGTAATAATTTGCATGATAGTAATATTGTAAACAAATATGTGCGGGAACCTACAAAACATGATGACTCTGCAGCCTCTCTGATGTGAATGGATGCTGGAACAAAGCATCGATGTTTCAACGTAAAGCATTATCAAACTCACTTTTGAGTTGACGTATTAAAGTGCTTTTTGAAAGTATCAATGGATGAGACGTATCGACTCACATATACCCAATACACCTGTCTGTCTTAAAGAGATTTTTTGAAGGACCTGAAATAATCACAAATCTATAACCTGTCACTAAGTCTTGCAGAAAGGCAATTACGTTGTGGTAGCTGTATCTAAATCAGGGATGCCAAATAGAATGAAAAAGGAGGCCTGAAATACATCTATATGAAGCTACTTTGTACACAAAATGCTCTGAACGTGGATACTACCAGGGCCTGAATTTAGGCTTTTGCCTGAAAACTGACGTCTCTGCTAAACATAGGTACACTGAGTTCTACACCAGGGGGATGTTTCATCAACGCTTGTCAGCGCCGACAACTGTCGGCACTGACCAATTTCAGCAAAATCCTTGGTTTTGATCGGCTGAGATGCTCTGGTCACTGACTGTTACTATGGTGATTCATGTTGCCAGTGCCGACAAACGTTGATGAAACACCCCCAGGTCTCCTGTTAGCAAGAAGCAAGAGCATCTACAACACCCAGCATCCCTATGTCACCTTCCCTACTTGATACAGTCAACTCAACTCACTTTGGGTTGTGGGGCTGTTGGGCAAGAACCGGTGAGGTGGAGTTGGGGGGCATGTAGAACAGAGGCATACCCCCCTTGGTACTCTCTGGCACTGTGTAGTAGATGGGGTTGGCCGCAAACGACTGCAGGTGCACTAGCAGCTGGTCTGTCTCTCGCAAGCTGTTGGAAAACAAGAAAACGGTCGCCAGGAATATTCAGCATTGCGGAATTTTTCCAGAAGTGTCATACTCTACTAAATTAGCCAAAATGCATGAACATACACTTTTTTTTTGCTGCTGACATATCAACATATTTACTGAAATACTGTTGAGTCTGTAATTCCATTACCAAGTCCACTGACAAAGATCCAGCATGTAAACAAATTAAAAGTTGCCATATTTACAGTATTTCATCAAGATCTGCTAGCTACACTGAGAAATCTAAGCTACAGGGGTGTAAATATCAAAGATGACACCAAGTATGAACACGTGTGTGTGAAAGTGTGAAAGACAAGAACAGGGACTAAAGGATGAGTCTTCCCACACTCCTTTCCATTACAGCATGTCTCAGTCCGCTCAAACCCACACTACATTAAACATCCACACTGCAAATTCTTCCCCTCCCTCCCCCCCCCCCCAAAAAAAAAAAAAAACAATGTTGCTTCAAATGTCCTTGAGAACAATCATACAAGTGTACTGTAAACAGGTACTCCGCAAGTCAACTGAAAAAAAAAAAAATCAACAACTCACAAAAAATATTGCCTCCCGTAACACACATGCACTATGTATTTTCTCCACGGTGTGGAATCACTATTAAACTTTTCATCTGAAAGAGATATCACTTTAATATTTATCATTCCTTCTCACTTGTTTTTGATACTTCTTACCTGTATTTGGAAATTTAATCACTTGCAACATTGTCTTAATATTCCCAATTAATCAAATGCTATACCAGTAAAATATATGACATACACACTAATAAAGTTGAAGCTCCTTTTTTTCTATCTCTCTTTTCTGCATACTGTCACTAAATTGTACAGTTTAGATTGGGCTTGTGTTTTCTGTGAATTATCAAACAAATTGCAATGACATACTTAGCACTTTGTTCAGGTGGAAAACAGGAACCAATGAAATACCATATAAAAAGCAAAAAGTTACATATCAAATTTATCAAATTAATCGATCACTGCCATCAAATGTGACTCCCTTGTGACTGATCCCTTTGATTATGATGTTACCACAGGCAACAACGACTAACCTCTGCAAGGTCTGCCAGAAGTTTCTGACCACCTTGGTGCGGTAGGTGTTCTGACGGCTGTTCTTCATGGGGCACGTGATGTCGTGGAGGAACTCGTAGCTCCCTTCCATAATGATCTCCACGTGTGTGACGTGTCTGGGACCCATGAGGAGGGGGACAAGAGCACAGAAATAAAAAACAGGAACAAAACAAGGGCCAATTCTCAGTATCGCCAATACCTAGGTGCGATGCGCAGAGTAGCATTTTAGATGCATTATGGGATAGCTCAGGGGACAAACTTGCCCCCGGTTTCTGCTGCATATGCACTCAGTCACATTCTGTCTTTATCCAGGGGCATTTTTTGTTGAAGATTTCCTCGCTTTCCATTATGTGACCAGCACATTGAAGCCTAGCAGTAGTGAACCATAACTCTAAAGACCGCAAATCAGCACAATATAGAAACTTTCAACTCTTTTAAAGCTGAATTATAGCCAAGAAAAAAGGAGTAACAACGTAAAAGCAGACATATAACTCCATTGAGTCGTATGGGAACTGCGACGCGAGCGAGATAACCGGAAGCAACAATGGCACCGAGGAATCCCACAGTGCATCTGTGACAGGGCTCTTCAGCATGAACAGACGTTTTCTGTGCATTGGCGATACCGAGAATTAGTTATAAGTCCACCATCTACGAAACCAATGAAGTGGAAATCAGTCTGAGCTATTGTACTGAAAGGCATTCATGGGAAGGCATTAGGGAAATATTGCACAACATTTGGCAGATTATCTTTACTGTAAGCCAAAGGAATACAATTCTCGCTATCGCCAATGACGTAAAAAACTCCTGCGCATGCTAAAGAGCTCTTTCACAGGTGCACTGTGGGATTCCTCGGTCCCTTGTTCGCTTCCAGTTGTCTCACGCGAGTCACAGTTCCCATACGATTCAATGGAGTTCTTTGTCTGCTTTTCCGTTGTTAGCCCTTTTTTTTCTTGGCTATAATTCAGCTTAAAAGAGTTGAAAGTGTCTAAGCTTTACTGATTTGCGGTCACTAGAGTCATTGTAGTTCACTACTGCAAGGCTTCAATATGCTGGTCACATGATGGAAAGCAAAGAAATCTTCAACAAAAAAATACCTCTTTATAAAGACAGAGCGTGTTGTTAGTGCATGTACAGCCAAAACCGGGGCAAGTTTGTCCCATGAGCTATCCCATAATGCATCTAAAACGCTGCTCTGCGCACGGCACCTACGTATTGGCAATACCCTCAATTGCACATAAAGAAAGACAAAGTGTACACCTATTGTTAATATGAACACAATACAATACACTACTATTGTAAACAAAAACCTTTTAAATCTTAAGCATTAAGCGGTCTGAGCTATTGTACTGAAAGGCATTTATGGGAAGGCATTAGGGAAACATTGTACAACATTTGGCAGATTATCTTTACTGTAAGCCAAAGGAATACAATTCTTCATAAAGAAAGACAAGGTGTACACCTAATGTTAATAAGAATACAATACACTACTATTGTAAACAAAAACCTTTAGAATCTTAAAGCATATTCAACTGCCTTACCTGCTGGTATAGAGAGGCCATGGGGCTGTCGCTATGTACTCTATCCTAGCATTGTACTTCCATGGCAATGCCAGACGTACCTCAATGTCATTCCCATCTGTAAGGAGATAAAATTTGAAAGCTGCGATTGATAACATTTGTACATGCAAAGCCTAATTCATGCACTTACATGTATGATATCTATCATACTCTGGTATAATTTGGTTAACATATCATGTCACAATGGAAAACTACCACCAAAGATACACCCTATTAAAGAAAAAAACATTACAGGTGCATATCAATGCTCATCATCAACACACGTCATATAACATTTGCTGGGTACCAACTATAAAAACCATTGTGTATTGCCTGTCTCAATTCATATGACATGCTGAAAACAACCACATGAAATGCATGATTCATGTTTACAAACTTAGCATACATGTTGCAAATCTTATTTCAAGCAACTTGATAGAAGGAAGTGTATTCAAAAGGAAGGAAGAAGAAGAAAATAAAAATTTCTTGCTTAAAAAATTTCCCATTATCAAAGAAAGACTATGTGTGCATGTACATACCACAAAAAATGGCATAAATACCAGGGGTGTGTTTAATATTACGTTTGTACAGTTGTATGCATGGGTGTACAATGTATGTACGGAATGTATATGCCTGATTAGTCAAAAAGGGCCTCAGCTTTTGATCCTAACAGAATCGTCATCAGGGGCAAAATGACATACAGGCAGGGAAAGCAATCACATAGAAGGACTTCACACAACAAGAACAATCATGGGGGGCTAGGGACACAGAACAAAGGAAACAAAAGGAAAGGGTTGGAGGTCATGGGCAAAGAGCCCAACAGGTAAAGGCAGGGGGATTAAAAAGCAGGAGGGTGGACAGACAAAAGGCAGAGGAGGGTCAGTGATGATCCTGAGGACCAAGGGGGGCAACCTGTGAAGGATAAGGATGAATGGGGAGGCAGCATCAAACAAGATAAGGAACAACAGAATGATAAAGAAAGGAAAAGAGTGAAATAGCAACAGCGTTAGTTGGGGTGGGGGGAGCAAGCAGCGAGCCCTAACCTGGTGTGCCAAGGAGAGGCAACAAAATGAAAGTGAGAGTCAACCAACAAATGCAGGTTACCAAACAGATCAAAGTATATATAAAATAATAATGATAACAATAATGATGATATTGATAACAGTCATAATAATGAGAATAATAATCATGAAAAAAAAAAAAAGAGGGAAACTAAACAAAAATTTATTTGACTGACTGTTGGTGAGGAGCGCATCCTTGATGGTGTAGCCCTCTCGGAGTCTGATGGAGAGGACGTTAGCCAGGCCGGTATGCAGGGTGGTGCTATTGTGCTTCTTACGGATGAGTGGGATGGTGCACAGTCCCTGATCATTGAAGGCAAACGAGGGCTGGATGCTGGAAGAGATTTTGGGGTGTTTTAAAAGAAGTCACTCCAAATTACACATTTTCTGGCTGCTGATATTGACTGACTGACTTGCCACAAAACAATCAAACCAGTTTGTATATGAATGGATATGAATGGATGAATTCATAATCATCTCACAAAATTCAAACTCACAAAAGGAAACGAATACATTGACTATACATTTGTGTATCCGTCAATGAATTCAAAACTCGCGAAAGGGAATGAGTACGTGGACCTATCCATCAATTAATCACGAAATCAAACACACAAATATTCCACTACACTTACTTTTATAATCTATATTGCCAAAAGTAGTTCATGCCCACTGCCATTTCATTCATAAAATCACTACCAAATCCACATAGAAATTCGCAATTACATAGCTTTACACATTTACAAGATTGATAACAGTAATAATCTGGATTTCAGAACATTTTACAGACAGCAGTTGGATCCACGGCATAGTGTAGTTTCCATATTGAACTTATCAAGTAACTCAAACTGCATATTTCTGAAGAGAAAATTACAAACTTTTCAAGCACATCATATTAGATACACCAAGGCTCAAAATCAACATCTTACCTTTCAGCCCATCCAGAGTCAGAAGAGATTACCTTGTGTTGACGGCCTGAATTTGGGGGAAAAAATGACCGATGTTAGCTGAACAAACAAGTCTATTGACAGCTATTCGGAGCATATTTTTACTTTATTATGACACACACTATGGTACATCTTAGTGGCGCATCACAATCAGGTTTTGACAAAGTTCCTATATATGTCTGCACTTCTCTGAAACACAAGATCTGTGTACAATTACACTGTATTTGTTTCGATCTATTCTACATGGCCACTAGGAAAATACTTAAATGCTTATATGCAAGCCATCATGGGACTGACAGTCCCCTCCAAATGGACAACACAGTATGGACAAAATGCCTCGCCTAGAGGCACAATTGCTGCAGCCAGCGGTTTAATCATTCTATTTGACTCTGCTTTACTTTGTTGAATAGACGTTTAAACTTGTTTTAATGTAATATTCGGAAATATCGCACTCATAAACATTGAATATTTGTATAATCATTATACCATACAACATGATAAAGTGATGTTTTCACCTTTGATGAGATCAATCTTGATACCATCAAGTCCTTTTTGGAAACTCCATGACAAGAAGGCTCTGTGGTATTGATTCATCTTCCCATCTTCCAGAGATTCCTGACATGGATTAAAAGCAAGGTCACAGACATAGGTGTAATCAGATGACTAATAAGATAAAGACGATTCATCTCTACTTCAACAACAAGTCTCTTGTTTAGATGTAATCTCATGACTGATAGATAAAGATGTTTGATTTTTACCTCAACAAAAACTCTCTTGTTTGTTTATTAATTCATTTATTCACTCACTCATTCATTCATTCCTTTCTTCCTTCTTTCCTTCCTTTCCATCTATACCTCAACAACAACTCTCTTGTTTGTTAATTCATTTATTCACTCATTCGTTCATTTCCTTCCTTTCTTCCTCCCTTTTCATCTATACCTCGACAAATCTCTTGTTTGTTTAATTCATTTATTCACTCATTCATTTATTCATTCATTCACTCATTCATTTATTCATTCATTCATTTATTCCTTCCTTCCCTCCCTCCTTCAAAAAAATGAACAAATTGCTTCAAAGGTACAAGTACACAAATACAAAGAACTGAAGATAACTAATGCAGAGAAATGGATATGTCTGATAAGTACTTTCTCACAAGGTATTTTTTTCCCCTGCAAATCTTCACAACAGCCAGGGATTCACAAACTTTTGGTCTAAGCACACTGTTTGTGTCTAAACCTTACTTGCATACAGAAATCTTCCCTTTAATGAGAGAGTGCAATAATGTTGAACCAACATTCTATCATTTTCCTTTTCCCTGCATTTTGTTTGTTTGTTTGTTTGTTTGTTTGACTGGGTTGTCCTTTACTCATACATGTAGCTTTTTTTTAAAGAATACTCAAGGTCTAGCAAACATCCTTTCACTCAAGATTCGGCACTCTGAAAGCTCTAACCCTTTGAAGACAAGTCCCAAGTATACTCAGGCAAGTGTCTATGGGAAATGCGTGTTGTAGCCAAATCAGCCTGTCCTCAATGGGTTAATCAACATTCTTTGAGTGAGGAATAGACTTCACTTACAAAGCTGGGGCAGCTGGAGAGGAAAGCGCCAAAGGTTGCCGTGGCGATGAACTGCATGATCTCAGTGTGGGGGACATAGCCAAAGCCGGAGTGAGGATGGAAGCCCTTGCCTAGCTGGATGAAGGAGCATGCCGTGGTGCTGGTCCTCATCTGAGACAGGAGAGTGTTCAGGGTTGGAGCATCAGGGACGGCAGCCACCCCGTCGGTGATCACTACAATACCTGGACGGGCAAAGCCAACAGCACAGCACAGAGTGTCAATACCCGCCTACCATCTTGTTTTATCTTGTGCAACTATTGAGGGGCAAGATGGAATGAGGGAAAGGTTAGTTTGACAACCTCCTCTTGAAAAAAACAAAACAAAACAAAACAAAACTATTCTTTGCCCCATCTCTGTAATCTGATCACAATTACCTGAACAGTAACTACACTTCTTCCATGTTGCACCGAATACAGTGTTTTAGTGTCATACCTGCACTCGTGTTTTCTGGCAGGAGCTGTAAGGCAAGGACGCCACACCACAGCATGTTGACGAACGTGGCCTCAGGGTTGGCCATCTCCACCTTGGGTGGAGGCCGGTGACTGGTGCTCCCCCTCCCCCTGCCTGGGCTGTCTGTGTGACCACTCCCAATAATGGTGTCCAGCCCATCGGTCAGCCAACCATCCACTCCATCGAGGGCGACTGGTTCAGGGTTGTTTGGCCGCAGCATACCTGCATGACAGAAGGTCAAAGATCATCTCTTAGAGTTTGTTAATTATCCCATTGAGGACGGACTGATTTTACTATAACACACATTTCCCATACACAATTGCCCTAGTATACTGGTACTCAGGACTCGTCCTCAAAAGGTTAAACAGTTCAAACTGAACACTACTGTAAGATACTATGTAAAATTCTTCCTTCTTCTTTTCCCCCATTGTTTTATAACTGAAAAGTTACAAATTTTCTGCAAACTCTATTGGGATTTCAGATTCTCAGCAGAACAGGGTAACCCTGACAGGGCTTTGTTCACTGATTAGCAGCGATGTCTGGAAACTAATGGCCAATAAATAGAGATTACCTAATCCCCCTAATCCCTACTACATGTAAGTGTCACTGTGTCCTTCCCTGTTGGACTGAGATACATTGATACACCTGAGTAGGCTTGAAAATCTACAACAAACTATAGGTTAGATTACTTTAATTGCTTTAACATGAAAAGCTTGGTAAGTTGAGACAAATGCCTGGTGACATAAAGGGTTAAGCAGTGATACAGGTGCAAGTTAGAATACACCTCGGGACTGTACTATAAGCCCAGGGAACCTGAAATATGGTGGTTGGGAAATGAACTCTAACTTCTTTTGAAGAGTTACTATTTGGTTCATAAACTTTAACAGGACTTGCTCACTGTAAAATGCAAAGTGAATGGACTCTTTCTTTGAAACTGACCAGTTTGATTGAGGAGACACTCTTTGATTCACTGGTACTCCGCCCACCTTTGCGAGCAGACATACTCAAATGTTTAGTATCTTGTGAGAGATGAAGGCAGTCAAGCCAGTGTTAATTAGTACACTCACTATTGTAGATCTTGTTCTCAAAGTCCTCCAGCTGTGAATGGATACGTTCGAGGAACACATCAACGTTCTGAGTTGTCAGAAGGCATCCTTGTACCAAAACCTGCAACAGCACAGAAGTTTCACACACATGTTTCTTGGAATCTGCTACACCGACAATTTTCTTTTATTTGTAAAGAATGTAATACGTTCAATCTTTTTACATGGTAGTGATCTTGATTTGCATTAATCGTTTCTGTGGATGTAGTGAATCAATATTTCCCAGAGTTGTTTATACTTATAAACTGCAACTGAATCATTTTCATGCTATCTTGCTTTACAAATAGATGGCTAACATTGTTATCTCTTGCACTTCATACTAAGACCAGGGACATCTCTTCCATATCCTGTTTTAAAATAAAGCTGTGGTTGTTACAAGTTTGTACTGGTAGAATTTACACACACACAATAAAACACACAGACACAGATACATACAATACACACATACTGTGTACATCATACAAACATACAAATGTGCAGACACACATAAAACACACAGACACAGATACATACAATACACACATACTGTGTACATCATACATACATACAAATGTGCAGACACACACATACACAAACACGTACAATATTTCTGCTTTGTACATATACACATGTACATATCCCTGATGTATTGTGCACAACTGCTACCACTATTGCTTGCCTCACTACTTCAATGCTGACCACCCACTCGTTCACTCACCTGCTGAGTTGTAAGTTGAGCCAGGGGAGTGTAAGCGATGACCGTCACATAGAGGTGGGGCGAGAGGAGAATGGGACTGCCCGGTACACAGAACTATGTACGAAATGGGACAGGGAAAATCACAGGAGAATTTAATACCCAAGCAGGTTCATTCAAACTTGCACAGGAAGTTTTGCCTCTGACACCCTTCACATGGACACATGTTTTATGCATACAATTTTAATCATTTCAAATTACTAAAAATTGCAGTTGCCCCATCAACAGCTTACTCACCCCAACTGATTGGTTGTTCTATGGATGTTGCCATTATAGTAAGTGCAATTATCGCAAAATGATAGAACTGAAAACTCCTTTACGACACATGCCCTGGCACTGAGCATGACATCATACACTATCATATCATTCCTTCTGAAAAAAAAAAAAAAACACTCTAATGACCTAGGAGTACCTTTCTACTTTATTGCCTCATTTTCCTTATTATTTCATAACTCCTCCTCATGGAAAATGAAAATGAAAGGAGGTTCATGATATGGAGGTACTGCTGGCCAAACTATGCAGTCCACAGCATTGTGATTTGAAATAAATGAATAGAGACTAAATATTCCTTGAGACTTTAATCTAAAAAATCTACAAACAGTACGTATCTTATCTGTAAATGCATGCATAAAGCACGCACTATGATGCACCTCACTTTTGCCCTACACCTCTATTACCATTGTAATCTTTAACATACTGGTTCATTTTTTTTTTTTTTTGTCTAGATATTGCATAATATTCTGCAAATCAGGCATGCTCTAGTATCTTAATTTGAGTCTTGCTTTTACAGCATAATACTCACTTTACTAAATGGAAATAACATTGTAAGCTCTTACATGAAGGTAAACAAAATAACATCTGCATTCTCTCCATTAATGTGATAGCATGTCATGCAGAGATTTCATTCACTGGCTTACTGGTCCATTAAAATATCCACATTTTGCTGTTCAACTTACTGGCTTTGTGATTCCCTTCAGGTATTTCTTCAGCGCTGCGTGACACTCGGCTATGTGGATGTTGCCAGATAGAATATCCTAGAATTAAGAAAAATGACAGGAATATTCTTTCATATTTGCAATTAAGTATTCCTGTGATGATCTCTACTACAGCCTAATTACTGTTAATGCACTGGTCAAGCATATGTTATGTGTGTTGCCCAGTGCTTGGCAATACAGATTCACACGTGCATTATGTACGTATGTCAACATGATGAATAGCACTTTATTTGCAACAACTTGGAAAATATACACTGTACTACTTTACACAAATGCTGACTAATGTGGTGCAAAATCTTGTCATTTCTGAAATGGAGCAATTTATCTGCGGGAAACATTCAATTTACAATGCTACAGGGGTACAAGAAATTTCAAGAATAGAAATATGTATCAAATACTTCTTATTTCAATACACCAATAGACACAGATTTACAATCCTCACAAAATATCTAAGTTTCTGTATTACATCAAGCGTGGGCCTGTGTTACAGTGTACTTTACTTTAAAGGAATGGTACAGTATTGGTAGAGATGAGAATTGGGCTTTTAATTTTTTGCGAGATACCAAGATAACACTTATAATATAGTACAGAGCATGCCATTTTAAGAGGAATTCAAAGTTTATTTGATGAAAATCGGGTTTGGAATGACTGAAACATCCAAAAACAAAGTAAAACAAAGCAATCGTTAGTCCCACACTTTATTAGAATCGCTCTTTTTGGATATCTCAGCCATTTCAAAAGCAATTTTCACCAAATAAACATTGAATTCTTCATAGAATTACATGCTCTTTCATATTTCATAAGAAGTTTCTCATTATCTCACCAAATAATGTTAGAAACCTGAAATTAGGTCTCAACCAAAACTACAAAACGATCCCTTTAATATGATACTGATGTATCTCTATATATTGTAATTGAGCGCATTTAGAAAAGATAAGCTTCTTCCTGACACCATTTACAATCTACTCAAATTACAAGCAAACCAAACAAGCTGTGCACCACGAATAAACTCACTACAGTGGTCATTGATGGACTTAAATCCAGTACAATGACAAGGCGGTAACGACGGGCCAGGAAGGTTACGTGACAGGTTGGCAGGAGACGGTACTGGACTTGCTGTCCCGGCGCAGGTTCCTGGGCTGGAGCTTGCTTCTTTGGCATCACAGAAAGTATCTCCAACTCTTCCGTAGAGTTCAACTGTGAGGTTAAACATTGTATGTACAAGATGTCGTAATTACTAGTCTCATGCTTCTGTTAAATTGTTTCTATCCACAGAATGCTGTACTTCCACAAAGTGGGACATCCTTCCTCTATGAGATTCTAAAAGCTCAAAGATGTTAGATTTTTTCAAGTTCCAGTGTGCAATGGATTGAGATGATATATAATATGCATGAATTGAACAAAAAAAAACACAACAACAACAACATAAAAAACTGGGAATGATAATGATAATGATAATGATAATGACCTCTTCCTGCACTGGCAAGTAACAGTATAAATGGATGAAATGATTGTAAACATTAAACTACATTTTGTGTGATTGCTTACTTAGGACCAAGGAGACTGCATAGTATACGAATAATTTATGAGTTGTGAGTGCATAGGGCACGAATATCACACGAGGCACGAGATAAGCCACTGGTCTATTCAACAAGGCGCATAGCGCCGCGTTGAATAGACCAGTGGCGAATCTCGCGCCGAGTGCGGTATTACGTGCCCCAATGCACGAACAAAATCATAAATTATTCGTTTTATACAACACCTTGTCCACAATCACAGTACTAAATTAGTGACCGCTTACTCAGGAAGGCCCAAAAATAAATGTAACATCAGGCAGAGAATTGTAAACCACCCTGTGTACTGCTTTCAAACACTCGTCATGATTCGACCACGACACAGGAATCACAAACTCCGCAGGGTCTATACCCATTATACGCTTACGTTAGATCGAGTTAGGCCTGACTGTTAGGCCGATCTGAGATGTCGGTAGCTCTAGTAGTAGGTCTAGACTTTGTCTATTTCCGAAAATGATTTTGTATAAAAACACAGAAAAATAATCAAATTACGGTTTCTCAACTTGAAATGAAGTCTTGATTTTGGGATCACTGTGGTCCACGTAGCAGATCAGAGTCAAAAGTAAAAACACAGCAGGAGGTGTAAAGGCCGCGATACATGCAACTAGCTAGGTAAAGTAGCTGCGCGTACACGTTAACGTTGCAGTACTCCGCCGCGCCTGGTATGGGAGACTTACCGGCAGCGCAGCGCAGCCGGCCAGCACGTACAATGTACACTGTAGTTTGCTGGCGCTTTGCTACGGGTGGGTGTGAGCCACAGAACATTGTGAGCGGTCATGCATTAGTAGCCCCCCTGCGAAGCCGTGCTATAGTACCTTCGAGCCATGCAATAGGCCCATGCCAGGGGCCTATTGTATGGCTGTCACTCTCAATGAGTTTGATAGGTATTTTCTATTGAATGTCATGTGACATGTTCTTGGCCAATCACAATTCGACATCATTCTGAGGTGTTGTATAATAATGGCTAAAACTGAGCAATGAGCTATGTAGGTCAAAGGCAAGCATATGGACCAAATGCATGTTTTTGGTTTTGTTGCTGTTTTTTTTTCTCTCTCTCTCCCTTACTTTGATTCATTGAAAAAAAAACTATATGACAAGAGAGATTGATACTTTGTTATGATAAATGCAGCATACTTGTTCTAATACAAATATCTTTTATTTATTTTATTTTTTTATTATTCATTTTTTTTTTTTTTTTTGGCAATGGGTGCATTATAGGGAATATAACAGACTGCCATTGTAGCTCCTCAAAAAATATAATTTGAAAAAACACTGCAGTACCGGTTGATGGATATGGTTATAATGCCTTCAACTGGTTGCATCTGAACAATTACTGTTCCACCTTGACACCACTTCAAATAAATGATTTTGTATACCCACTCTATGGATAATTCCTCTCTCAAACTGCACAAAATTTGTTTCTCAAATTATTCTGGACAGCACTCCTGGCACAAGAAAAAAAAAAAAAGAACACAAAAAGAAAAATAGTGACTCCAGTCAAGACAATCTTAGGCTTACCAGATGTTGCTCCTCCTTCACAGTGATGCATTTATTGATATTCCTAAGAAACCAAGATGCCCGGATGTTCCTTGAGATGCGGTACTCCTCCTTCATCAGCAAGTACACCTCAGCAGCATCCAACACCTGGTAAGGAGGAAACATCACACGAATCAAGTGCACCATGTTACAGAGATGCCAGCTTCTTGACATAAAAAACAGACAGAACATCCTAAAAAATATGTGTATGATTTTGGAGAGGAATATCAGATTTTCATAAAACCTTTATACCACCACTACGCACTAGCCCTGGGCCTGTAAAATGTCAAAGCAAAAAATGTTTCCCTGGTAAGAACGGGAAAGTAAAAATGTTGCACTACACATGTAAATGTAATTACTTCATTAACTTTCAGGAGAAAATTGAACAGCATCCGAATAGAATCTACTAGTTTACATGTAACAGTTAGAGGTCTATTTCCTGACATTTATACTCGTCACAAGGTTTTTGTGGGGGTTGCATGAATTTATTTCTACTTGATAGAATAATGTGGTTTTCTGCAGTTTTCTGTGGTTTATCTACAATCTTGATCTCTATTTAATAACTTGGATATATATAGCTGTCTAACGTCAGGGTTAAATTTTGTCTGTTTCCAGGAAAAATGTGCATGGCAGTTGAAATACACCCATGCCTTGGGTGTAAATATTTCAACTATTTGTAACATGTCATAGAAACTAGTGTAGACGATCTAGAACTCTAGACCCTAGGCTACGGGGCCTAGGCCTACATACTCTAACGTAGAGTCATTTACAAATGTAGATCTACATCATAATTCACACATGTTTAAACTTACACTGTATT